>NC_044561.1:102140737-102446891 GCF_007565055.1 Rhinopithecus roxellana | reverse complement strand
CCAAAGCATCCTCATATGTCAAATGGAGGTAGTGATAGGACCCCTCTATAGGATTGTTGTGAGTTTTAAGTGATCTAGTACATGTAAAGACAGATGAGGGCTTGGCACAGAGAGAACACTATTGCTTAAAAATTGGGTGACTTAATGTGTGTAATAAGTAACTGGTTCATTGCAGTGTACAAACATGAAGTGTTTTCTTTTTATCCAGCTGACCTCTATCAAATACTCCTTTCTTATCTCAACATTTTGGGCCCAGCCAGTAACTAACTGGGCACTTTGGTTTTCAAACTCAGTCCAGCCCAGCTTAAACTTTCCAACTCCCAAACTTCCAAGAGGTAGTCTCTGGCTTCTTCTGAGGTCTCTTGCTCCTCCACTGTGGTGGGTGAGGGGGAGGAAGGGAGAAAAGTAAAGTTTCTTCAATGGCCATGATGATGTTGGTGAGAGGAGATTTTGTTTTTTGTTTTTTTTTTTTGTTTGTTTGTTTTTTTAAGTAACAGAGTCTCTGTTGCCCAGGCTAGAGTGCAGTGGCATGGTCAAAGCTCACTGCAGCCTTAAACTCCTGGCCTCAAGTGATCCTCAAGATGGAGTCTTGCTATGTTGCCCAAGCTGGTCTTGAACTCCTGGCCTCATGTGATCCTTCCGCCTCAGCCTCTGGAGTAGCTGAGATTACAGGCACAAGCCACTATGCCTAGCTACAGGTGTTCTTACTCTAATTCATACTAGGGTTTCGGGTTTGGTTTGGTTTGGTTTGATGCTGGGGTTTTCAGTAGACTATATGGGTAATTTGGGGGTGGTGGCGAATTATCTGGACCCTCAGAGAGGAGTGGGGATCTCTGTCCTATCTAAGAGGCTCACAGCCCATCTCTTTGACGTAGTATGCTGGGCTGCAGTCACCTGTGCCACCCACAGCTCAGCCTCCTCTCACCTCGCTGCATCAGTGCTTGGAGCCCCAGGAACACTGGGGTCCTCTACCTACCTACAAGGGCCTTAGGACACTGCGAGGGGAGGTAGGACTGTCCCTCCTCCTCCCTAATCCCCAATACCACCATCCCTTCAAGTGAGCATGGGCTGTTCCCACAGGGGCCTTCCCACCTCAGGAATTCTCTGGTCAGAAATAGACCTCATCTCCATGTTCACAAACTCTTCTGAGCTCCAGAAGATACATTTCAAGCCCTCTCAAGAATACCCTCCTTACATTTTTTATCTGTTCAGTGCAGTATCTCCAAAACCTAGCACAGAGTGCTCAAATCTTTGTTGAAAGAATGAATAAAGGGTGCTTGGATGGGTAGCACTCAGGTGGTCCACAGGCCCTGCAGCTTAGCCCTGCAGCTGGGAGGCAGGCATCAGTCCCCTTCTTAAGTGATTTAGTAAGTCCTGGGCAGGGGGAAGGGTGTGGAGGTCTGGTCCCAGCAGGTGGCATCTCATTGGACACTCCCTTGTCCTCAACCACCATTCTCAGGCAGCGGGATAATCCCTTTCAGCATTCTTTTACCCACACAAAGGTCCAGCAGTCCAGCTGCTCTTGAAAAATCAGGAGTTCTGGTAACCCTGAGCCCATCCACCACAGGGCATCAGCCAGCAGGAATTGAAGCAGACCTCCCCTTTAATCCTGCCGCTGTCACAGCCACCTGCTTAGTTTGTTAATGTCACCTGCCGAGCCCTGCAGGCATTTGCACTTGGGTCCCTGCTTTAATCTGATGAGGAAGGGTGGGGATGTCAGGAGGAGAGTCAGCAGTAGTAACAACTCTCCCGTGGGTGCCTAACCCCCATGAGTGACTTCAGTAAAATGAAATGCAGACACGAAAAGGAATCAAAAAGAGAGGAATAGGGGGAGATTGGAGGAAGAGAAGAAAGATGAGATGGGAGAGAAATGGCTTTTGCTAAATGCCCTTGGCCCTAAGTCAGTACTGACCCAGACACTGAGCCACCCGGGAAGAGGTTGGCATGGAAGCCGCCTTCTTCCTCTGCCCTCCCGGCTCCCCTGGGGCCAGCTTTCCTTCCACTCACTAACCTCCCTGTCAGCCCAGGAGAGCAGCGGCCGCCACCTTGACCTTGGTGGCTCAAGAGTCCAAGTAGGGACAGGTTGTTGAGATGAAGTACCTGGAGCTTGAGGTCATGTCCTCTGGCTGCAGCAGGATCTCTGAGAGAAGGGCTGGGGGTACTGGAGTCCACAGTCCCATGGACGGGCCTCCCCAGTGCCAGTGTCACCCCTAAAGTGCATGACATCAGAAGATTCTTCTTGCCACACACATCTGCAAGCAATTATAGTGGCTGACAGTGACCTCTCTCCATGTGCTATACATTGTCTCTGTGTGAACTGAGTCTTCATAATGGCCCTGTGACTTCAGTACTGTGGTTGTCCCCATTCTATAGATGATGAAACTCTGAGGCATGCCCTTCAGTATGCCTCATCCCACACTCCAGCCCAGAATGCAGACCTCCCTTCCACCCCCTGCCATCCCCCTCCCCACTCCCACCAACCCCCCCGCCCCCCACCACCACCACAGTGCATGCCAGGCTGTGTAGGCCTCTGAGCCTCTGCTTATGCTGTTCCTCTGCCCTGAGTGCCTTTCCTTCTCTCCACTCTCTCTTCACACTGGTACTGCCTCATTGTTTTAAGATTCCCATTAGACACACCCTTCTTTCCTGGAAGAAGGGTGACGCTTTCTGACCCCAGTTCAATCAGATCTCTCCTCCACACACAGAGTCCACTGTGCATGACCATCACAGCAGCAATCACTGTCCTCTTTCCCCAGACAGCCTGTGACCAACTCAAGAGCAGGGTCTGTGTGTACCCTACAGCGCCTAGCTCAGGGAGGAATGCAGATTGTGTGTGAATGAATGAATGAACAAACGAACATGAATAGCTAACATCAAGCAATTATGGGGTGCCAGACACCGTGCTAAGTGCTTTACAGGTATCATTTTATTTTCTGCTCACCACAGCCTTATGGGGAAGGCACTGTTATTAGCACCACCCTTTTACAGATGAGGAAACAGGCTAAGAGGCATTAAACTACAACCAAGCATCCAGGCAGTCCCACTCATCTGACGGACCATCCTCAGTGCACCTCCTCTGTAAGGGACTCTGCCTCTGACAAGCCCTCTGAGATTTGAGTAGGGAGAAAGCTCAGAATCACTTGGCCCTCTGGGAGGAGGAAGATGGTCATCCTGCAACCCTCTGCACCATTTAGGTGTCCTGGTCCTGTCCATTTGCTCATGGAACAGCTTGATCTAGAAGAGAAATAATGTGGCAAAGAGGGTTTTTGGGCCAAAGACAAGAAGATACCACAGGGCCAGGGTTGTTACTGTCTTTAGCCAGGCCTCTGGCCATTGGGACATTGGCTGCCCTCAAAGCGGGGGGTTGGAAGCTTGGGGAGTCTCTTGGCTAAATCCTACCCATCTCCTCTATGCTCCATCCCTAAGATATCCAACACCTGACCAGTAGATGCTAACATACCTTCACTGACAAGAAGCTCCCTACCACTCCAGCCCAAATCTCAGCAAGTTTCTCTTTCTCTAGCTGAAATGTACCTCCTGGGGACCATCAAAAGGAGTCCATTCTCCAGGAGAGACGAGCAGGCCCAGATGGAGGGCCTCCCTGACTTCGTGAGTGCTTCCTGACAGAACCTGACACAGAACCCCATTTCCTGTGGCTTCTTAATAATGCCTCCCTTCCCCCCTACTCCTGCCCCTTCAAAGCTCTCCAGACCCAGAGTACCAAGCTCTCAACTTCGGAAAGCCCTCTGCTTGTGTTCTTTGATCCCCCAGCTTTCAGAGAAGACAGAGTGGGAAGGTTTCCAATTTTCCTCTGGTAGACCAAAGAGATGGAGTAATTTGCCTAAAGGCCCACAGGGAGAAGGGGTGACCAGCAGGACCTAGTTCTCCTGGTTCCCAGCCCAGGACCACACAGTCCCCTCCAGAAATGCCAGGACAGAAACGCTTCTGGACATCTCTCCCCATCCTGCTAAGGGTGCGGGGAGCAGGAAGAATACAGAGAAACCAGCTTCACCTGGGGAGGAGAAACTTGATTGTTGCTGTGAGGTTGGCATCCTGGGAACTGCAAGGCCTATGGCTGGTGGAGAAACAGAAAATATCGTCAATCATCCAGAGGATGTCCTGGCTTGAAGCTGCTTTACAAGATAGGTGTCCTTGGCCTCTGGGCTAAGTCAGACAAGAGAAAGCTGTGTGTGTGTGTGTGTGTGTGTGTGTGTGTGTGTGTGTGTGTGTGTGTGTACGTGCATGCACATGTGTGTGCTCATGCACATATGCACGTGTGTGTGTATAGATATGTACATACAGGGAGGACATTTTAAAGAGAATCCCAGGGAAATTAATGCTTATTCTCAAGGAAGGGAGCAGTAATGGTGGAATCTCAGGCAGCTGGCATTTTTGGCTGGGAGATGCCTGAGGTAAGTGAGTAGATGTGATCATGGATACTGGGGTTCCAAAGGGCCAGGCCTGGGCACTCAAGGTCCTTGGATGGGAAGAATCCAGCTGGTTTATCTCACAGGCCCCTAAACACCCAGCAAATGTCTCCCAGGTCTAGCTGGAACCTGGCTATGTCCCAACAAGGTTGGGGGAGAAGGGTCTTCATGAGGGAGACCCCTCTAACCCTTCCACATAAAGCCCTACCAAGGCCCAGGGAGAGGAAGGCAAATGGGTTCCCAAGTTCCCAGCTGCAGGGTCCAGTGACAAAATCAGCGCCTTTGAGGCATGTGATCCTTTGCACAACTGATCATCACCCCTAGAGAGGGCTCCAGGAGTTTGAGAAGGAGCCATGGGCCTTCTGGGTTCTGCATATGGCTCTGCAGCACCAGCAGGTATAGGAAGCTTTTGTTACATGTATTCATCCATTCATTCAACAATGAGCACCTATAATGTGCCAAACATGTTTCTAACACTGGGAGTACAGCAAGAACCAGTTAGACCTAAATTCCGGCTTTCATGGAGCTTGTAATCCAGTAAGGGAGGTCGTGGGTGGGAAAGACAAGTACAAGGCTCAGCCTGCTGGGTCACGATTAGTGATCAGAGAAAAATAAGGCCGCAAAGGAGAAAAGGGAATGAGGTGGGGTGGGGTACAATTTTAAATACGGTGTTCAGCAAAGGCTTCACTGAGGAGGAGATATTTGAACAAAGCCCCTAAGGAGGTGAGGGAGTGGGCCTTGCAGATATTGAGGAGAAGTACCTTCCAGGCAGAGGAAACAGCACATCTGAAGTCCCTTGGATGTAAGCGTGCCCAGTAAGGTTGAGGAATGGTCAAGAGGCAAGTGTGGCTGGGGTGAGTAAGCAAGGGGGTAAGGGGTGAGAGATAAGGTCAGAGAAGCACAGGGGCCCAATTGCTTAGGGCCTTGTAGGCCACTGTGAGGGATGAACCCCGGTTTGGGGTTATCTGAAGCTTATGCAGTCCGGGGGGGACATCTTCAAGATAGATAAATCAATTCAGGGCCTTGGAAGGGGCTTGTGCTAGAGAGAGGCCCGGACACTTAAGCTTTGCCAGTCTTGCTATAAATCTGCCACTGGTTGTGGTGAGAATTTTGGCTTTTGCCTGGAGAGGGAGCCATAGGAGAGTTTTGAGCAGAGGAGTGGCATGACCTGACCACCCTCTGGCCTTCCTCTGGCTGCTGACTGGAGGATGAACCTGGCGGTGGGGCGGCGAGGAGGGGAGGAGAAGCGGGTAAGAGAGAAAGCCAGAACACCAGTGAGCAACCCCGGACTGGCAGTGACAGCCAAGGGTGGACAGCGATCAGATTCTGAAAGTGGAGCTGACAAGATGTGCTGATCTGGGATGTGAGGTGTGATAGGAGAAAGGCAGAAGGGTTGGCCACAGCATCTGAGGCCTAATCCAGCTATCCCCAGTTGAGGTGGGGAAGGAGAGCATCATCATTCCTGGACCTTATACTATGCAGTTCTCCATTTTATCTGTAATCTGCACCACCACCCTGAGGCAGAGCTTTCGTTAAACCCACTTCACAGATAGAGAAATCCCGACTCAAAGAAGTGGAGTAACTTGCCCAAGGTCACACAGCCAGTAAGTGGCAGAGCCTGGATTCCAACTTTAGTCTTACCGATTCCAAAATCGGTATCTGTTCTGATGCACCAGGAAAAGCAAGGTTTGGGGCCCTAGGAGCGGGTTGGGTGGGAGAGGCAGTTCCTGGAGGAGAGGCAATTTCAGTAACCACAGGGGCCCCTGGGATGCCTGCAAAGAAAGTTCTCAGCACCCTACTCCGTGTTCCTAATCACCTCCTTCTTAAACCTGTTTCTGATCCACCAGCTGGCAGATCTCAGCTGTAATCATGGGAAATGTTTTTGTCATCTCTCAAGCTTTCTTAATTCACTGACAAGGTAATAACTGCCTCGGTCCATTATACACATTTTCTAAAAGAGTTTCAACATTAGAATGCAAAGCAGACTTCTCTGGCTTAGAAAAACCTGAGATTCCTGGGATTTAATCATCAAACAGATTTAGCCCCTAAATCTGTTTGATGATTAACATCAAACATTTCATAAGAAAAAAACAAATGGCAATGTGGCCAGCATGTCCAGGCCACCCAAATGTGTCTGATTTCTCCCCTAAATAAACTCGTTGCATTTAAACTGATAGGAACTGATGGTCCCAGATGCATTCACTCAACAGGTATGACAGATCATTAGTATCCAGATGAGTCTGCCACCATCACAGTAATCCATATGACTTGGTTGATATTTTTATTATTAGCATTATGGATTGAAAAGCCTTAGCCCATGATTTGGGATGTCCAATCCTCTGTAGTTTACTTAGAACAGCTCATGCCACGTTCTGTGGCTGTGCCTGCTTGGAGCCTGGGAGAAAGCGACACAACAGCGGAAGCCTAGGACTTGTCAATCTTTTACCATCTTGGAGCTTTGCTCTTTTCAAACCACACCCCTTCAATACCACAACAAAAATCTGGGAAGCCAAGACAAACAACCCTTGTCCCTTCCAGCCTTCCTCTAGCTCTCAGCAATTGGTAAAACCTACCAGTAGGAGCAGATATTTGATCTGTCATAGAAGCTGTGATATTACACTCCCCAGATGTTCAACTTACTGGACTGAAGGCTCAAGTTACAGCTCATCAGGGCCTCTCTACCCTACAGACTCCATGCCCACCCCACCCTCCCATCCCCAAGAACCAGGATCCTCGGCCCATGTGGCCAACTGAGATGGAGTAAGTAGGACCTACATTGGGCAGGGGATTCACTAAAATGACTCCTGTAGGGTCTCTACACCAGTGGCTTAGAAGGCATGTGCTCTCGAAGCCCTCGGGGGCCATTCAAACTGAAGGATGCCTCCCCACAGTCCTCAAACACCTATATCTTCTTGCCCCAGGGCCTACTTCCTTTCCTTATCAAGAGTTTAAAGAGAGTCTGCAGGAACCTAGAAACATTTCATAAGAAAAAACACATGGCAATGTGGCCAGCATGTCTAGGCCACCCAAATGTGCCTGATTTCTACCCCGAATAAACTGTGGCTTCACTTTACAGTGGGAGAGTGGGGGAGATTAAGGTTACAAATTCAACATAAAAAAATTTTTTTCCTGCTATCCGAATAAGGTCAGGAGCAAGAGACATACTATTGAGGAGAAGGTGATCAAGGCCTGCATCATGCCCACAGAAATACAATAAAGCCCTCACCCTTTCCTGTGTAAAAGATCCTTCTTGCCCAAAGAACTGGGGAATATTGTGCACTTGGCTTTGTAAAAATGTGTCACTGCAAGACAAAAACCAGGCTGTCGCAACTTTGAACTGAACCCAACCCCACCAGGGAGCTCTTTCCTGAGACCATGAGAGCTGCTGGCTGTGGTGGTCCCTGAAGTCAGGCCAGAAAGTGGCAGGGAGAATGGTTAGTGCCTGGTGGATGCCTTCCTCCCCTGGAGGAGTGACTGGAGACAGAGACTGGGTTCCCATTCCCAGGGAAGAACTAGAGGGACCTCAGGGGTCATCCAGTCCAACTCCCTCACTTGAAGGCAGGGCAACTGAGGCCTGGTGAGGGTAGGATCACAGTTTAGTCAGTGGGGGTACTGGGGGTCACTCTGGTGCTGACTTCTCCCCTCATCATGAAGCCACCTCCCACCTTAGATGGTCAGGGCTGAAAGGGACCCCTCAACACCCTCACTCAGCCGATAAGGACAGAAGAGGTCCCTCACTCCCAAGGCATGAGGGAACGAGATGGGCAACCTTTCAAACAGCTCCCGATCTTCAGAAACGCCAAGAAACCTCATCCTCCAAGAGCAGCGGTTTCCAAACTTTTGTATTTTTAGCAGCAGAAGCCATCCTCCAAACAAAACCGTATGCAAAACCTCAGCTAAAAAACAGATCAGTGGGCTGCTTGCCCATGTGGGGCATGGGCTGGGCCCTGAGCTCTCCCTCCAGTACCCAGTACTTCTTCCACAAGCCCCTATGTGAGCTCAGTTTGAAACCCCAGGCCTTGGCGGGGGGCGGGTGTGGGGGGATCTTGTGGCAATGGAGCTAAAGCAGCCAGATAAGGTGGGAGTACTTAAGACCTCTGGAGGGTGTGGCTAGTCTCTGAGACCTGGACAACTTCATTCTCCACCAGGGCCTGGCCCCCATCCCCATTGAGCTGTCTCATGCGCAGGTTAATGGAGCCATAGGTCTTCCTGGAGCCCCTGCCGGGGACGAAGGTCCTCCGGCGGTACAGCTCGCCCTTGCACAGGGAGACCATGAGCAGCACCGACAAGAGCATGCCGCCCACCGTGAGCAGCCCCAGGCCTGCGATGATGCACTTGTCCAAGTGGGAGCCTAGGCGGGCGTAGTACATTTCTAGTCGTTCCATCTCCCGCGCTGTCACTGTGTCCGGATTGACTCGAGCCTCACGGGGGATGGCGTATGCTGTCACCACCAGGAGAATCCCACTCACCAGGAAAACGAGGGCGGAAACAAAGCCATAATCCACCGGGCGGCTCACGGGCTCCAGGCCTGGCCCCTCCTCTGAATGCAGGGACAGATCATCCCGCTGGGATCGGGGCAGTGAGGAGACACCCCCAGAGGGACTAGGTGAGCTGCCCAGTCTCGTGTTCCCAGGGTTCTGGAAATGGGTCTCGTGCTCCTCTGAGGAGAAGCAGGCATTCTCCACACCCTCCCTGGATGTGGCCACCGGGTCCAGGGGAGCTGATCTCCTTGGGGCTTGGGGACCGTTGCTCAATGTCTTCAGTTCCAGACCAGGGGGAGATGCCATTGGGAAGGAGGGCCCCAGCTCATCCCTTGGCCCGTTGGCAGCTGGAAGAGAAAACAAAGTCATTTGAATGTAGCAACCTCTCCCTGTTGTGGAGGACATCACACCAGTCCCCAAGCACATGAAGGTGAGTCAGGCACGATTCCCACTTGGGGGTGTCTGCCAGACAGAGGGAAAGACAGGGAATAAGACAATGACAGAACAGTGTGATCCAGGCCCAGATCCCACTCCACCACCAGCTAGGGGTATGGCTGTGGGCAATTCACTAATCCTGTCTTGGCTTCAGTTTCCCCACCTATAAAATAATCCTACTACTCCCCTCTAGTTCACAAAGCTGGAGTAGGATCGAGATAACCTATGCAAAATGCTCAGAACCCTGAGTGCTCAGTGTTAGCGATGAACTCCTATTATGATGGAGGGAATGTAGATAGCGTGAACATCAGGCTCAAATCCCAGCTTCACCACTTGAGCTTGGGCAAGTGATGTGACCTCTCCAGATTCAGTCTTCTTCTTATCTGTAAAATGGTAATGAATCAAATGCCTCCCTCATAAGGCTGTTGTGAGGATTTCATAAAATAGTGCATGCAAGACCCTGGCCAGTGCAATCCATGAAACTTGTTGTATGAGGGAAGGATGACAGGGGTGGGGGAGGGGGTAGAAATGCAGAAGCTGTGGGAACAGAGGAAGGGAAGTTTCTGGGAGTTGGTGGCATTTGAGCCAGATCTCAGAAGATGAATTGGATATTTCCCAGCAATGGAAGGTGATGAGGGCATTCTGGAAAGGGGAACAGACTGCCTCAGAGGCCAGCTGGGGCCGGCTCACAAAGGACTCTGAAAGCCAGGCCAAGGAGCCTGAGAGCCATGCGAGCTAAGGAGCTGGAGCGGGAAGTGCTGACATCTGCCTCGGCTTCAGAAGAAAGGAGGACTGATGGGATGGGAGGGGGCAAAGTGAAGGACGGGGGTCCAGCAAGGAAGCCAGCAGGTTGGGGATGGCATGGCTGAAAGGGCCAAGAGGAAGGAGCAGACTGGAGAGCCATGACTAGGTCAAAGCCAAATGCTTTTATGTAAACAGAAGGGTGGGGACCTGGACTAGGACCACAGGAGGGGAAGCAGGAGGGAGAGGTGGGAAGAGGGACACTCTCTGTGCTGCAAGAGGACTTACCCCACCCAACAACCTGAACACACACCCACCCAGACACAGCACATGTGCATTCCCGCTGAAGGATACTGACTGACAGCCCAGGGACCATATTTGGCTGACAGAAGTTTTGCTTTGTTTTGTTCCTGGCCTGTTCATTTGTTTTTGGTGAATTAGTTGCAAATGTATAAAAAGCAAAAGTTTTACATTTTACATTTTAAATGTTGGATTCCTGGCTTCTCCTGCAAAATGAAAGAGTCTGGCCACCTTAGGCCCCTGTTCCCTTATAACACTCACCTGGAGTTGGCAATCGGGGCTCTTAGGCAGATCTAGCCTCTCCCTGGCAGGTCCTACCTCAGCCCCCTTTCTTGCCTGGCATGTGTCATTCCTGATCCACAGCAGAACTGCATCATTCCTTGTATATACTGATGGCCTGAGGGCACATGCACATACACTCAGAGCCCTAGGCACACAAGCCCACGGGCTAGAGACCCCCAGGTGCAAAGTGGCTCACATGCTCCAGTGTGTCTACACACACATACATGCACACACACATGATTCTCTGCATTTTCATGTTGGAGTTTATTCTCCAGTGCACTGTGGTTCTCTTTCTGTCTCTCTGTCTCTGTGTGTGTGTGTGTGTGTGTGTGTATGTGTAAATATGAGCAAATGAAGTGAGGATGAATGGAATGAATGAATGAAACTCAAAGAGCCTCATTGCAGGAAGACATGTTTTTCAATCTTTCTGACCTTCCTGTCAATATGGACTAGCATCAAACACCTCCTCTTAGCACATATAGGGCCTTTCATGTGAGTACAAAGCTCCTTTCCCTTTACAACCCGTTTCTATCACTACATCTCTCTCTTTCCAGAGTCCCATTTTAGTAAATGTTTACCAAGCACCTACTAGCTGTTGAGCCGTGTACCCGACACTTCATGCAGGAGTATCTCATATCCCCCTCCCCAGCCCCACGATCCGGAATTACTGTCTTCACTTCATAAAACATGGCCAAGATCCCATGGCCTGTATGGGAGGGTGGGACAGGAATTGAATGCAGGCTCCCTAAGAATTATTATCACGTACAAACCTGCAAACTCATACCACTGTGCTGGTGGCATCACTCCACCAGCCTTCCCTGGCTCTGCATCCCTCACTCATAGACCCTTCATTTTATCCGGCTGTTTAACAGCAACCGTGAGCACCTTGAGAGCAGGGATAAGTTTCAGTTCCATCTGGGTCCCCAGCCTGGGCCCAGACTCCTCTTACTTTCCAGTGAATAGACAGAAAAAAGAGATGTGTTTATTGGTTGGCTTTTTACTCTTAGCACCAAAAATATTTTCCTGAGTGCCCAGCCACAAACAGGTACCAGCAGTGGGTGCCACGTGGGTGCTCAGAAGTGGCCCCCAACCACACCCTCAGCACCTTCCACCCAACTTAGCTCCTGGAGTGGCCCAGGAACCCCTTTCCCAGACTGACATGTTGATGCCTCCATAATCTGGAAGAAATCTGGGGCTCCCAAATTCTGGGAGCAGGGCTCTCCTTCACGCTGCAGGACCCCAAAACTTTTTTCTTAGGATGCCACAGTGAGAGGGCAGAGAAAAAAGAGGATTCCTCTCACCCAGAGTTAGGACATCTCTCTGTTTCATGCACAGGTTCAGAGATACTCGCCAGTTACACAAAGGCCGTGCCCAGTTACCCAAACAGTAACAGAAACACACCAACTGACACAGCTGCTCCTGCTCACCGTTCACACCCCACGACCCCACCAGTTACTAATTTCATCTGCAGTCAGACAGGTCCTGAAAGGAACACTCCAGTTCCACACTCACTCCCCCAGCAGCTGTTCCCACAGCAGTACCCACAGACACCCAGAAGCCACGTAGTGTGACCCTCAGATCTTCCGGCCACACGATTACCCATACCTTGGGAGGGGGTAGGAGTGGTCACACGCACGCGCGAGTACACACACACACACACACACACACACACACACACTCTTAAGTGCCCTGGGAGTAAGATCCAAGCCAGATCCACCAAGACCCGCAGGGGCCCAATACCCCACCCACCGCGCGCACTGACACCCGGAGAGAGGGACGCACAGCGGCTGTGGATGAAGCTTCACAAAACCCAATCGATAGACACACGCACGAGTTGTACACAAAGCCTTGGGGCGCGTAGATACGCACACGCAGGTCCACGCTGTTGTACCCAAAGTTGCGCGCAGAAAGCCCCAGCACGCTGGCTGCCCACCGCGCCCGCTCCCGCCGGCCCGCAGTCCACACCCCCTGCTCCTGCCCTTGACCATAGGCGCGGGCCGGGGCAGGCCGAATCGGACCAGGCGGAGGCCCGGGGAGGCCGGGTCCCCTGGCCGCATGTCCTTCGGCGGGCCGCGAGGTCAGGCTAGCTGTCCCTCGCCCCCACTCCCCGCCCCCGGCCCTCGGCCTCCAGCCGCCCCCCGCAGTCCCCTCTCCGCGTGCGTACCTGTGCCGGGCCTCCCTCCCTGCCTCCCCACGCGGGGGCGAAGGGCGCCCGGCGGCCGGCGGGCGAGGGTGCGTCCTCCCGGTGCCCGTCCGCCTTCCCGCAGCCGGCGTCCGCCTGCGGGGGTCTCTCCTGCGGCGCAGCCCGGAGGGCGCGGGCCTGGCCGCCACTGCCTCGCCCTCCCGGTCTCCCGCCCCCTTCCCGGCCCGGCCCGGAGCAGCTGCCGAGGCGCACGTACCTGCTCGCGCCGCGCGGAGCTGTACGGCGGCGGTGGCGGCCGCTGGGGGGGGATCCGGGGACAGAGGGACAGGAGAAGGGGCGGGGGCCGGGGATCGCCGAGCGCCGCGGAGCGAGCTCCGCCCGCGGCCGGCGAGGACGCCCGGAGAGTTAGCACAGAGAGGGACTGGAAGGCGTGTGATGGTCTGGGGTGAGGGTGCGGGGGCTCCAATCCATCGTCCTCCCCTCCCCTCCAGGCAGATCTGGATCGCCAGCGCCTGGGCTTAGTGAACTGGGGCTTCCAGCCCGCGGTCCCCGGGCGTAAGGGCGGGGCGGGCGGGGGGTGCTGGAGAACACCCCTCCCCCGCCGCCTGCCTCTCCACACCACTGGAGAGCCCCTATTGCCCCAAGCCCAGGTGCCTCCCCCCTCCTCACTCCCACTCTCCCACTTCCCCTTCCCCCCACCCCCCACCCCACACAGCCTCCAGGTAGGACCCTGGGTCCTCTCTGAGGTCCTTAGGTCGGGACAGTCTCCTCGGGTGCTTGCGACTCCGTGGCTCAAGGGCGCCACCTGAAGGCTGCGAGAAAGATCTGATGAGCCCCCTCCCTCTTTTCTCTGCAATTTTTTCTCTGTGGGACAGTGGAGTGCACCGCCCAAGAGGGGTGTTCTCTTGGGGGCATTGCCAATGGCCAAACACACCCTCACCCTCCAAGGCCCAGTTGTGGGGCCTCTTCTCCTGGAAGCCCTCCCTGGGCACACACACCCACTCACCCCAGGGGCCCCTCCATCTGGGCTCTCCTTTTGCCTGCACTGTTTGCTTTGATCTCTGACAGTCGTGATTTTGTTTAAGGGTCAGACTCCTCCATCGGATTGGCAGCTCCTGGAGAACAGGACCCATGTCTGATCGCCTAGAACGACCTAGGTGGGTGCGGGTGAACAGGCTGTGAATAGGAGTGACTTTCACTTATTTCCTTTACAGGGCAGGGCTGGAGTTAAGATGAGTCGAGTGAAGTGCCTAGAGTACCAAATTCAAGGAGACATTCCCTCTTTGGGTAACACACGCCAACCCCAGAGAAAGCTTTGGTCTGAATCGTGCAGGTTCGGGGAAGACACGGTGAGCAGCTGAATGGTGTGGCCTCGGGTAGTACTTCTGGCCTCTGAGCCTGTGTACACTTTTGTCCATGAGGATCGTGAATGTGCAGGCTTCAAGGGCTGTGGGAGGGCCAGCAGAAGTTGGCCATGTGGAAGGACAGGCAAATGAGAGTGCCATGTCCTCCTCGGCCACCTTATGAGCGGAGCCTAACCTGTCCTCCTCCAAAGTTCTGTGCAGTCCTCACCAACCAGGAGACTGGAAGTCACCCTGGATGATGGATGCCTGTGCCTTCAAGGCCAGCATAGCCTAACTCTGGGCAGGTCCACCAGGGCTGGGAAGGCCTCCATTTCCTCTCAGTCTGGCAGAGGCCTGGCCTGTTGTTAGAGACTTCAAAGGGATGCTAGCCCTTGCACCACACTCCTGTTCAAACCCCAGCTCCACCGCCACAGCTGGGTGCCCTGGTGTAAAGGACTCCCCTCCTGGAGCTCAGTTTCCTCCTCTGTGAAATGGATGTGGGAAGCTTTATGGGAATGGGATGAGACACCTCCCTTAAAGCACTCACTGTTCCTTCCCTCAGTCATGCGCTGTCCAACCTCAGCCTTTGCGCTGGCTGTTCCTTCTGCCTGGGATGTTTTTCTTTCTGATATTTCCCGCCCTCACCCCCTTCCCTCACTTCCTTCAAGTCTTTGCTCAAATGCCACCTTCTCAGAGACACCATTCCAGGCCCTCCTTTCAAAAATAGCAGTGCCCCAGCACTCTTTACTCCCTCACTCTGAATTTTTCTCTACAGCATTTACCAACTGACATTAGTTTCTGTCTGCTTATTGCCACCTCCACTAAAAAATAAGTGCCAAGAGAAGAGGGTTTTTGCCTGTTTCCCTCCCTGCAGTATCCCCAGACACTAGAAAAGGGGCTAACACCTAGGAAGCTCTGGATAAGTGCTCATTGAATAAAGAACAGAGAAAATGGGCAAATATTATATACTAGTTAGCTAGGTAGACTCCAACCCTACACTCAAATAGTTCATATTCTAGTGGGAGGAAAGGATAAGTAAATGTAACATTGCAGTTATAGTAAGTGCTACAAAATAAAAGTATACAGTGCAAGCCTCAAACAAGGATGCCAACCTGGTCTTGGGGATAGGAATGGCTTCCTGTAAAAGTGTGGGTTGAGCTGAGATCAGAAGGATGAGTAGAAGGCATCCAGGTAGAGGGGAGGAAAGAGAAGTCCAGCAGAGGGCCTAGCATAGGCGAAGAACTTGGGGTAGAAGGAAGTGTGTGATGAGTTTGAGAGTTGAAGGAGACCCGTGTGGTTGTCATGGAGGGCTCGATAAGGAACGTAGTGGGAGACGAGCCTGGAATTACCAGGCCAGGTCACTGCAGAGCCTTGCAGGTCAAAGAATTTGTTCTTTATCCTCAGAGCAGTGGAGAGCCTCACTGATAAATATAAGTAAAGGGTTAACAAAACCTTTTCCTCTTTTGCATGAGAATTTGACCTTTGGAAGCTCTGTTTCCTAGAAACAGATAAACATATGTCTGCTATGTTACTAAGCAACATTGCTTCTGATAAAAATGACCCCTGAGGAGGAGGCTAGAATGATCCATGTGGCAACAGATTAGAATTGGAGATACCAGAATGAACTCATGTTTAGCTTAATATAGATGCAGATGATTACATATAGAAAGTTATATATACACACACACACGCACACACGCGCTAGTATACACACATATATTTCCTTACTGTCAGGCGAGAGGGCTTAGAATCAATGATACTCCATAGCAACAAGCACACGTAGCACTGAAATTTGGTTTCTAATACCATTCTCCAATAAAAGGATCCAAGGCTCCTTGGAGAAATTGCTGTTTATAGGACTTGGGCAGGAAATACTACAAGATGAGCCTGGAGCATCTGATAGTGCCAGAAAGTAAAGAAATGCTACACACACACACTCTACACACACACTACACAGCACACACACTACGCATACCTACTACATACACACGACACACACCACACACACTCTACACGCTACACACACACTACGCAACACACACACTCTACACACCACACACACACTACACACACCACACACATGCTGTACACACACTACACACACATACTACAAAAACACAAAAACTCTACACATGCCTACTACACACACACCACACACATACACACATGCCACACACACTACACGCACACTCTACACATACCTACTACACATACACACCACACACACTACACAACACAAACACTATACACACACAATACACACACCACACACACTACACCACACCACACACACACTTTACACACACACTACACACCCACACACTACAAACACACTACACACACCCCACACACTACACACACGCCACACACACACTCTACACACACACTACACAACACATTCTACACATACCTACTACACACATGCCACACACACTACACACACTACACAAGACACTACACACTACACACACCACACACATACCACACGCACACACCACATGCACACACCACACGCACCACACACACCACACACACTACACACACACATCACATACATACACTACACACACACCACACACTACACACACCCCCCACACACATACACACACACCACACATACACACACAAATGGGGGTAGGAGCTAACTGAAAGAGCTCCCAATGGCCAAAGCTGGAAAAATTTGAGTGAGAAAATAAATAAGGTAATATTGGATTGTAACAAAAAGTATGGAAATAAATACCTCTGAGTCCATACTGATAAAAATAACTGAACAAACAGGTGGAAAAGATAAATCTCCCATGCAGAATTCCAAATTCTGTAGGTAGATAACTCAGTCCTCGAGGAGGGGAACTATAACTCCCCATTTTGAAAGTGTGAGTTGCACATAATGATTCCCTTTCCAAGAGTGTTTTATGGAAAGCGCTGGGGTGGCGGGGCGGGGGTAGGGCGGTGTGAAGCAACTTTGCAGTGGAGAAACTGACAAACCTGATGACCTCAGCCAGGTGATGAAAGTCAACTCCAACAGTCAAATCACATTGGTAGTAGGTACCCTGGATATGATGTGGCACAAATGGCACTTTACCTCTGTTGTCTTCCTCCCCAAAACCCATAGCTATAATCTAATCATCAGATAAACATCAGACACATCCCATTGAAGAAAATTCTACAAAACATCTGACTAGTTCTCCTCAAAAGGTCATCAAAACAAGGAAAGTCTGAGAAATTGTCACAAACAATAGGAACCTAAAAAGACATAACAACTCAATGTAGTATGGTACCCTTGATGGGGCACTGGAAAAGAAAAAGAAAATTATGCAAAAACTACAGAAATCTAAATAAAGTATGGACTTTAGCTAATAATGTGAGATGTCAACAGTAGGGGAAAGTGAGTATGGGGTTGATGTCCTTTGGATGTTTGTCTCCTCCAAGTCTCATGTTGAAATTTGATCCTCAGTGGTGGACTTTGGGCCTGGTGGGAGATGTTTGAATCATGGCTCTGTGCCATCTCCACCGTAATAAGTGAGTTCTCACTCTGTTCGTTCACTAGAGAACTGATTGTTAAAACAAGAGCCTGGCACCTTCCTCCCCTCTCCCTCTTGCTCCCTCTCTTGCCATATGGTATCTGGCCCCTTCTCTTTCTGCCATGATTGGAAGCTTCCTGAAGTCCTCACCAGAATCAGGTGCTAATGCCATGCTTCTTGTACAAGCCCACAAAACCATGAACCAAATATTAATAAACCTCTTTTCTTTATAAATTACCCAGCCTCAGATATTCATTTCTTTTCCTTCCCTCTTTCTCCTCCTTCTTCTTGTTCTTTCTTCTTCTTTTTCTCTGCTTCCTCTTCCTCTTCCTCTTCTTCTTCTCCTTCTCCTTCTTCCTCTTCCTCTTCTCCAACTCCTTCTTCTTCAGAGATAGGGCCTCATTCTGTCACCCAGGCTGGAGTGCACTGGCACTATCATAGCTTACTGCAGCTTCGAACTCCCAGGCTTAAACGATCCTTCCACCTCAGCCTCCTAAGTGGCTGGGACTAGGTGTGCACAACCAAACCCGGCTAATTTTTTTCTATTTATTTATTTATTTATTTATTTATTTATTTATTTATTTATCTATTTTGGTAGAGACAGGGTCTCACTATGCTGTCCAGGCTGGTTTTGAACTCCTGGGCTCAAGCAATTGTTCCTCCTCAGTCTCCCAAAGTGCTGGAATTACAGGCATGAGCCACTGTGCTCTGCCTAGGTGTTCTTTTATAGCAACACAAAATAGACTAAGAACAGCGATATATGGGAACTCTCTGTATCATCTTCCCATTTTTGCTGTAAATCTAAAACTGTTCTAAAAAAATAAGTTGTTGTTGATGATGCTTTTAAATACCCCTGAGAGATAACCTGCATCTGGGCCGGAGGGAACTATAAATATCTGGTGGGAAGTCATACTTTTGGCGTCCTGAGCATAGTGATTCATGTAACCGGACAGGTCCAAAGACATTGGCTCCTGTGGGACACGAAACTTTTAAGTCAGTTCCTACACCCACCTGATGGGAATTTCATCTGGCATCTGAGTGGTACTGCTCTGCCGGAAGAAGCAAAGATTCCTGCCAAGAAGAGCACCAAGTGCTGTGCTGGCAAGTGAAAGTTCTTGTGCTATATCCTTCAGAGTAGGTCAATGCCAAGTGTGGTCATCTGCTGAACCTGAATGTGTAGTTGAACCTAAGAAGACTCCCTTGTGGACATGGCAGTGGGTGACAAGTGAGGGAGTGATGTAAGTAGATTTGCACTGTGAAAACATTCTCCCTCTGGCTACTCCCAGGTGCAAGGGGACAAGAGAGAAAACAGATAATGTGAGAGATTATCGTGGTCATGTTGGCACACAGAAAGTCCTCAATCAGATAGCTGTAATTATGTATCTGTGGAGATGTGTGATCTGTGCGAGACAGAATGAGGACTTCCCATAGGAACATTAAGAGCATCACTTAGTCTGCAATGTTCCAAAAGGTAGTGGTATATAACATAATTTTAGGTGTTAAGTAAATAAAGATGTTTTGATTATCTATCACTGCATAACAAACCACCCCAAAACAGCAGCTTAAAAGAAAATTAGTATTTATTTGCTGACAGTTTTGCAGTTTGGGCTGCTCTCAGCTGAGACAGCTCCGCTCTTGTCTGTATGGTGTCAGCTGGGGTGGCACAAACAGCTGGGAGCTGGCTCAGACTTGACTGTGTGTCTATGGGCTTGGTTCTCACTGTCAGCTGGGTTTTTTCATTCTCTTCTACGTGATCTCTCCATGTAGCTAGTGTAGGCTTCCTTACATAATGGTGGTCTCGAGGTAGTCAGAGTTCTTACATGGCAGGCAACTTTCCCAGAGCACAGAAGAAAAAGCTGCTGGACCATCTTAAAACGGAGGCTTGGAACTGGCCTGGCATTGCTTCTGCTGCATTCTATTGCTTAGTGCAGGTCATGGGCCAGCCTAGATTCAAGGGGAGGGGTCTACATAAGGATATGAATACCAGGAGGCATGTGTCATTGGGAGCAACTAGAGTAACAGTCCCCCATTATCTATACTATATACACACATCTATACGTGTGTATTCATTTCAATGGCTAAGTGTTTATTTTAAATTGTTTTAGAAAATATATAACTAGCTCATGAAACCAAAGATATCATGGGTGATATTGACTAGAGTAAGGGCAGAAATATGAGTCCATATGAAGTTGATGCATTAAAGTCTGCTGGTTTCCTCCAGTATTCACTCATTCTTTCTTCCACCGTAATAGAAGTTTTGATCAGTAGTGGGTACAGTGCACCAGAAGAAGGATTTCATTTCCCAGCCTTCCTTACAGCTAGGTATGGCCAAGTGGATGGTAGACCATTAGGATATGAGAGGAGGTAGTGTGGGAAAAATGCATGAAGTCTCCTGAAAGGAAAGGAGTGTGCCCTCCTACTCTCTTTTTGTCCTTCCTGCTGCCAGGATGCAGAACTGATGGCTGGAACTTGAGCAACCATCTTGGGTCATGAGGTGGAAGCCTATTAGGTTGGAAGGGCAACAAAATTGAAGGAACCTGGATCACAGATGACTAGTTGGAAACACTAGGATGGGATAGTTCCTCTTTTGTGGGTGAGAGAAAGAAACATCTGTTTTGTATAAGCTACTATTACTTGGGATTTTCTGTCACTCAGAAAAACTAAGTTAATCAAAGTAGAATCAGGCTGGGCACGGTGGCTCACCCCTGTAATCCCAGCACTTTGGGAGGCCAAGACAGGTGGATCACCCGAGGTCAGGAGCTTTAGACCGGCCTGGCCAACATGGTGAAACCCTGTCTCTACTACAAATACAAAAATTAGCTGGGCATGGTGGCATGCACTGGTAGTCCCAGCTGCTCAGGTGGCTGTAGGAGAATCGGTTGAACCTGGGAGGTGGAGGTTGCAGTGAGCTGAGATCGCGCCATTGCACTCCAGCCTGGGCGACAAAAGCAAAACTCAGTCTCAAAAAAAAAAAAAAAAAAAAAAAAAAAAAAAAAGTAGAATAAGTAGGCAAAAACTGAACAGGTATATGAATAGCTGAAGATTGAGAAATACAGATGCAATCTGATCCCCTGTGTCCCAGGTAAGAAATCTCCGAAGCCAACCTGTAGTGTGTCCAGGAGGATGATATGAGAGAAGTAATAACCCAAGGGAGACCGAAGTTTTTCTAGGTGAAGGGAGTGAGTGGAGCAAGGAAAAGTTCCTGGAAAAGGAAACAACACTTAAGCCCAGAGATGAAATAATAGTAGCGAATTATTTGTGTGTTTATTTTATTTGATGAACACTTACATAACCCTTCCCCTATGCGAGGCACATGTTTTTACAAATATTAACTCAGTCAATCATCTTAACCACCTGATCATGTGGATATTATTATTGTCTCCATTTTAAGATGAGGAAATCAAGGCACAGGATGGCTAATAACTCTGTGTCCAAAGTTACACAACTGGTATCTCAAAGCCAGTTGGGGCTTCAAAACCAGAACTCAGTTCAGTGCTTGTAACCACTCTGCTGGCTTTCATTGCAATTTTCAAAGCACTCATAAAATTCTTAAGAGGCTGTTACTATCATCTCCATTTTCACATTTGGGAAATTTGAGTGCCAAGGAGAAAGGAGATTACCTTACTACTACACTAAGGAAGGAAAATTCTAGTCAGACCCAAGGGCCCCTGACTTCAGGTTGATTTGGGGACCCTAGATAGATCTAAAGTTCTGGGGCTGATCAGCCCCTTGCCTAGTCACCCATACCCCACTGTTTTCACCTTTCTGTCAGAATCTGGCTGGGATCTGGTGTTTGGGTTTGTTTACTTATGTCATATTTACCCCTGGCACGAGCCTGGCTCATCTGGCTTTCCTGGAGCTCTAATACTTTCATGGAGTGGCCTTGATATCATGGTAATGGGACATGGTTCAGGGATTTCAGGAACTTAATTGGTGGTCATGCTCCAGGCCCTGGAAGGAGTGTCCACATTCACACTCACACGCACACAAATCTTCCACCGACCTGGCTGGCATTCCCTCCCTTTCCACCTGGTCTGGATGGATCTCCCAGCCTTGGGGAATAAAAATCCTGAGTATTGCATTCTCTCTCTGCTGTGGAAAGAGTAAGCGGGGAGGCAAGGAAAAAGAGAAATCAAGACCCATATTCCTAGCTTCTCCAAGAGTGAGTGCCCCTACTTAGCAGCTCCTTAGGGGCAGAGGTCTTATTGTCTCTCATCCATGTGCCAGCACATGGCCTAGCACACTGGGAGTGCTGGGTTAGGTAGACTCCAAGCCACTCCCCTGGGAGAGGGTGGGCCCAGGGAGAAAGGAGGTTGTTTGACGGAGCACCTTCTGTGTGGCAGTCCCTGCACTTGGTCCCTCTGCTCTCTGACAGATTGGTAACCTGGAGTTTACTCAACATGGGAGGAAACAGGGGCTCAGATCAATCAGGCTACCTGCCTCAGAGTCACACCGAAGGCTAGTTGAGGCCAAGGGATGCTCTTCTCTCTGTCCTATTCTGCTTCACCAGAGTCTCCACCATCTCATCAGGGTCAAGGGCTGCCCTCCATACAGTAGAAAATGGCAGGATGGTGTCCTCGATACACCGGCATGAGACAGGTGTGCATAGAACACAGGTGCAGAGCAGAGGTGAGAATACCTGTGTCCAGAACACTCTGGACAGACACACAAATGATAGATATGTGCGGAAAGGGGTGTAGGGTGCTGATGTGGACAAGGCACATATGGATAGGACACTGTTTTTGTCCCTTTTTGCTGCTATAACAAAATACCTGAGACTGGGTAAATTATAAAGAACATGGCTAGGTGCCGTGGCTCATGCCCGTAATCCCAGTGCTTTGGGAGGCCAAGGCGGGAGGATTGCTTGAGCCTAGGAATTTGACAGCAGCCTGGGAAACATAGAGAGACCCCATCTCTACAAATAAATAAATAAATTAGCCAGGCATAATGGTGCACACCTATAGTCCCGGCTACTTGGGAGGCTAAGGAGGAAGGATCTCTTGAACCCAGGCTTTTGAGGTTGTAGTGAGCTGTGATCCTACTACTGTACTCCAGCCTGGGTGACAGAGACCTTGTCTCAAAAAAAAAAAAAAAACAACAGAAATTTGGAGGTTGGAACATCCACAATCAAGACACCAACACTGGCATCTGATAAAGGCTGCTGTGTTTCCCAGATGGTGCCTCATTGCTGTGTCCTCGCACAGCAGAAGACAGAAAGGCAAGAAAGCGCTCCCTTCAGCCTGGTGTCTTTTTATGTGGGTGCTAATTCCATTCATGAGGTCAGAGCCCTCATGAATTGCCTCCCAAAGACCACACTTCTTAATACTGTTGCATTGTGGATTAGGTTTCAACATCAGTTTTGGAAGGGGACACCAACATTCAAACCACAGCAAATGTGTTGTAAGTTGAGTTCCCTCAGAAGTAGGCCCAAGACAAGAATTTGAGTGCAAGTGGTTTATTTGGAAAGTCATCCCAGGAAGCACAGCAGAGGAACGGGAAGTGAGAGCAAGAAGGAAGTGCATCCAATACACTACAGGTGCATTTGTGAGTCCCTGACGGCCATGAGCAACTGGGGCTTAGTCCCATTGGACTGAGTACTGTGCCACCTGAGATCTGAGGCCACAGGACTCTCACTATTTATCCACCAGCACCTGTTTGTCATTGCTAGGGGCTATTCCTGCACTTCTAGACTGTCCTCTGCACACGTCAAGCATGTTCCTTAAGCAGAGTAAGACCTGCTTGCAGTAGGAAGCCACAGACACACATGGAGAAGGTAGGTGTTGAGGGAATATGGGTGGGGCCCACAGCGTTTGCTAGAAGACACAGAGAACAGGGCATGTGTGTTCAGGACCCAAAAGGACACAGTACAGGGCATAGGCAGAAGACACATGATTGGATTACTGGCCTTGCTTGTCTAGGCCAAAGGAAGAGCCTGCTGAAAGTGAGTAAGGAGCTGCAGAGAGATGGTAATGGGCCCCCTGAGCCAACTGGTGCTCTGTCCCCATGCCCCCTCTGGTTAGAGTGACTGCATATGCTTGTGTGGTAGGAAAGGCAGGTTGAAGGGTTCAGGGGCTCTAACGGTGCAGACACTTCTCTCTGCCAGACCTCCACCTCGTTCGTATTTCACAAAGGGGATGAGCACTCATGTGCCCAGAATAGAAGGGGAGGCAGCCCAAAAGGATGGGAAGAGCTCTGGACTAGGAGTTGGACACAAAGGCAGAGCTAAATGACATCTCCAAGCCCACTTGCCCCATCTGAGGAATGGGAATAACTCCACCCTCTTGTCTCAAGGCAGATTACCTACCACACTTGCATCTTGTTTTCCCTGTCTGCATGGTGAGGGTCACAGAAGTCCTCTCTCTCCTATGGACTTCACAGAGAGCTATTGTAAGGAGCAGATATGGTCATGAAAAAGATAACACTTGAAAGAGGGTAAAACACTTAAATACATAGATGGGGGGATTATGGAAAATGCTTGGAAGGGGAAATTAGGGGACTTGGCTTCTGCTCTAGCTCTGTGCTATATTGTTAATAAAGACACTCAAAATAATCATGCTTTCAATAAAACAGAACATATTTCTCTCTCATAGAAAAGTCTACTTGGCAGCTAAGGCTGACATGCTGGTTCACCAATCACGAGAGACCCGGGCTCCTTCTGCACTGTTGCTCGGCCACCTTGCACCTTGCTGCTCCAGCTCCAGCCCTTGTCACACACATTGCATCAGCAGAAGGAGGATGTGGGGAAGTAGGAGGCACCTTCTTCCTTCTTCTTAAGAGACATTGAACCTTAACCTAGAAATTGAACTCATTACCTCCATTTGTATCTCATTGGCCAGGATTTAATCACATGACACACTTACCTGCAAGTGAGTCTGAGAAATGCAGTCTTTTGCCATGTGTGAAAGGAAGAAGGGATATTGAGGGACAGCCTGAAATTTTTGTCATAGCCACTGACTTGCCTCATTTATGTATTTTATATGAATATTAAATTATATTTTATATAAAATTATATATATATATGTTTATTTTGAGACCGAGTCTTGCTCTGTTGCCCAGTGTTAGGTGCAGTGGCTTGATCTTGGCTCACTGCAACCTCTGCTTCCTGGGTTCAAGCAATTCTCCTGCCTCAGCCTACCGAGTAGCTGGAATTACAGGTGCACACCACCATACCTGGCTAATTTTTGTGTTTTTAGTAGAGGTGGGGTTTCACCATATAGCCCAGGCTGGTCTCGAACTCCTGGGCTCAAGCAATCCACCTGCCTCAGTCTCCCAAAGTGCTGGGATTACAGGTGTAAGCCACCATGCCTGGTCAAATTGTATATACATTTATATAAAATTGTATTTATATAAAATACATAAGCCCGCTTCCCATATAAGTATATTATATACATATAATTTATATATGTAAAATGTATATATATAAAATACATGAGCCCACTTGCCATATATATATGTGTGTGTGTGTGTGTGTGTGTGTGTGTGTGTGTGTGTGTGTGTATGCACCAGGCTTGTGATATAAAGTAAGATTTTGAACCAGCTGATTGCGAATGGACCCTCTTACTTGCTGGGCCACAAGCCCTGAGAGGTCTTTCTTGCTCACCACTGTACTCAAAGCATGCATTGCAGAGTCTGGCACAGGGAATCCATAGTAGTATTGGCTGCCCATGGATGATGAACGGCTGGCCATTCTGGCTTTCGTATTTGCTAGTGACATTTTTCCCCACTCAGGGGTTTAAGTTCTTTCCCTTTGCAGGCCTCCTGGCTCCGCCTCTTGTCATCTTCATGTGCCAAACCTTTCTGAGCCCATGAAGTAAAATGTGCTGTGAGCCAGAATCCTAAGAGTGGGATTAAAAATAAATGAAAATGCATCAAAACAAGTTAACCACAAGAAATGGCTTGCCAGGGTAATTAGGCGTCAGCGCTGGAGGCCAAAGACAGAGCGCCAGACTCTAACCGCCAAGCGCTCCTGCCAGTACCACTACTGTGCAGGGCAGAGAACACCCTAGGCCTGGCCTGAGCCCTTGCTTGAGTCTCCACCACTTCGAGACACAGGCAAGACCCTCCCCACAAAGGTGAGGGAGGATGGGTCCTAACTCCAGTTCTGTCACTTATTGGCTGAAGTGATCCTAGGGAAATCCATGCCTCTCTGAGCCTCGGTTTTCACATCTGTAGTAAGTTGTGAGTAATAGGATCTATCTGTCATTGTCTACATAATGCAGATAATGATGGTACCAACCTCGTAGGCAGAGGTCCCCAAACTTTCTCAATTCATGACACCCTTAGCATCTTAGTAATTTTTCACAGTGTACCAGGCCCCCCAGAAGGTGTCGCCATTGTTTATCAGGTAGTTAGCTTCAAACAACATAATAATCGTTGTTGAAATTATCTGACAGATGTCATTGTGTTTCCCTCAAAATTTTAGATACGTTGTAGTGCCTTTGTGAGTTTCCTATCGTGCCTCAGGGTGCCTCAGTGCACAGTTTTGAAATTGCGGTCATCAGGTTTTAAAGATGAAATGAGGTTATGTATGTCAAGGACTTAGTGTGATGCCTGGTCTGGAGTAGGAGATCAATAATGCTGGTTGTCCTAAACCATCCTTCAAGTCTTATCCTGAGATCACTTTCTCTCTCGTTCCTTGTGTGTCTCCTCCAACTGCCACAATGACATCTGTCTGATACCGAGCCAACAATACTTCTGGCCTCCTGCTCTTGCCACCTCATGGTTTCCACTTCTGACCTTCCCTCTGGGCACCTCCAGGCCTGTGTCCCCACTTCCATGCAGTGCTGTCTTCTGGCATAGAATCGTCAGTCTCACTTCTTACTCCCTCCCTAAGTCCACACACTTGCCATGATCTCTTTGTATTGGCATATACATCCTTGCCCCTTAGCTTTGGGCTTGACCATGTGACTAACTTTGCCCAATAGCACATGGCAAAAGCAACAATGGGACAGTTCTGAGCCTAAGCCTTAAGAGGCTTCCCATGGTTCCACTTGCTCTCTTCTCCTTTGCCAAGTAAATGTGCCCCAGCCGCCCTGTGATTCCAGGAGGAGGACAAGAGATCTGCAGAGTTGACTCAGAGCCGCAGATCTGCAAACATGAGCAATAATAAATGATTGTTGTTTGAAATGTGGAGTTTTAGAGAGGTCTGGTACACAGTGTTCTTGTGATAATCCAACCTCTCAATCTGTGGCAAATTCAACATGTCTGAGAAGATCTGATTGGATCATTTGGTCACCACCCAAAATGCAGCTCCTCAAAAACCAGTCACTCATGAGCCAATGATCTCTCTCCTGTCCAGTCTGTAGATGGCTGCTTTGGGCTGGGGCACTCATCTCTGCTCCAGGTAGTTGTCCCATGATTATAGGGCATGTGACATAAAGCCTGGTGGCCTGTTTGGAGGAATCATCTCTGGCCTCTTGTGTTCAAGGGGTGTGAATGTGGCAGGCAGGAGTTTCTCTGATTCTCTTGCGTTCTGAAAAGTGACAGCTGAACTAGGAGAAATAGCACATAAGATTTGTCTGCATGTGGCACTCAGAATGATTCTTAAGCTGTAAACGCCAGCATATAAGAAATGTGACATTCCTTACAACTCGATATAGTAACTATTTTGAGCCTCATTATGCCTAACAGGGAAAGGATGAGGCCCGAGTTCACACCAACAGTTTGGCAGAGCTGGAGTTGGAACCCAGATATCCTGGCTCCTTATTACAGTATCCCTTTTCCTGCCCAGTCAATCTTACACTTGGAAGGAACTCCAGGTCCCATCTCCAAGCCAGTAGAGCCCCTACTCCAGTCTCTGATCATCTGGGCTATGCTTCTGTCCTCCATTGACTGAGTGCCCACTGCTTGGAAGAATTCTAAACAACACCTTCCTCCTACTGAATCCCAGTCTGCTTCCCTTTGTCCTGTACTCACTGTATATATATATATACAGCTACCGCTGTAGTGATGCAGGTGAACCTGAAAATTAGGGCTCAGTGAGGAAAGGTTCTTGGCTTCATAAAGGAAAGAATTCAAGAGTGAGCCAACAAAGTAAAGTGAAAGCAAAGCAAGTTTATTAGAGCAACAGAGTACGGGAAAATAACTGCTCCATAGACAGAGCAGGGCTACCCCATCAGCACGGTAGCATTCGTGGATTGCTGGCTGACTATATGAATAACTACTTTTTATTATATGCTAAATAAGGGGTGGATTATTCACAAATTTTCAAGAAAAGGGGTGGGGTATTCCACAAACTGGCGGTTCCTCCCCTTTTAAACCATATAAGGTAAGTTTTAGGCATTGTCATGGCATTTGTAAACTGTCATGGCAGTGGTGGGAGTGTCTTTTAGCATGCTAATGAATTATAATTAACATTCCATGAGGAATGAGGGCAACTAGAGGTTGCTTTCATTGCCATCTCGATTTTAGTTGGTTTTGGCTGCCTACTTCATGGCATCCTGTTTGAACAGATCCTGTTTTGATCAGTGGAGTTGTGACTGGGATTGTAACCAGTGCTCAGAGAACAAGCACTGCCGATCTCCTACCTCACTAGCTCTGTCTTCTGGTGCTACAATAAATATACAGTCTTTTCTCTTTAATTTATAAACATTTACTGTAATTTTAAGTTCTATAAATTCTATTGCATTCTTTTTCAAATTCGCCTTTTAAAAAGTGTCTCTTTTGGCCCGTCACAGTGGCTCACGCCTGTAATCCCAGCACTTTGGGAGGCTGAGGCAGGTGGATCACTTGAGGTCGGGAGTTCAAGATCAGCCTGGCCAACATGGTGAAACCCCATCTCTGCTAAAAATGCAAAAATTAATTGGGTGTGGTGGCAGGTGCCTATAATTCCAGCTACTCAAGGGGCTGAGGCAGGAGAATTGCTTGAACCTGGGAGGCAGAGGCTGCAGTGAGCCGAGATTGCACCATTGCACTCCGGCCTGGGTGACAAGAGTGAAACTCCTTCTCAAAAAAAAAGAAAAAAAGTGTCTCTTTTTTTGTATGATTTTGTATTCCTTCTTGTATGCCTCTTATTCTTTTCAAAATATTTTTCTTTTGAGAGAGGGGGGAGTGCAGTGGTGCAATCGAAGCTCACTACAGCCTCGACTTATTGGGCTCGAGCAATCCTTCTGACTCAGCCTCCTGAGAAGCTGGTACTACAGGGACGTGCCACCACACCTGGATAATCATTTTATTTTATTTTTTTAAGATATGGGGTTTTGCTATGTTGCCCAGGCTGGTCTCAAACTCCTGGCCTCAAGCAGTCCTCCTGCATTGGCCTCTCAAATTGTTCAGATTACAGGTGTAAGCCACCATACCTGGCCTCAAAATACTTTTAATTATCTTCATCTGAAGTTCTTGGGGGAAGGGGATGAATGGTGTCTGTTGACTCTCATTTATGGTGAATGGCTTCCATGTGTGTTTTGTCTTTTAGATTTTGAGTTCATCTTCAGGGGAGCTCTATCTGAGGATTTTGTGTAGCCAGATTGAGGGCAAGTTTCCACAAACTGGGCTGACTTTGTTTTGCCAGTCAAGTCATTTCACTTCTTTATCTGGGGTCACTATGCTAATTCTTGGTTTGGAGTTTCTAGTGCATGTGAATAGAATAAATTTATACATATATAAATTTGCAATCTTGATTCACTGCAACCACCTCCTCCTGGGTTCAAGAAATTCTCCTGCTCCAGCCTCCTGAGTAGCTGGAATTACAGGTGCCCACCACCACACCTAGCTAATTTTTGTATTTTTAGTAGATACGGGGTTTCACCATGTTGGCCAGGCTGGTCTCGAACTCCTGGCCTCAGGTGATCTGCCTGTCTCAGCCTCCCAAAGTGCTGGGATTGCAGGTGTGAGCCACCACGCCTGCCCAATAAATTTATATTTTAAAAGACCTATGTGAGAATAGTTTCTACTTATTTTCATCATAGCATTAATTTGTTTCCAATGACTACTAGGATGTCAGCTCCAGGAAAGCAGGGCCTTTATTTCTCTGATTTTGGTTGATAACCCCAGTATCTAGAGCAGAACTTGGAACACAGTAGACATTCAATAAGTGTTTGGTGAAAGACAGAATTGAAGA
This sequence comes from Rhinopithecus roxellana, assembly GCF_007565055.1. Lineage (NCBI taxonomy): Eukaryota > Metazoa > Chordata > Mammalia > Primates > Cercopithecidae > Rhinopithecus > Rhinopithecus roxellana. The sequence goes on along the minus strand of NC_044561.1, from coordinate 102,417,160 downwards.
CCTGCTTCACAGTGTGATGATGTCAGTGGCATTTGAACCAGAGCAACTCCAACTTGAATAGGGGCTGGGTAAAATGAGGCTGAGACCCACTGGGCTGCATTCCCAGATGGTTAAGCCATTCTAAGTCACAGGATGAGATCAGCACAACATACAGGCCATGAAGACCTTGCTGATAAAACAATTGCAGTAAAGAAGCCGGCTAAATTTCACCAAAACCAAGACGGCCACAAGAGTGACCTCTGGTTATCCTTACTGCTATACTCCCACCAGCGCCATGACAGGTTACAGATGCCATGGCAACATCAGGAAGTTACCCTACATGGTCTAAAAAGGGGGGACATGAATATTCTACCCCTTGTTTAGCATATAATCAAGAAATAACCATAAAAATGGGCAACCAGCAGCCCTCAAGGCTGCTCTATCTATGGAGTAGCCATTCTTTTATTCCTTTACTTTCCTAATAAACTTGCTTTCATTTTACTGTATGGACACCCCTTGAATGCTTTCTTGCATGAGGTCCAAGAACCTTCCCTTGGGGTCTGGGCTGGGATCCCTTTCCTGTAACGATGGGGAGACTAAATGGTGTGTCAGGACTGTGTTTGCCTGCAAGTAGCAGAGTGTCCCATTAGAAATGGGGTCTTTTGTCTCATATAGATGCTGTTGCTGATTCGGGGGTGCAATGATATCTAATGACTCTGTGATTTTCTTGGGCTTTGTCTTATGGTTGCAAGATAGTTACTGTAGCTCCAGACATCACATCCACATTCAAGGCAGAGGGAAAAGGGAGAAAATAGGAGCAAAAGGGAAGCAGCAGTGACATTTTCCCTTTTATTAGGAAGGTAAAAGTTTTTCTGGAAGCCTAACAGCAAATTGCTGCTTTGATCTCATTTGCTGGAAATGGGTCACATGGGGATTCCAGAAACAAGGGAACTTGGAAAGTGAGCTTTTCCCTTTATCTAGACTCTATAGATACGTAAATGAGGACAGGGACTTGGGACACCGGTGGAGGTATATGCCAAATGAGACATATACATACTTTATATGTAAAGCACAAAGCAACCCCTTAGAAAAGAGTGCCTATTTTCCTAATAATCATTATTGTTGCCATTTAAAGCTTTGCAGTCTCTGTGATCCTGTTGGCATCACATATTCTTCGCTTCTGGAACCAGCAGGCACCAAGGTACTTGGACCCCTAATGGTCTCCCTCCCTTCCTCCTTGTTCTGTTTAGAGCACTAAAGCCCTTTAAAAAAAAAAAAAAGTCAAATTATATTTTTCAATGTGAGCTACTTCCTGCTCTCATTGACTTCATCTTTAGTGTTTTGGCCAGAACCTGCTGCCAGTCTGAAGGAGCTGGGGGAATGTACAAGTCAAAGATCCCTCAGGCACAGAACCAGGTCAGTGTCAAGGTCACTCCCAAGGACACAGAGATGAAAACAGCGGAAGAGCCCAGCCCGAGTCTTGCGCAGACCCTGGAGTGGCTGAGAAAGGAGCTGGTAAGGTTTTCATTTCTTTTCCTTGATGCCCCGACCACATATTTTCCAAGGATCTCTGGTTTTCCCTCCCGGGTCCCCCCTGGGGCAGAGGCTGCAGGCTACGGTATGGACCCTGCAGTCTCCCCTCTGGGACCTGCCACACAATGCACAATTGTGATCTCAGGTGCGGGGATAAGTAGGTCATGGCCTACATAGGAGGCACTGGGTGTGGTGCTGGCCAGACTGGTTTTAGAAAGACACTGAGTCATCAGTGTGTGCCCAGCTCTGCTGCTGTGTGGCTCTAGCAGGGACCTTACCTCTTTGAGCCTCAGTTTCCTTATCACAAAATGGGAATAACACTACTACCAATATCGTATGGGGTATTGTAAGGATTCACTGAAGAGATGCTTGTAATCCTCTTAACGAATACCTGGCACATTGATGTTGGCTATTATAACCCTGACCCAGATGGACATGCGCACACCCAATGTCTTAGCCTGGGTCCTCTAGAAAACAGAGGCTTGGACAAGGATTGAGAAACCAGCACTTTATTTGGAAGTACAAGCCCAGGGTGGTGATAGGGAGGAACATAGGGTGCGGCAGCAGAGGCCAATGCTATGCCAGGCAATTACGCCAGACATTGTATTACCAAGCGGCCTACGGCTTCAGAAGGCGCCTCAAGGAGGCCCAGTGGGTGTCTCAGCAGCTGAGATGTTCTGCAGGGGTTGAAGGAGGAACTGCACACTGGGGGAGAGAGAACGAGAGGAAATTCATCTGCCCAGCACATTCCTGTCTCTCATTTCCCATTGGCAAGGGCCTCCCCCATGGAGCACTAACTCTTCTGAACCTGTATTATGTTACTTGGTCCCGTGGTTGCTGCTCAGGAACCTTTCATTACGATATTTTCTCCAAGTCCGGAAAAAGAGGAGTGCCCCCAAGTGTGTGGGGACACCTGCCAGGAGAGAGGAGGCAGTTCAGGAAACCTCAGAAGAGGTTTGTTTCTCTATACACCCACTTCTCATTCTGGAGAGAGACAGGATTGTCTGAAAATGACCTTTCTGGGTTGCCAGGCAACAGGTCAGCTGGGACCCAACCCTTTCATCACCCCAGAAGAAGGGCTGACCCAGTAGGGCTTCTCATGAGACCAGGGGATTCCAGCGGCAGGGACTGCAGCTTCCCACAGTCAGCAGGCATCCAGCACTGGGCAGCTGTCTTCCTTATGCTCCCTGAAACTGTGGGTGCCTGGGTGCCTCAACATCACCTCCGTGCTGGGAACCACATTGTGGTCTTACAGTCACATACCCAGAAATGGTGCTGAAGGTTGGACAAAAATATGTGCAGGAGGAAAACCCTAAAATTGAGAAAACACAGAGTGAATGTTTTCTGAGGAAAAAAATGGGCCCAGGACCACTCGCTCTGCAGCCTGAGTTGTCCCAGTGTTCTGAGGGAGGCCAACTACACCTTTACTTCACGTCTTTCCTTTTTTTTTTTTGAGACAGAACCTCACTGTCGCCCAGGCTGGAGTGCAGTGGTGCGATCTTGGCTCACTACAACCTCTGCCTTCTGGGTTCAAGTGATTCCCCTGCCTCGGCCTCCCCAGTAGCTGGAATTACAGGCGCATGCCACCATGGCTGGTTAATTTTTTTGTAGTTTTAGTAGAGACCAGGTTTCACTATGTTGGCCAGGTTGGTCTCGAACTCCTGACCTCAGGCAATCTGCCCACCTCAGCCTCTCAAAGTGCTGGGATTACAGATGAGAGCCACTGTGCCCGGCCTCAAGTCTCTCTTTCTAGCTACCTATTCTCTTGGCAGTGTTACTCATGCTTGGGTAGAGGATGCAGACTTGGTCGTCTCACTTGTAATCAGCTTGTCACAAAAATGAAAACACTATTTTTAGTGGGGAAATAATGTTCATAAGTATCTCTTGCAAAGAGAGACAGAGAAAGAGAGAGGCTGAGAATCTGTATATCTAACCATGTGTTGCCCCGACCAGCTTCGGAAGGAAAACGGAAGCATTTGCGGTGGTTGCCTCTGGGGAAGGATGGTTGAGTTGAGGGATAAAGTAAGGTGGGTGGGAGAGACTTTTAAATATATGTCCTTTTGTAGCTTTTAAGTTTTCTATCATGTATGAAGGATTACTTAGTCAGAAAATAGAATTTTAGCATTTTTAAAGAGAAAGCAAATTTTAGGAGCTGAGTTGGGAGGATCGCATGAGCCCAGGAGTCTGAGACCAGCCTGAGCAACAGGGCAAGACCCTGCCTCTACAAAAAGTACAAAATTTAGCCGGGCGTGGTGGTGTGCACCTGGAGTCCCAGCTACTCGGGAGGCTGAGGTGGGAGGATCAGTTGAGGCAGGAGCTCAAGGCTGCAGTGAGCTGTTATCGCCCCACTGCACTCCAGCCTGGGCAACAGAGTGAGACCCTGCCTCAAAAATAAATAAACAAATAAACAGAAAGAAAAAGAGAGAAAATGTATTGGAAAAATTTTCCCAGGGAAAAATGGGAGAAAGAATGGAACTGGTTGAAGATGATAGTATAGTTGTAATGCAGCAGTTCTGAAACTTTTGGGTCTTAGGACCCCTTTATGCCCAGAAAATTATTAAGGCCACCAAAAAGCTTTTGTTTATGTGAGTTATATAGAACAATACTGACTGAATTAGAAGCCAAAGCTGAGACATTTTAATATATTTACTAATGCATTCTAAAATAATAACAAACTCATAATATGTTAATAAAACATTACTCATTCAAAATCACTGTATTTTTCAAAGCAAATATTTAGTGGGAAGAGTAGCCCCATTTTACATTGTTGCAAATTGCTTTAATGTCTGTCTTAATAGAACACAGCTGGATTCTCATAGTGGCTCCTGCATTCAGTCTGTTGAGATATTACATGTCATTAGCTTCTGGAAAACTCCACGGTATGCTCACAAGAAAATGAAAGCAAAAAAAGGAAAATAATATCTTAGTATTGTAATCAAAGTAGTTTTGACCTCGCTGACCCCTTGAAAGAATTTTCCCATGGGCAAATTCATTCAGTCCTCATGAAAGCCTTGAAAAGTAAGCAATTTGCTTTCTGCTTTGCAGAGCAAGAAACTGAGGCATTGGTGGATACAGCTTCTGTGAGGTTGTGCGAATCACAAGTGGGCTTGTCTCTGATGAGACAGAGAGGGAAGGGGCTTGATGGGGAAACATCCAGGGCTCCGCGCATCCCTTCACAGGCTCCTTCTCTCTCCTAGTCTGAGATGCAGATTCAAGACCAGAGGCTCCTGCTCACACTGAGGCATCTTCACAGTGTCCTGGAGGAGCTGCGTGCTGACAGCGCCCACTGGGAGGACACCAGGTCCAGCGGAGGGACATCCCCCATCAGAGCTCGAGCAGGCTCTGAAGGCAGGGGCTGCCAGCCTGTTTGCTCAAGGAGTCTGGCCCAGCTCCTCCGAGGAGAAGAGAGCAGACGAAGCTCTCTCCCTTAACTGGACAGAGATGACACTGCGCTTTAACACTCTCACCATTAGTCTAACCTTTCACTGTGATGTTTTAGGGGCAGAGTGTTGGAATGGGAATCAGAAAGCCAGGGCTCTGGGTTCACTTCTGCCCTCATCTGCTGTGCGTCCCTGAATCTGTCACTCAACTTCTCTGTGTCTCTGGTTCTTTTTCTGTCACTTGGGATTTCTTGGTGAGGCACACATAAGGTATTGGATGTGAACACACTTTTCAACGGAAAACACAAATGTGCTCTAGTGCTCTGGCAAGCACCATGGCAGTAACCCTATCCTTGGAAATTTCTCACAAGGCAATTGTTAAAACAAAGAACTAGATGTGCAGTAATGTTTACCAAGTGTTGCCATGGTGAAAATTCCAAACCCTGTGTAGTGACTTAGTGGCTGTTTTCTGTCTTCCCAGGAAGCCTTCCCATTCCCCTTCATCTGATAACATATTAAGCCCTGTAAACACCCTGGCCATAAGCACGGGTATATTACCAGGCCTGGCCAATGATATAATTCATGGTTGCCCTAAAAAGATGATTGGCCCAATGGATGGGCATGTGAACCAACAGAGCCAATCACCGACCTTCCCTGAGATTGCTACCTGGATGCTCTTTCTATTACACTTAGAAGACTGAGGCTGCTGGTGGCCATGTTCCTACCAGGTAAAGAAGAACTGTCTGCAGTAGAAAGGAAAGAGGCTAATCTCCAAAGAGAAGTAGAGAGAGGGCTCCACAGCAGTTGGACAGAGAGGAAGAGCGCTGGCTCTTTTTGATCCCTGGTTTTAGTTCCTAGTTTTGTGAGTTACTCCTGCACTCTTTCCAGTGACCAAAGCCAGTCAATTTCACCCCCCACCACAGCCACACACATCAATTTGTTTTTGTTTAAGCTGATTTGAGCAGTTTCCCTTATTTGCAGCTAGAATGGTCCTGAGGAATACGATCCAGATGTTCAAAGAATCACAGAGGAGAAATCAATAAGGAAATGGCATTTCATTCAATGAGGGTTTGTGACAACAACCTCCATAACAGCAGGCAACCAGGCTTGTGATATAGCAGAGACACTCAGTTTTGTGGGGTGCTGCAGTCATAACTGAAAAATTACATCTGCCTATAAGAAAGACTAAAACAGAAAATGTGAAAATAAGAAAGTCATGGTGTTAAGATGGTCTGATGATTAGTAGGCCTTTTTGTTTTTGAAAATCTACCTGTGTGTTGCTAGGACATTGTTTTTATGACTTTGAAAAAGTAAATCGATTGCATGTAGAGGCAGAGTGGAGGGGGTGCATTCTAAGAATAATGCTTGTAGTCAGATCCACCTGTGATTTTTATATTTGATAATATAAATGATAGCTGCTCTGTGATGCTGGGGCTGGGTTCCTGCAAACTACCTTTTGGTGTTACCAGCTGCTCCCTGCTAGAGTTTATTAGGCTTTGCCAATATACAGGGTGGAGTTAGACTACAAGTCTAGAGGAGAGAAAAGGGACTTGCTCCTTCTTCTTGTTTCCCTGTGGGCCTCCTGTTCTTATGAGCATCCCCCAGCAATGTTTCTTCACTACAGGCAGCAGTTCCTTCATGAAGCACCAGACTTCTCCAGGATCCCAGTTCCAGACTCCCTGGGCCCCTTCCAGGAGCTCAGAGACATTAGCTTCAGATGTCAGTCCCTCTTCCCTTGAAGTGTGGGTCCCTGCCTTACCTACCTGGCCCTTCCCTGAGCTCAGCGACACCAGCCCCAGCTGAGCTGAGTTCCTTTCTCAGATAGCTGAATTTAAGCTCCAGGGAATTCCTCCTCTAAGTTTTAAAGTTTTGATAGTTTCTGCCTCTTTTCTTTGTTCCCTCAGGCCTGGAGGTGGCAGATGCTTCCTGCAATTTCTACCTTAAAGTTCTTTTTATAACCTTTCAGTCACCCAGTTAACAACTTTATACCTAGTTAGCAATTCTTTATATTAAATTTTCTGTGTTAAAATAACTGGTGTGGTTTCTGTCTCCTACCTGTCCCAGACTGACACAGCTTTTTGCCGTTATTACCAATTGCCACTGTAACCATTCTTGGTTACACTGGAAAGGCTAATGAATGGCACCTTATTATTGCTGCATGATTATGTTCTGACTTGTGAAACTATGACTGTTACAAATGGACAAGCTGACTAGCCACTATCATCTTGAGAGATATCTGCCTGGCCATGTAAAGTAGAAATGACATTGGTCTCCCATGCCCAATGCTAATCACTATCACCCTCTGTCTCTCCCTGCTTTCCACATTTGGGCCCAAAGACCAAAAACCCCTGCCAACCCCTCCATCTACAATCTGGGAAGATAGATCTAGAGCCCCGGAACCTGCCCTTCTGGTGGGATATTTGTTGTTCTCCAAGACCCTACATTCGGAACCAATGTTCGCTTCCTGATCCTGCGTCAGAGAAAGCCAAGGCTGAGCCCAGATGCTGGACAAAGAGTTGGAATGGAAATGACATCTTCAGCGTTGGTCCTGGAGGGCTGGGTTGGAAATCATGGCCATGCAGGAAAGTGAGCACCAGAGGGAGCATGTGGATCTTGGTCTCAGGAAAATCCAGGGTTTTCTCTGTTAAGGTAGCAAAAACAGGACTGCACACCTAAGTCTGGCATCCAGGATGAGGAGAGGAGGGCACAGAGATGGAAAAAGGATTCATGAGGTCAGAAACTAAAAATTTAGGAGCAAGAAGAATGGTTCAAGATGTGAAACCTAGAGTGGGTCAGGGCAGGCAAGGCAGGGCTTACTTATACTGTGACTGATTAGAAATGATCTAATCTCTCACACCTTTACATGAGAGCCAGCTTCCAGTCCTGGGTCAGCTGTGACACCTTACGGAGCCCATGTGTTGTGGTGTATATTGGTGTGTAACAAACTGCCTCCAAACTTAAACACAGCAATCCCTTTATTATTGCAACAGCCATTTATTATTGTTGTAAATTATGTTTCCCATAGTTCTGGGCTCAGCTGAGCGGTTCTTGGCTTTGGGTCTCAAATGATTGCAGTCAGGTGGTATCTCAAAGGCTGATTTGTTCCCCTCTGGCAGGTGATGCTGGCCTTAGCTGAGGCTGTCAGCTGGAACGCCTATACGTGACCCTCCAGGTGGCCAGGCTTCCTCATAGTATTGTGTCAAGGGTTGGGCTTTACTTTCTGGTCTTTCTGCATCTTTTCAGGTCCACTCCCACTGCTAAAGATTTTACTCTCCTATTTCTTTAAGGCACAGTTTATAGAGAGGGAATCTGGTCAGCTTAACTTTTGACACCCATCATCATACATAGGTAATTAAAAGGGAGGACTTTGACATCAGGCTGCCTGGGTTTGAATACTAGATCTGCATCTTATCAGCTCTCTAACCTTGGGCATATAACATAAGTTTTCTGTGCTTCAGTTTGTTCTTCTAGAAAGTGGGGATAATAGAAATTACCGCATAGGACTATTGAGCAAATGCAATGAGTCAACATGTTCCTGGCACATAAGCAGTGCTCAGTAAATCTTAGCAATTATTATTAATAATGACAGCTACCATTTTATTTTATTTTATTTTATTTTATTTTATTTTATTTTACTCAAGTTCCAGGATACAAGTACAGAACGTGTAGGTTTGTTACGTAGGTATATATGTGCCATGGTGGTGTACTGCACCTATCAACCTGTCATCTAGGTTTTGAGCCCCGTGTGCATTAGCTATTTGTCCTAATACTCTCCCTCCCCTTGCCCCCCACCACCGACTGGCTCCGGTGTGTGTTATTCCCCTCCCTGCACCCATGTATTCTCACTGTTTAACTCCCAGTTACGAATGAGAACATGCAGTGTTTGGTTTTCTGTTCCTGTGTTAGTTTGCTGAGGATGATGGCTTCTAGCTTCATCCATGTCCCTGCAAAGGACATGATCTCATTTGATTTTCTGGCTGCATAGCACTCCACTGTGTATATGTACCACATTTTCTTTATCCAGTCTATCATTGATGTGCATTTGGGTTGGTTCCATGTCTTTGCTGCTGTAAATAGTGCCACAATAGACAGTACCTTTACCTTTTTTTTTTTTTTCTTTGACATGGAGTTTCGCTCTTGTTGCCCAGGCTGGTATGCAATGGCACGATCTCAGCTCACCACAACCACTACCACCTATGTTCAAGCAATTCTCCTGCCTCTGCCTCCCAAGTAGCTGGAATTACAGGCATGCGCCACCACGCCCAGCTAATATTGTATTTTTGGTAGAGACAGGGTTTCTCCGTGTTGGTCAGACTGGTCTCAAATTCCTGACCTCAGGTGATCTGTCCGCCTTGGCCTCCCAAAGTGCTGGGATTACAGGCGTGAGCCACTGCGCCTGTCCGATAGCTACCATTTTTAAAGTCAAGATAGTTTAGTGATTGTAAATACAGCCTGGAGCCTCATTGCCTGTGTTCAAATCCCAGCTCTACAATATACTGATTGTGTGCCCTTGGGCAAGTCATTAAACTCTCTATGCCTTGGTTTTATCATCTGTAGAATGGGGAAAATAGTATTGCCTATCTCCTGGAGTTTTTGTGAGGAATAAATGAGTTAATACATGGAAAACACAACAGTGCTTGTCATCTAACAACTATGTGTCATGTAAGCTATTCATCGTCATTATCAATCATCTGCCCTAACTACCAGCACCACACAAGGCACTGTAAAGATCTTATTGCACTAAACACACTCAACATCTCTGCAAGGATGATATTAAAACTCCATTTTATGGATGAAAGAACTGAAGTTCAGTTGAGCTAAGTTGCCCAAGAAAAAGCACAATGAGTAAATGGCAGTAGTGGTACTGAATCTCAGGTCTATCTCCTGTCTAAGCAGAGCTCTTACTATGATATGATGTTGCTCTTCTGATCAGCCACAGTAGGGGAGGGGTGCCATGAAGAGAAGAAGCAGTGATGTCAGGCTCATAGGATCCCTACTCCCTCCTTCTGGCAGGGTCTGGTGCAAGACAATCTCTAATGTGTGTGAAGGCAACTCTAGAACAATACCTCTGTTATCTCTCTAGTAAGTAAGAAGACACAGAATCTGGCGACCCCAATAATGCTTACCCATCCCTGCTCCCAGCATATCTTGAGCCCCAGTTCTGTCCTGTCTCTGCCACTCTGTTTTGTTTTGCCCAAACCCTCCCCAGGTCATGGGGACAGCTCTTATTTCACTGGGCTGAGGTCAGTTTCACTGGACCAAAATCAAGGTGTTGGTCAGACTATACTCCCTGCTGACTCTAACAGAGAATTCCTTCCTCACCTCTTCCAGCGTCTCGTGGCTGCTGGTAGTCCTTGACTTAGGCTGCATAACTTCAGTTTCTGTCTCTGTCTTCTTATAGCCTTTTGCTCTGTGAGTGTTAAATCTCCCTCAATCTACCTCTTATAAGGAATCACATAATTGTAATTAGGGCACCTGGATAACACCGGATAATCTCTGCATGTCAAGATTCTTAATCACATCTCTAAAGACTTTCACCTGCCTTTCTTTCCCTATAAGGTAACATATAAAGATTAGGACGTGGAGGCCATTTTTCAGTTTACCACAGTAGGTGATCAACAAAAGGGAATTTCCCTCTCATTGCTTCTGGAAAGCATTCTCTGGCCAATGTGCAGGGCTAAGCAGAATCTCACATAGCTGCAGATTACCTTGGTGGCTGTCAGAAGAGTTTATCTTTGTTGAACACCTACAATGCACAGGCATTGTAACAGACCTGACCAGTGAGTACGTGTTAATATTTCCATTTGACAGCGGAGAAAATTGTGACCCAAGGAAGCAAAAGCAGGACAATTGCAAACAGATGAAACTGAAGTTTCAAACTTGAGCTTCTGACAAATGTGTTTAGATTTCGTACGTGCGCCAGCGGACTAGGGTAATTACGCTGTGTGTGGGCGCCACCTAGTGTCCATACAGAGCAATTATTCTGTGAATCAGCCCGTTCCGGGTTGCGAGCCTGGCTCCCTATCAGCTTTCCCATTGTGGGGCATCCTATTGGGAGGACCATGGACCAAGAGGCTTGCTGGCCCCAGATATCTGCGTTTGAACTTTAGCTCTGCCACGGACAGAGTGATCTGGGGCCTCCTTTTCTGATCCTCCACTTATCCTTAACTCTAAAATTAAAATGACACCTCTCAGAGCTGTGGAGAGGATGTTGGAAAATGCGTTGTAACAAACTGGGAATAACTGGAGAGAATGGAAAGAAACATTGTCTGCAGTTGATCAGGCTTGGATTCATTTTAAAAAATACTTAATGTGCACCTGCTGTGTGTCAAGCACTGTTCTGGATGTGAGAATGTCGCAACAAATAAAACAGACAAAATTTATGTTTTCGTGTGGTTAATAGTCCGCATTCCAGTTTTTGAGTCGTTCATTCATTCATTTACAAATATGTTTCTGGCACTCCTGTGTGCAGCACTTTCACAAGCAATGGGCACACAGGGTATCTAATATGGCTGGAACCCAGGAAGCCGGGGGAACGGGAGGGAGCAAGTCCAGGTTTGTGGGGCCTGAAGCTTATACAATTTAGACTATCAATCACATACCCTAAGAGAAAGAATGCAAAGTCAGAAATACAGAATTAGGCTAGAAAGAGATTTTTTTTAATAATGAGAGATGAAATAAACTTTAGCTGGCAAAAATCACAAAACATAAAATCTAGGAAAATAGCACAATATTAGCTGCATGATATGGCTCTATAATAATTTTTCTCTACTTTTTTTCTGTGTCTCTTTGATCATCTAGTGATGATAACAATTTTGTTATTTTATTTTCTTCAAAGAGACTGTGGAAATAATTCAGTCTGTCCTCTACAAGATTAATTTTTTTGTGTGGTACTTTAAACAATTTAAACGTTGTAAAAAATGCCATGTATATTTTTGGGATTATTGTCAATTTTGGGGAAACCTCTACGTTCCTTTTATATATGAGCTGTAAGCCTTCTTGTAAAGTGACTAATTTTAAATAGTATTTGAGGGGATGGTACGTTATCCAATTTATTGTTGCTGTCCCTATTGTAGGGGTGTATTAGGAGTTCTACATTTTCTTCCTGTATGTCAGTATTTCATGTTAAATAATTGAGAAATTAAAACTTTCCCAATGTATTTATATGATTCACTCCTTTTAATTACTTAGATTACCAAACAATCTAAGTCTATTAATTACTTTTGTTGCCGGAAAATGGGGTCTTGATCCAGACCCCGAGAGAGTTCTTAGATCTCGCACAGGAAGAAATTCAAGGAGAGTCGCAGAGGGCACTGAGAAGAAGTAGTTTTAGTGAAAGCTACTCAGTTATAGAGTAGGGCGTCCTCAGAAAGCAAGAGGAGAAATACCTCATCTTTAAGTTTTTCTTATAGAGGGCATGTATCTATATAAAGATTAAGATATGTCTACATGTGGGTGGACTAACAGCATGACAAAATTTAGTACTTTGTTGATTTAAAGAAAGTTATCCTTGGCATTTTAGTGTATACATCCATCAAAATGACTACAATCAAAAATATTCATCAAGATGACTATAATTATCTTGAGAGCACATATTGTTATGGATACTGGGACATCTGGACTTTCTGTTGTTGTAGGAGTATGTCCTTGCAGGTGTCTTTGTTTTCTCAACTGTAAACATCTATGCACATGGGTCATAACTGGCCAGGAATGGGTCTTGCTAGTTTTACGATAGAGTCAATTTTAAAATGGTGTGACCCTGGCTCTCCTATGCTCCCGTTTCCCTGACACTTTGATTTGAAATGTATCTATTTCTCTTAATGAATCACTACTTTTGTTATGATGTGCAGGCTAGTTCATCTGTGAGCACCTGACATCGCGAAGGCAGAGATGGCCAAAGAAGACATGAGCCAATACAATGAGATCATAAATATGCAGCTTCCCACATGCATATACTAGCTGTTTACAGCACTGTCGCCTGTTTGTGCTCTATGAACATAAATGACACTCTGATATCTTCTAGTTTGTGCAATTCCTATTAGAAAGGAAGAAAAAATGTGCAGTGCACTTATAATTGCATATGTTGTGTTGTCAGATAGATTTCAGGTAGACAGACAGGAAAGAACTTCTGCTTTAACTGGGCTTTGATGAGAACCAAATCCTCTGCTAATAGTTTAATATGTCTGATGATTGGAAGAATTCTTGCAGACTAGTTTCTGACTCTGTATGTTTCAAATTTTGTTTCTTATCCAATACATACGTACTCCTGATGCTATGCTTTAAAACGATTTATGGCCCTGTACCTTCGTGTCACAGTGCAGGATGAGTCAGTATGGTGGGCCATAGATGTGTTCCTGGAAGCCATTCCCAACTAAGATAGATAGCAATGACTTGACTATAGATCAAAGTGACTGTAGACCACATAAATAGATCCCTCTGAACCTGTATTAAGTGTACATGTAACTCAGCTCTGCCTCAGCCGCACCCTTCAGCTACTTCATTGCCACCCACACAGTGTGACAGAGAGAGAGTTAAAGTGGAAAGAGACATCCATCTTCAAAGATCATGATAAAATATCTTATTTTCGAAAACTTTACAAAAACACACGCCCATGTGAAAACACTGCTATGCTTCTCCCAGGGCTTTGGAGGAGGCCTTGCAAGTGAGCGTCCTGAAACTGACGATTCCTAATTGTTAAGGTAAATCCACCCACATGAAGTGAAGCCAGAATTACAAGTAAGAGGGAGACCATGTAGGGCCTTGTAGTTATTAGGAGGAAGTTTGAGTTTTTTTCTAAGAACAACAGGAAGGCTTAAAACGCTTTAAAAGGGAAACCCGCTGGTTGTGGGTGGAGGATTACCTAGGCGCCGAGGCAAGAGACTGAAGGCACAAACTGTTTCAGTATAATAAAGAAAATAGTTAGAATAAGAATAGTCATAATACAAATTAGACAGAGATGATCATAAACCATTACCAATCATTATTATAAACATTATTAATCATTAGCTTTTAATATTACTCTTTGTTGCATTACAAATATAACCTAGGAATAACCAGCGGGTATAGGAACAGGTGCTGAAGGGACATTGTGAGAAGTGACCTAGAAGGCAAGAGGTGAGCCTTCTGTCACGCCTGCATAAGGGCCACTTGAGGGCTCCTTGGTCAAGCAGTAATGCCAGTGTCTGGGAAGGCACCCCTTACTTAGCAGACTGCGAAAGGGTGTCTCCTTTCCTTGGAGGAGTCAGGGAACACTCTGCTCCACCAGCTTCTTGTGGAAGGCTGGATATTATCCAGGTCTGCCCATAGTCATCCCAAGGCCTAAACCCCTCCCTGTGGTGCAGTGCTTCAATGGTCACGCTCCTTGTCCACTTTCATGCTCCTCCCGCACTCCTGGTTCCTCTTTGAAGTTCACAGTAGATAGTGGTAGAAGAAATAGTAAAAGTCTTAAAGTCTTTGATCTTTCTTATAAGTGCAGAAAAGAAAATGCTGATGTATGCTGCCTTCTCTCTCTGCTTCCTGCTACCTAAAAGGGAAGGGCCCCCTATCCTGTAATCAGGTGACTTGCTTCACCTTGTCAATCACTTAGAAAATGCACCCTTGTTACCCTGCCCCCTTGTCTTGTATGCAATGAAAATCAGCGAGCTCAGCCGTTCGGGGCCACTACCGGTCTCTGCATCTTGATGGTAGTGGTCCCCCAGGCCCAACTGTTTTCTCTTTATGTCTTTGTCTTGTGTCTTTATTTATTACAATCTCTTGCCTCCGCACACGGGGAGAATACCCACTAAGTCAAGTAGGGCTGGACCCTACAGCTCTTAATAGGATTTGATCTATATTTTGAGACAGTCTCTCTGTTGTCCAGGCTGGAGTGCAGTGACCCATACTCCGCTCACTGCAATCTCTGCTTCCCCGGTTCAAGCGATTTTCCTGCCTCAACCTCCCGAGTAGCTGGGATTACACGCACGCATCACCACTCCCGGCTAATTTTTGTATTTTTAGTGGTAAGACGGGGTTTCGCCATGTTGGCCAGGCTTGTCTGGAACTCCTGGCCTCAGGTGATCCGCCTGCCTTCGTCTCCGAAAGTGCTGGGATTACAGGCGTGAGCCACCACACCCGTCCATGATCTATATTTTTCAAAGACCCGTCTGGCTTCAGTGTGGAGCAGCGGTCTCCAACCTTTTTGGCATCAGGGACTAGTTCTGTGAAAGACAATTATTCCACAAGCTGGGTGGGCGGGGGGTCATGAGAGTTTCGTGAGGAGCGCGCAACCTAGATCCCTCGCATGCGCAGTTCACAATAGGTTTCGCGCTCCTGTGAGAATCTAATGCCTAGGCTGATGTGACAGGAGGCGAAGCTCAGGCGGTGAGGTTCGCTCGCCCGCTGCTCACCTCCTGCTATGCGGCCCTGTTCCCACCCGGGGTTGGGAACCCCTGGTGTAGAGAATGATCTTTAGGGAGGCGAGTGACAGGAAGGAGACCGATCAGGAGGTTGGAGCTTTTCCAGGAGAGAGGTGGCTTAGACTAGGGTGGAGTGGGTGGAGATCTTGAGAAGGGATAGATTAAAGTCATATTTGAAGGTGGAGTGATGGGCTTGCTGATGGGTTGGCATTAAAGTAGACATGAGGGTGGCACCAAGGGTGTCTCCCAGACATCCTCTTGAATGGTTGCCGTGACCCCATTTCCTGAGGTCAGAAATTGGGAGCTAAACTTCAATTTGAATCCTGTCTCTACAGTTCCCAACCACGTGACCCTAGACAGGTTGCTATTTTTTTCCCCAGCCCTTTCCTTATTCAAAAGAGGGAAAACCAATAACTGCCTTGTGAGACTGTTTGAAAAGTAAATGAGAAAACCCATGAAAATGCCCAGCCAGGAGCCTGAACCTTGTCAATAACCTTATATTGGATGGCATTGCCGCTCCAAGATTTATTAGCATTTACTATCAAACTCAAGAGAGGAAACGAGCTTTGCATCCTGATACTCTTGCAGGATTTTTCTCAGGTTCTAGCACTTGGCTTTGGCTACTGAGAACTGATATTCCAGGCTGGAAAATATTTGCTGTCCCCAAAGGGCAGGTCAATGTGAATAATCTTTTTAATAATAATAATAATAGCTAATATTTGTAGAGCACTTATTATTGCTTGGCTCTTTACATGGTTCATTTTATTTATTTCTTACAGTACCCTACGGCACAAGTATTTTTATTATTTTCACTTTACAGATGAGAAAATCTGAGGTTCAAGGGATTAAAGAATTTCTCCAGTGACCTCCAGCTAGTAAGTGGAAGAGAACAGACTGGACTGCATCAGGGATGTTCAGAGATCAGCCAGAAGGATCACCTTTCACAACAGGACTACGGGGCCCAGGCCGCGTCGCTGTCATGCCCCTGCACAGGTGTCTCGGGTCCGAGCGCCAGGACAAAGCCGGAGACTGCGCGCTAGGACCGGTGCGCCTTGCTCACTGTCTGCCTCTATCCCTCCTGCCCCGTCCACTGTCCCCACCAACGCCCCGCGCCCTCGTGCCTCTCAGTCCCGGTCCGCTCCAGTCTAGCGCACTGCCCTAACTCTGTCCTAGCCCCCAGCTGCCGCAGCCGCTGCACCCAGTCCCTCAGCCCCGCCCCTCCCCGCCCCTCCCCGCCCCCTGCCTCCCCTCCCCGCCCCCTGCCGCCCGTCCCTCAGCCGTTGCCCCGCCCCGCCCCTCCATGACCCCCCCTCCACGCCCCTCCACACGCCCTGTACGTCCCTCTCCATCCCCTGCATGCCCCGCCCCTCGCCCACTGCCCCGCCCCATCCCCTGTCAGTCCCACCCGTCGCCCATTGCCCCGCCTTCTCCACGCCCCGCCCCGCGCCTGCCGCGCATTGCAGACGCCCAGCGGCGCCAAGAACCCGGAGCCACGGACCCGAAACGCTGACCTGGCCACTCCTCGCAGCCCCCTGCTCTGGCGCGCCACCCCTCAGACCAGGCTTTGAAAGTAGGGCGCAGCCTGAGAGGCCGGCCGGACCCCGGGGGCTGTAGGCGGGCTGGGAGATGGGAGCCGCCACCACCCACATCCCCACACGCACCCGGCCCCGGCGCCTCACCGTCCCGTTAGCTCGCGGCGCCAAGCCGGGAGGGTCCGGCCTGAGGAAGAAAGGTCGTCGCCCGCAGCCCAGCTGGGGCTGGGCGCGCGACCCGGGGTCTCCTCGCCCGCACGCGGAAGAAAATGGGCGCTGTGGCCTCAATTTCCCTCTGTGAGCACCCGGCCCTGCATTCTGAGGAGTCGTCTGTGGAGGAGCCTTTGGCGTCCCCCTGCCCCTGAGGGTGGCCGTCAGCTCCTCCCAGCCCAGCACTTTGCTTTCCCCTCCCTCACCCTCCGAAGGGTCTTGCCCTCTCTGGCTCACCCCTCTCTCCCCACTCTCCTCTCCCCCAACTCCCCTCTCCCAGGGTCCTCGCCTGGTCTCCTTCCGGCCCCTTCCTCCCTCCCTCCCCGCCACAGCCGCCACTCTGCCCTTCAGGGACAGGTTCCCACGGATTGGCCCCATCCCGTTAGCTTCACTTTGCACGAAGTCAGTTCAATCTAGAGATAGAAATAGCCTCCAGGACGTGGTGGGGGGATGGGGTGGGGGGGAGTTTGTGTGCATATTTTGTGGCCAGGGGAAAAAGGGTAGGTAATATGTGTTCGGGAAAATCAATGTCTCAGGAATAGTAAATCGCAGGATTTGTGGTTTCTGCTTTTTTTTTTTTTTTTTTTAAGAAGTCCATCACTTAAAAAGTACATTTTATTTTTTTGAGGAGTCTCCCTCTGTCGCCCAGGCTGGAGTGCAGTAGTGCGATCTCGGCTCGCTGCAGCCTCGTCTCCCGGGTTCAAGCGATTCTCCTACCTCAGCCTCCCAAGTAGCTGGGATTACAATGCCCGCCACCGTGCCTGGCTACTTTTTGTATTTTTAGTAGAGACAGGGTTTCACCATGTTGGCCAGGCTGGTCTCCAATTCCTGGCATCAAAGTGACCCGCCCACCTCAGCCTCCCAAAATGTTGGGATTACAGGCGTGAGCCACTGCACCAGGCCAAAAAGTACATTTTAAAAGTACCTCACACCACTGGGAGCAATTTAAAAAGATAAATAGGAATTTATTCAGAGATAGCGAAACACAGACTAAAAAGGAAAGCAGTGGAACCAACGCAAGGCACAAGCCATATACATTAAAATTTCCAGCTGCCCCGTAGGGGAACATGGTTTGGCGGATTGCGTCACCTTTAGTTGGGGCATAATGATTGAATTCTTGCGGTACAAATGGACACTGATCGAAGTTTACCTAAGTTTTTAATTCTGTGGCCAACTTTGTGTTTGTCTTGGCTCAGTTTTCTCTTAAGTAGAAATAAGTAGAAAAGAAGCAAAAAGAAGCTTCCATTGTGGCAGTGTAAATTTACTTATATGTAAGCAATAATTTGATTTTTCCTAGAAGTCAACCAAAGTGCTATAAGATCCCTTCTCATCTTTAGCTTAGTAATAGAGCCCTACGGTGTTACCAAGAATAGTACAGTTTGTAAAAATGTGCATTAATTCCTTCTCTTTAAGTGAAGATTTTCTTTTATTGTTCTTATTTCAAAACATTTAAATTTGATTCTTGTTTCTTCCCTTGCCTTCTAATTATTTTCCTATAGTTTCTTGTTTTCTTCATTTTTCCACTTTATGGAGTGGAAACTCCACTCCACTTTTTGGAATTCCATGATTTTAACTTCAAAAATTAAAATGTTGTTGAATAAACCAGAGCATCTTGAAGAGGGCAATGAAATTCCAACACCTGCATATAAATCAATAATCCAACACTTCTTAAATTCTTAAGTTTTAGAAAAGACGTGCCCTGTATTAGCTTTTCTTGGTTTTGTCTGCCTTTTCCTACTCTTGTTTCTTTCCTATTTCCATATCTTATATTTTCAGTCTTCCTCCTTTATTTATTTGACCATGTTAGTAAGAAGAGAACTCAAATCCTTTTTTGGATAAAATAACTGAAGTGTAAGAAGAAATCATTAATCAGGATGCATTTAAGCCAGATGTAGAGGTGTAGTTCACAATTTACTACAGCTTTGTCATTAGGTTATAATTTTACATTCTAAATAAATTTCTCTTATTTACAAGAGAATAACTTGTATTGAATAACTCGATTAGAACACAATCTGAATGTTATTTTGTAGAATTAATGAATATTTTTCTTATAAAATAGCAATAAAAAGTTTTTGTAATAAAATTTTAAGTATCTTTTCGTGTTCTCTCTAGTTTGTTAAATACAAGTAAGGAATACAGGCAACATGTTCTACACACATGTGCTTATGAGTAAACGAGGGCCATTGGCCAAAATATGGCTTGCAGCTCACTGGGAGAAGAAACTCACAAAGTCCCATGTATTTGAATGTAATCTGGAGATAACCATTGAAAAAATTCTTTCACCCAAGGTATGTTGCTGATTAAAATGATAGCTTGTATTTACCATGACTTTGGAGGAGGAAAGGCATTAAGATACACTTATATCATGAAATACATTTTCAAGGAAGTTTTACTTGTCAAATGGTCTTTAATTCCTGTAGCATTTAGTGTTATAACAAACGTATTGGTTTCTGTTGGTAATTAACTTTTTCATATATCTATCATAGATAGATTGGACCCTAAGGGATGAAGGCCATATTTTATTCATATTCATATTCCTTTCTTATTCACTAACAAAATACAGTAAACATAGTAGGTACTTAATAAGCATCTCTTAGAAAATAATGAACAAATGAGGAGGGTAGAAAGAAAGAGGACTGGTTATAAATCCAAAAATATGTGAAAATATGTCATAAACAGTAAAGTACTATGTTCATTATAAAACACTAAAACATTGATTAGAATTTGCATTACAGTATTTAATATTGTTATAAGTTAAGTATTTTTCAACTTTAAAGAAGGACAAATTGAAAGTCTGTGGTGTGTTAGGCACTGGACTGGACTTTATGCCTATAAATCTATTTAATCTTTACAACAACCCTATGAAGTCGGCTTCTTTTAGCTTCTGTGAACTGTGGTTAGCATGTTTTGAGTTGGTCAAATTTATATTTAATTATTGCTTTATCACTTAATAATTATATTACTTTGGGCATCCTACTTAAAATATCTGAGTCTCAGTTTTTTCTTCTGTAAATAGAGGCTGTTGTCAAAATTAAATAAGTTAATGTATGAAAAGCTCTTAGGACAATGCCTGGCATAAAATAAGTATGTAATAAATTGTGGGGAGGCTGAGGCAGGATAATTGCTTGAACCCAGGAGGCGGAGGTTGCAGTGAGCCGAGATTGCACCACTGCACTGCAGCCTGGGTAACAGAGCGAGACTCCATCTCCAAAATAATAATAATTTTAAAAAAATAAATTATAGCCATTTTTATTAAACTGAAGTTCAGGAAGGTTAAGTGACAGCCTCAGCAACTGAACCAAGACCTGAACCCAATTCTGACTACAGAGTTTATATTCCTCTCATAATACCAATAATAGTATACTTCACTTAAATACCATGTTAGATTAATTCCCTTAAATAAGAATAAAAAAATCATTTTGCAAGGTGAGGTAAAAAGTGATTTACTTTAAATAAGAATACAAAATATCTGCTTTTTTAAGAGAACCAAATCTTACGATGTAAGTAACTTTCAAAGAATAGGATTTATGAACCTAATTTTTACTCTTCTAATACTTCAAAAATTATTGAAAGGTGAAAATAGCACTTCGAACTTCAGGACACCTTCTTTTGGGAGTTGTTCGAATCTATAACAGGAAGGCAAAATATCTTTTGGCAGATTGCAGTGAAGCATTTCTTAAAATGAAGATGACATTTCGCCCAGGTATACGTGTAATATTGATTTGTCTCACTCTTCTTGGTTCCCTTTTGCATTTTAATTGGGGGTGGGCTCTTTTAATATACTTCAGGGGAGTATGGTGAATGTAGACGTAGTTTTGAATGAATCTAAGTTTCCATGGTTGAGGATAAATTGTATGCATTTCCTTGCTCTTTTTGTATGCCTGCAGGAAAAGGTTATGCTTTCCAAAACTTGTAATGTTCCTGCATGTTTATGTAAGACATATACTTAAAGCCACTACACTTGCATAAGAAACTCTGATATTCTGTTTTTAATGGGCATTTAGTTTGTCATGTCTGTTTTGGCTTTTATGAGAGAAATTAGAAATAGTATGATTGACAAAACAGAAATATCAGTAATTGTAATTGTTTTCAGAATTCTCAAGACTCCAAGCAGCATGCTACTTATGACGTATCAAAAATTCCTAAGCATTCCAAAGTGCCAGAGATATACATATGTCATAAATATAATGCCTTCAAAATTTATGTAGCATCTGTTTCACTTTGAAGACATTTTTTATTTTCCACCTTGTATTACGGCTATTTAGGTATGGATCTTGCCTCTGTCACTAGTCTTCAAGCTTCTTAAAGGCAAGGTCTTTGTCATAACTATTTTCTGAATCTCTTATAGTATCTGTCTCAGTGCCTTGCACATACCGTTCCCTCAATCAACATTTGTTGAATCAGGATTGACAGATTTTTTTTAATCTTCTTCATTTAAAATATTCGTATAATCTCTAGGTAGATTTATATTCATATCAAGTATGATTCATTTGTTCATTTTTTTTTTACATATTCCACAAATATTTATTGATTTCATACTTTGTACCAACCACTATGTTAGGCTCTGGGTTACAAAGACAAACAAACAAGATAAATAAGATCCTTTTCAGTCAGGTGAGGAAATCAAATAATTTAAGTATTTTAAAAACTTATTACAGTAATTGTCAATTGTAATTGTGCTATAAAGGAAAATAAACAGAGTGCTACAACAGAAAATAACAGAAATTCGCTTTAGTTAAAATAATTGGGAAAAACCTTTCTGAGAGGATAGAATTTAAGCTCAGACTTAAAAAATGAGAACTACCCAGCCATGTAAAAAGTCCCTGAGGGAATGACATTCTAGGCAGAGGAAACTGCAAGAGCAAAGGTCTTCAGGTGGAAAAATGCTTGACTTTTTCAGGGAACAAAAAGGCTAGTATGGTCAGTATGGTGAATGTCATTAGATGATGCCTGATAGGTTTGTAGAGCTACAGAGGCTCCAATTCGAAATTTTGATTTTATTAAATGCACTGGAGAAGTCACTAAGTCATTATAAGTTTTAGAGACATCTAATCTGATTAGTTTTTTGAAATATTACTCTGTCTGCTTTGTAAATAATGCACTACAAAAGGGTAGGAGTAGATGGAAGAAAACTAGTTAGAATATGCAGTAGTCCAGTAAAAGAATATGGAGTTAGTTGGGAGTTCTTTATTTTATATAGCATTGCTGCTTATTGAGTGTGATTTTTTATTCTTTTCAGGACTGGTTGACCTTCCAAAAGAGAATTTTGAAGCATCTTACAATGCTATCACATTGCCAGAAGAATTTCATGATTTTGACACCCAAAATATGAAGTAAAATATTTTATTTATTTTCCTTCGATTTAATTTTCTTGATATTTTGTTTTTATATTCAAATTTCATTGAGGCAAATGGAATGTAGTTAACAACTGAACAAGTACAGATGTGATTGATAAAGACTTATATTTGTTATAAAATCCCAAAGTACAACAAAAGTATGTCATTAGATTGAAGTATAGTTGGCAATATTGACAGTATATTCATCTATTCATTCAGTAAATATTCACTGGGTGCCTTCCATATGCTGGAAACTGTTCTAGGCACTGAGGAGATAGCAGTGAATTAAACATAGCTGCTGGCCTCATGGATCTTAAATTTTAGTTGGGGTGGATAATAAACAAACAAATAAATGTATGTCAGGAGATGATCACCATTGTGAAGAGAAATAGAAAATGAAATAAATAAACAGTAAGACAGGAAAGACTTTTCTGTAAAGGTAAGAACAGAAATCTGAAGGAAGTAAAGGAACAAATCAGTAATGTGGGGGAAAAATATTCTAGGAAGAGCAAGTAGAAAGGCCCTAAAGCAGAACACACTGGACATTTTCAAGGACCAGCAAGGACGCAAGTGAGACTCTAGTGGAGTAAATGAGGGGCTGAGTGGTAGGAGATGAAGTCAGAGAGGTAGCAGGAGACACAGATGATGTAGGGTGTGATACACTACAGTGGGACTTTTATTTTACCCAGGGAGCACGGGAAGGTTTTGAATAGACAAGTGACGGGATCTGACTTGATTTCAACATCATCTCTCTGGCTACTTACTCTAAGAGAAAAGGGAGGAATCAAAGAGCCCGTGAGAAAGTTATTGTAGTAAGAAGTCCAGATAAGAGAATATAGTGTCTATGATCAGTTCTCAGTTTTCATCTCACTCAGGTGGTAGCAGTCAACTTACAGATATATCTGGAAGGCAAAGCCAGGAGAATTTGCTGATGAATTGCATATGGCTTTAAGAGAAAATGAAGGATGCTATATGATGTTTGGCATGAGAACAGAGTTAACACTTAATAAGATTAGGATAATCAGATTTAAAGGGGGCAGAGAGAAGGAAGTAAACTAGGTTTTGTATATAAGTTTTGGGATGACCGTTACACATCTGTTGTGGTCTAAATGCATATGTTCCTCTAAAATTCATATATTGAAACCTAACCTTCAAGGTGATGGTATTAAGAGGTGGGGCTCTGAGGCCACAATGACCTTTTAGGACAACAACAACAAAAGAGTTGGAAGTGATTAGGTCATAAGAGAGGTGATTAGGTCATAAGAGAGGTGATTAGGTCATAAGAGAGGTGATTAGGTCATAAGAGAGGTGATTAGGTCATAAGAGAGGTGATTAGGTCATAAGAGAAGTGATTAGGTCATAAGAGAAGTGATTAGGTCATAAGGGCTCCACCATCATAAGTGAGATTAGTTCCCTTATAAAAGAGACCTGCAGGAATTTTCTTGTCCCTTCCACTGTGTGAGGTCACAGCAAAAAGACACCATCTATGAGGAACAGGCCCTCACCAGACACCAAATCTGCTGGCACCTTGATTTTGGACTTCCCATCATCCAGGACTGTGAGCAATAAATTTCTGTTGTTTATAAGTTACCCAGTCTAAGTTATTTTATTATAGTGGCCTGAATGGACTAAGA
The DNA here is from genome assembly GCF_007565055.1 of Rhinopithecus roxellana. Taxonomy (NCBI): domain Eukaryota; kingdom Metazoa; phylum Chordata; class Mammalia; order Primates; family Cercopithecidae; genus Rhinopithecus; species Rhinopithecus roxellana. The sequence continues at coordinate 102,393,162 of NC_044561.1, read as the reverse complement.
CAATATCGAAGGGAGTAGGTAAGTAGTTGACTCTCTGGGTCTGAAATTCAGGAGAGAGGTCTGATGTGGATGTATAAATTTGCAAGTTGTGAGTGTATAGATGGAACTTCAACCATGGACTCTAAGAGATCCCCAAGGTAGTGAGTATACCTTTAAAAAAAAAAGAGAGAGAGAGAGGGATCTGAGGACTGAGTATTTGGTAATTCCCAGTAGTTAGTCTGGGATATTAGGGACAGAAAAGGAGCAGGTAGGAAGAAAATTGAGAAATAGTGATATCTCAGAGGCCAAGAGAAGAATGTATTCCATGAGGAAGGGAGTTGTCTTAGTCTGTTTGGGCTGCTATAACAAAATACCATAAACTGGGTGTCTTATTAACAATAGAAATTTAGTTATCATCATTCTGGAGACTGAGAAATTCCAGATAAACTTGCCAGCAGATTCATCATCTGGTGATAGCCTACTTCCTGATTCATAGATGGCAACCTTCTCACCATATTCTCACATGGTAGAAAGATTGAGGCAGCTTTCTGGGGCCTCTTTATAAAGGCACTAATCTTATTCATGGGAATCTGCCCTCATGACCTAATTACCTGCCACAGCTCCCACCTCCTAATATCATTGCATTGGAGATTAGATTTCAACATATGCATTTGAGGTGAGGAAGACACAAACATTTAGGCCATAGCAAAAGTCAACATCTAAGTCAAATGCTGTTTGTTTGTGCAAGTAAGATAAGGGACTGAAAATTGACCATTGGATTTGGGAGCCTAGAGATTATCTATATACATGTATATATAATAAACTAGTGTTTATGAGTAATACTATTGAGAAAATGAAAATTGTTCTAGTTTCTTCACTATATCAATGATATTTTTACAGTATCATTGTTTTCTGTTCTCATGTTTTTCTCAACCTTTTATTTCTCCATAGTGCTATTGATGTTTCAGAACGCTTTACTCAGAACCAAAGCAGACCAGAAGAAATCACTCTTAGAGAAAATTTTGACAATGATCTACTTTTCCAAGCTGAGAGCTTTGGTGAGAATATTTGAGAACTCAAAATTACAAATTATAATCAATTATATTTGTATTTGTGTATTGAAACAATGTCAGTAGACGTAGCTATAGAGTGAATCTTTTGATGCATAAATGTAATTCCCAATACATCTTTCCTTGCCTTTTCCTAGTATAGATGTCAATGCCAAGACTCAGTCTTAGGATATACTTCTATTCTCAGTGTATAACCATTTACTGAATACCTACTCTGTATCAAGTGCTATCAATAGACAGGGCAGTACCAAAATTTAAAGAAGCAGTTTCTTCCCTCAAGGAGATACTGGGTGTGAGAGAGACACGTAAATAAACAGTTGTGATGGTCAACATACATACAAGATTTGATATGTATGCTGTATGAAATGCCTTCAAAATCTATTTCTTCTGGTATATGATAATATCAATTGTAAAATAATGCCTTTTAAATCAGCCTGGGGGTGAGGAAGAGGAAACGCTACCACACTAAACGTATATATTGATTGTGAAACATAAACTGATTTTTAAGATGTTAAACTCTGTTTGGGCAAGGCGATTGTACTTTACTTTTAATTTTTTTATTTTTGACACAGGGTTTTGTTCTCATTGCCCAGGTTGGAATGCATGATCATGGCTTACTGCAGCCTTGACCTGGGCTCACTATCTTCCCGCCTCAGCCTCCTGAGTAGCTGGGACTGCAAGTGCATACCACCACACTCAGCTAATTTTTTAAAACTCTTTTGTAAAGACAGGGTCTTCCTATGTTGCCCAGACTGGTCTTGAATTTCTAGGCTCAAGCAATCCTCCTGCCTCAGCCTCCCAAAGTGTTAGGTTTATAGGCATGAGCTACTGTGCCTGGCTCGTGTATTTTAAAATGGAAGCAATATGGTGTAATTTAACTGTAGAGTATTTGCTCTTTTTTTCTGGCATCTACTACTCCCTGTCTTATGATATTTATACACCTCTTGTCTTGGTCTACAAACTCCATGAGGATAGAATCTGTGTAACGTTCATATTTGAATTTCCTATAGTGCCCAAAACAATGAGCATAGGAGAAAGATAGCCTGTGTCTATCTTGGTCAGGGAAGGGAGTCAAGAAAGTAATGCTTGAGTGACATCTCCAAACTCAGCTTCTCATCCTCACTCTGCTTCCATAACTCTTCCTATATCTGTAGCTGTGTTTCTCAGCCTGTGGTGAAGGACCAGTTTTCTAATTTTTGTCAATTTTCAATCTGTATTATATTTTACTTTGTAAAATACAATAAAATGAATTATTAGAAAAATTAAAAAATTAAAAATCAAAATACAAGCCTCAAGTTTTGTTATTACAGTCAATATATATATAAAATTGCTCTGTCAAATTTCTGCAAAACTTTCTGAACATGTACTTTTATTTCCGTATTTTATTTCTTGTGGACCAGTACCCATCCCCAGATTATACTTTAAGTAGCACTGATCTCTTACTGGGTATAATCCTAGACCCAGAATTGGAACACACTGGCAAAGAGGTAATCATATTCCCTACTCCCAAGGCACTCTTTACAAATTCCCCTACTATTCTTATTTGGGCCTGAAACTTTAGGATCCCTTTTTTTTTCTTCTTCTTTTTTAATGGAGTCTCGCTCTGTCACCCAGGCTGGAGTGCAGTGGCACTATCTTGGCTCACTGCAACCTCCACCTCCCAGGCTCAAGCGATTCTCCTGCCTCAGCCTCTGGAGTAGCTGGGACTACAGGCATGCATCAAGACACTCGGCTAATTTTTGTGTTTTTAGTAGAGACAGCGTTTTACCATGTTGGTCAGGCTGGTTTTGAACTCCTGGCCTCAGGTGATCCACCCTCCTCAGCCTCCCAAAGTGCTGGGATTGCAGGCATGACCCACCATGCCCAGCCAGCATCACTTTTAACTATACTTTTTGTCAACTTCATACTAGTGCTGAGTTGTTTGTTTGTTCGTTAATTCTGAAATGTCTCCGATCTTTTTTCTATTTCCTTAGCCACTGATATAGTTCACCAGTACCAAAGACCTGGAGTATTGCAATACCCTCCTACAAATCTTCCTTCAGTCTCTTCCCACATTTTTTATGCCTTTGTAAGAGCAATTGTCTTTAAATTCCATTTTCGATATATCACATTCCTCTGCTTAAGTGCCTTGGGTTCCTGTGACTTACCATATCATATACCTCTACCTATACTCAAGGCCTCTGCCAATTTATCACCTTCTTTATTTCATCAGTTTTATTTATTTTACTCTTAATGTGGACTTTTTGCTCTAGTCTAGCAAGTCTAGTGTCTTGCCACCCAACCAGTACAATTTAGTTGTTCACATTTCTGTATCTTCCTTTACAATTTTAAAAGGTGGGAAGAACATGTTCTTAGTAAATGGACAGATTTGGGTTTGAATCTGAACTTTCTCTATTGATTTGCTGTGTGATATTGGGCAGATTGCCTAACCTCTCTCAGCCTTATTGCCCCATTTGTAAAGTTGGGATATAACTGACAACATCATATGGTTATTTCCCTTATTCCTTCCTTTAATCTTCACCAATATGTGATTTTTCTCTTTTTTAAAAACTGCTTCAAACCTAATGTCCTTTAAGAAATATTTAAAATTAATCCATCTTATTCTGGATTGTAATATAAGATCAAAGGCAATGATTATTTCTTTTATGTATTTTGTGTAATCTGAGATTCTTGTGATGTTCAGTGCTGAGAATATAGTGTCTTCATAAGTCTTATTCTCTGACCAACGCTGGCTTTTCCTTTGGGAGCTATCAAGCTGTACCTGGATGATGTGAATATATTCTTAGTTTTTTAAAAAGTAATTTAGTCTTTTTTTCTGAGCAATTCTTTAATCCATTGTCATGATAGTTGTTTTTTTCCACTCTTCCATTCTAGAAGATTTAGGTCTATAGAAGAATTTTCAATATGGTAATACTTCATGATTTTCTTTACTGTCTAACACTAACATGGGTTGTTAGAGGGAAGAGAAGACTAACCTTGGACCTCTGGGATTTCAGACTCCTGGACCTAGAGATTCAAATCCAAGACAGGGAAATAACTGATTTCTGGTGAAAAGCTGACTTCTGGTCCCCTGGAACTGTCAGTGTAGTGTTGTGATTGTCAGGATGTAGGCTTTGGAATCAGAGCTGGATTCAGATCCTAACTCTGTCATTTATTAAAGTGTGACTGTGTGCAAGTTACAAAACCTTTCTGTGCCTATGTTTCCTCATCTGTGCAATGAGAATTATAATAGTATCTTCTATTACATAATATAATACATACTATAAACACTCAGTTATTGTTAGCTGACGGGTTTTTTTTTTTTTTTTCAGACCTGTGTCACTACTTCCTAGCATATTCGATTTCTATTGAATGAATGTTGTAAGCCCATTCTTTAATATTTTACCTGTGTTTCCATTTCCTAAGATGACTGACATGTTCCTTATTTTCCAAACCTCCACTATGCATGAACAATACAAGCAATTGTCCTTGAAATACTATGAAATATACTTGGTCAAGCAGAACTTACTTACCTAAAATAGAAGAAATTATTTTCCATAGTACTTTTACCTTAGGAAGTTATTAAATTATATCACAACTATAAACTCTATGTAATATTTTGGCATTTTTTCCCATTGTATTTGAAAGGTCATTAGACTAAAAATCCAGTCTCTACTGATTAACTGAGTGACTTTAGTTGAATAATTCAAGTAAGTCTTTCAGCCATTCTCTTCATCTATAAAATGAGGTGTTGGATGACAGGATTATGCTAGATGATATCTGAATTTCCTTCTAACTGTAAAATTCTGTGTTTCTATGAATTAGTATTAATGATATATATTTATTTAGGGGAGGAATCTGAAATTCTCAGAAGATATAGCTTCTTTGATGATAACATATTACTGAATTCCAGTGGTCCTTTAATTGAACATAGTTCTGGAAGCCTCACTGGAGAAAGATCTGTGTTCTATCACAGTGGAGATGGGTTTGGAGATGAAGGAGCTGCAGGAGAAATGATTGGTATGCTATCTGGTCATGTAGAAATAAAATATTTATTTTAATCAAATTACTATAATGTATTAGATTTATTATATCAATGTAAAATTTCAAATATGTTTTTGTGTTATGTAGGTCAATACATTTTTTATAGAAGTTTTCAAAGTCTATGGCATGTTTAAACATTTAGGCTAGGCCTAAGTAAATAGCCATCTGTTTAAATATATTTTCTATAGAGGTTATGAACTACTGCTTGTTTTTATTTTTACAAATTCCTAATTCTTGGAAGGAAGAGAGTGAGGTTAGTATATTCCTTATAAAATATACTACACTATGTACTGGAAAACATTGTTTTCTTTAACATACATTGTGGGGCAGCTAAGGTATTTTTCTAGAATTTTATATTATTATTTTATATTTATATTCATCTGCTTAAGTGCCTTGGGTCCCCATGACTTACTGTATCAAATACCTCTACCTATCCTCAAGGCCTTCTACCAATTTATTGCCTTCTTTATTTTATCAGTTTTATTTGTTTTACTCTTTTTTTTGAGACGGAGTCTCACTCAGTCGCCCAGGCTGGAGTACAGTGGCGCGATCTTGGCTCACTGCAAGCTCTGCCTCCCGGGTTCACACCATTCTCCTGCCTCAACCTCCCGAGTAGCTGGGACTACAGGCGCCTGCCACCATGCTCGGCTAATTTTTTGTATTTTTAGTAGAGACAGGGTTTCACCATGTTAGCCAGGATGGTCTCGATCTCCTGACCTCCTGATCCACCCGCCTGGGCCTACCAAAGTGCTGGGATTACAGGCGTAAGCCACCGCGCCTGGCCTGTTTTACTCTTAATATAGACTATTTCACATTATAAAATAGTCATAGAAATCGGATAGACAAAAACTGAGAAGTCCAAATGCACGTTTTATTTATGATTATGATTATGATTATGATTGAGACGGAGCCTTGCTGTGTCACCCAGGCTGGAGTGCAATGGCACCATCTCGGCTCACTGCAACCTCCGCCACGTGGGTTCAAGTGATTTTCCTGCCTCAGCCTCCTGAGTAGCTGGGATTACAGGTGCCTACCACAACGCCTAGCTAACTTTTTTTTCTATTTTTAGTAGAGACAGGGTTTCACCATGTTGGTCAGGCTGGTCTCGAACTCCTGACCTCAGGTGATCCACCTGCCTCAGCCTCCCAAAGTGCTGGGATTACAGGAGCGAGCCACTGCGCCCAGCCGAAATGCACGTTAAAGATTGTTTATTGACTGTTCCTATCAAATCTTTTTAAAAATTCTCTAGTTTACATTAAAAATCTAGTTATTCCTTTACAATGAAATGCATAAAATAACATTAATAAATGTTTAGTGAACAAATGACAGATTCCCATCTGTATGAAAAAGTATTCATTGTGTTTTTCAAGACAATCTATTGCAAGATGATCAGAATATCCTGTTAGAAGACATGCATTTGAACAGAGAAATTTCCCTGCCTCCTGAGCCTCCCAGTAGTTTAGCAGGTAGGTTGAAATTTTCCTTTATGAGAAAGTAGTGGGTACTAATGTTTAAATTAAGCCTCAGAACTTCTGAATTTAAGTAGCAATATAGTATAGTGAGAGACAAAGAACAATGTCCTTCAGACTCTGTTAACAATCTGACTGTAGACAATATAAAATAGGAAATTGGACTCTGAGAAAGGTACATTGAAGGGTATTTAGCCCGGATTGGGTTTAGCATGAGAATGCTCTGCCAAAATATTGTGCTTTTGAATTATTAAAATAGTATATGGTACATAGTAAGAAAATTTATTAACTAGTATGGTTTGATAAGCTACATACAATTTGAGAGAAATTATAAATTGAGGATATTTTCCCTACTTGAAATTCATATGGAAGTACTTCAGATGATTTGAGGTATTTTAGTCTGATTTTTCTTAAGAATTAAAAGTACAATTAGCCCCATTTTTGATTAGCCACAATTTTTGATGTTATATTTGCTTTCTAAAAACAATAGTAGAAACGGAAAATACAAAGAGCTAAGTAATAAAATTTTACTTATGGTTTTTTATGGGTCAACTGATAAGTATTTAACAGAATACAATTTTTTTTAGCAGACATATAGTCAAATTTTTATCAGTCATTTACTGTGGTTGCCACCACTGTTTTCACATCTGCATGACTTTAACCCACCCTTAGATGTCTCATGTGCAAAAGGGGATGATGATACTTGACTTACTTGAATACTATTGGTCCCAGACCATATAATCTGTAAGCTTCTTCAACTCTATTAAATAAATGATTCTAAGAATTCAGATGTTCCAGTTAGTAATATGAATCTTCAGTTAGTTTATCTTTGTCTTTAATTCTCACACAGTCCTCTACCCTGCATCCTAACTGTCATTTTTACAATTTCTTTTATGTGGATGTTGATTAGTTGAACCAGATAACCCAGAGTGTATATGTGTACCTGAAAATGAAAAAATGAATGAAACAACATTATTATCAACTGAAGAGGAAGGATTTACCCTTGATCCAATTGATATTTCAGGTCAGAGGCATTTATCATTTTGTTTTAATTTTTAATACACTGTTAACTTATTTACTTTGAGATGTTTGAATAATCACTGAAATATTATAGGAGGTAGTCAATCTAGTACTAGCACTTGTAATACAATAGAGGAGAAGACCGTGAAGGAAATTTTAGATGATCCTTTTGAGGTAGGAAGTGGGACTCAACTCTAGAATTGGGGGTTGGACGCCGGACCAGATGATGATTAGTTACAAGGTGGGTGGGGGGAGCTTTCAATCAGATGCACCCACCAGTATGCCATGTCAATTTACTGCTGCCATGGCAACACCGGGAATTCACCCTTTTCCATGGCGATGACCCAGTGATTACTACTCCTTCTCCGCATAAACCGGCCCCCTTAATCTGCATGCAATTAAAAGTGGGTATAAATATCACTGCAAAACTGCCCTGAGCTGCTAGTCTGGGCCTACTGGGTAGCCCTGCGCTGTAGCAGCAGTCACAATGCTAGAGCTGTAACACCACCAGAGCTGTAACACTGCCTATTCAGTAAAGCTGTTTTCTTCTACCTCTGACTTGCCCTTGAATTCTTTTCCTGGACAAAGCCAAGAACCCAGATGGGCTAAGCTCCACTCTGGGGCTCATTTGTCCTGTATCTCTGTATCACTTGCATTATATTCAGTCCTGTTCAAACCATGTATCCAGTTTGGGAAACTGAAAAATTTTAAACTAAGTTCAGTTTAGGAATGTATTGAGCCATTACTCTGTGGTGGGCATGGGAATAAAGAAGACACACACATTTTGCTTTTAAGAAGCTTAGAAAACAATCTAGTTAGGAAGATAAATAATCATGCAAGTGAATATAATATAAGGCAGAATAAAAGGGTAAGAAGAGAGGCACAATGACTTCTAGCACTTAACTTCAAACATCATGTTTTAGGGATAAGTAGTAAGTATGAGTCTAATATAACTACTAGTCTAATATAACTAATATAACTAACTAATATAACTAGGTCATTTAGAAACATCCTAGTTTGTAGGTAGTATAATTGATGTGAATTTCAGTTTATAAACTCAGGCATTCAAACAGTAAAGCTTTTTTTTTTTTTTTTTTTTTTTAACTGAGTTCACCACTGAGCCTCTATCTCACTAGGCTGGCAGGAAATTCAATCTGTGTAGCTTCCCTGTCTTCTTTCCATCATGTAGTTCCAGAGTTTGGGGGAGGGGTATAGAAGGTGGAAGGTAGAAGGGAACCTCTGGTTATCAGCCATACCAATTTGTGGTTCTCAGTGCTCCAGCTTACATAGCCTTGGGGATCATCACATAGCCAACCTATCCAGTATCTTGCCTCGTTCCTGGGATTTTACTGAGGCACATCAGCCAGCAAGCAGGTTCCTGTACCTTTTGGCTCCATTGATCTTGGATCTTTATCCATTCTGAGAAATCTAACCCTCTCTCCCCTTTTAGAGCTTTACTAAAGAAAAGCTTAACTTCTGCTTTCTGCCTGCTAAAATTCCCTGATGGAGTGAAATCCTATGGAACCTGCTTGGAATGTCTATGAATTTCAGTGGCAGAGGGAAAAATACACTGGACAAATACAAATTAGTGTTGTAGAAAGTTATTCTATTACATAAGCATTTTAAGGAACCTCCAGATAGGTTGAATTCCCTCTTCCCCACATTTCCTCAGTTGCTCACTTAACAGGTAGATCCCTCTCTAAGCACTTCCAAGCAACACCTGACAAAATGTATCAGCTATTGGTTGCTCAGCATAATTTTCAGAGGGGAGAAGGGATTTTCTTTCCAATGCAACACTGTATGTTGTACTGTGGTAGAAATTTCTTTTCTTTTTTGGAGATAGGGTCTTGCTCTGTTGCCCAGTCTGGAGTGTAGTGGTATGGTCTCAGTTCACTTCAGCCTCTGCCACTCAGGCTTAAGGGATCCACCCATCTCAGCCTCCTGAGTAGCTGGGTTTACAGGTGCATTTTTGTGCATTCTGTGGCTAATTTTTGTATTTTCTGTAGAGATAGGGTTTAGCCATGTTGCCCAGGCTGGACTTGAACTCCTGGGCCCAAGCAATCTGCCCACCTCAGCCTCTTGAAGTGCCAGGATTGCAGGCATGAGCCACTGTGCCTGGCTTAGAAATTTCTTAAGTATTTAGTGTCTACAATATGATTTTAGAAAGCTGTATAACCAATCACATTTGTGCCTATTTCTTATATTTAGACATTGCTGAGAAAAGGAAAGGTAAAAAGAGGAGATTGCTCATAGATCCTGTCAAGGAGCTCAGTAGCAAAGTTATACATAAACAGCTTACTTCCTTTGTGGACACCCTCATGGTTTTGGAACTTGCACCTCCTACCCAAAGATTGATGATGTGGAAGAAGAGGGGAGGAGTGGATACACTTCTGTCAACTGCTGCCCAGGATTTGATTCATGCTGAACTGAAAATGGTAACAGTTTCTATACTTCTACATGACAGCAATGTCTGGTTATAAATAAATAAATAAATAATAAACACATCTTTACATACATACATAACAGAATTTAAACTTGCAAAAAAGTACTTCCTCATTTTGAATTAATTTTCTGGATTGTGTGTATGAATTATAGTTTTTCCTTTTTAGATATGTGCTTGTGTTTTCTTGAATTGCTTTGCTGGTGCAAAAACAAAAAAAACAAAAGTGTGTATTTTTACAGTTGTTTACAAAATGCTTTCTGTCCTCTGGCTTTAAACTTGGAAGAAAAATGATACAGAAGGAGTCAGTAAGGGAAGAAGTGGGAAACCAAAATATCATAGGTGAGATTTCTTAATTCTCTTGATGTTGAGGGGAATGTTGTGGCAACAAAAATTTGATGTTTTAAATTTCAAAATGAAGATGGGATCCAATTCCATGTTCTCAAGTATAAATGCTAACTCTGGAAGAGTAGTTGAACTTAAATGAAATTATTACTTCAGTATTGCATTTTTCTGCATTTTGGATTAATTTTTGTCCCAGAGATTTCATTAAAAAGATGAAGTATATATACTATGTAAACCATTCTTATTATCACTTTTTCTACCTCCTTCACTCTCAAAGGCAGTACTCAAAAATCCTCAAAAAAGAAAATCTTTCTATCTAGCAAGATAACGTTTCAATGTAAAACAACTAACATGAAAAGTCATGTAAGGATAAGAACAGCACTTAATACAGTTAACTTGAGACGGGTATTTCTGTCTACCCAAAAGGCACATGGAATATTAATAATTACTGATTATTATCATGATAATTATAAAGTAATAATAAAACCAATTGATGTGATGAGGGAACCTCCACTTCCTGATCATCCTTCCTGAAGGCATTAAATCTACTGAACGATATACCACAATAGGCTTGAGTTATCCATGTTGTCTTGTGAGTGAATGTGTGAGAGCGTGTGTAGAGGAGATGGTTGGCAGAGAATGGGGAGTGGAGGTGATAAAGAGACAGAGGACAGGAAAGGGAAGATACATATGTGAGACTTGGGAGCAATAAGAAAGTTTGTGTATCCTTTGCTTAAATTCTTGGATCCCAACGTGTCTGTCAGAAGTTTTCTTTTGTTACAACCATATCACAATTCAAGTTTGAAAGATATTTTGGTGAAATTGTCTTTATTTCCTTGATAATTTAGAGACATTCATGATGCAAGAGCCAAATTCCCAGCAAGAGTTAAGTAAACCTCAAACTTGGAAGGATGTGATTGGTGGATCTCAGCATAGCTCTTATGAGGATACCAATAAACATATTAACTCTGAGGTAAGTTATCCAGAGAGAATCGTAAACATATTTTATTTTCTACAGATATAGTAAAGGAATGTTGGGACTCTGGTATATTTTCTTACATTTGTATATTCATATTTCATTTTAAGTTGTTTTGCAATTTGTTTACTAAGTAGCAGGGTAAAACATGATTTTCTTCTACAGAATTTTTCCAGGAGTTTAGGATGTAAATCGCAAGATAAGGTGGTTTCATACTGAACTAGTATTTTGCATGATACGTTAAATCAATGATTGTCTGTATGTAAACCTGGTTATATGCTGAGAATCCTACTAGGCCTCATATTCTTTGTGTCATGGAATGTTTTAGAACTGCAGCCAGTATACCTAAGTTTTGCTTCTCATCATAAATTTACCCTTTTATCTCTAAGAATAATATATTTTAGACTCACCAATTACCTTGGCCTTGAATCTGAAAGACTTATCTAAAGATCTATAACCAAAACGAAATTTTAAAAACTTTCTAAGATATATTTTTTTATTTGAAAAACATTACTATTTGAAAACATAATTGGAAATCATATGCTTTGAAATATTTCTCAATTGTTATTTTATTGGTTTACAAATATAAATATTATAGCTATACCAGATAAAAATAAACCAGTGTTTTTCTCGTCTGTTCCATTATCACTGTATTTTGATAACCACACAGGGAATTCAAAGTTAACCCATGTTGAAACTGAATGCCCTTGGAAGGAAAGACAATTTCACAGTGCATTCAAGCAGAAAGTATTTTACTAAATATTTGATAATATACTGGATATTGAGATACTGGGTTGCCAGTACTACTCTCTCCCTCACTTGGGCTCAGGCATTTCTTAAAGTGTACCTACCGAAAATTATGATTAGGTAAACCTGTTTAGTTTATGATATTTTGGAAGGAAAATATAACTGCACTTATCACAGATATAACAAGATAGATTGTCCCATGGGCTTGAAGTAGAGAGAAGAGAGATTGATGTACCAGTTTTTTTGAACCTTTACTCCTTTACCCTATGCTTATGCTTTTTCAATTCTACTCTTATTTTGCTTCCAAAAATGTTAACAAATGTGAAATATAGTCAAGCATGGGAGTGCAAGAACAAGAAGGGACAAGAAAATATTGATTCTGATGAATCATTTTCAAATTTTCATAAAACAGAATTTTTATATATCATAACTGCAAAATTGAGATAGAGTATTCATAGAAATTGAAAGAGAAAAACAAGGCTTCACAAATATGTATATTAAAGAATAAAATGTAACTCCTTATGTTTACTAACAGTTTTTAAAACTGAGTTAAAAAGCAAGTAAACTATCTTAGAGGAGGCCCTTAGTCAAGATTGGGGAGGACACCCGGCGAATGAAGCTTGGAGACAGGTTGAAGATGAAAACGGATTGACAGCTTCTATAGCAATGAGAAGGGAAGGAGATGATAGGGACTAGGAAATTTCTGGCTGTCTCTTTTTCTTTCTTCCTTTATGTCTTCACTCCCCTTCCAGCAGACAGGTTCTTCTTCCCTTTTGCCCGTGACAGCTCCCGCAGTGGTGGCAGGAATCCTATCATGGTCCTCAGTAGGGATATTAATATCCCTTTCCTCACTCTCACTCCCTCTCTGCTTGTCTATTACAGATCTCTTTCCTCTGCCACCTGGTATTGGCATGAGAATAGAGGTAGGGGAGTGGGGCTAGATAAAATGCTTCAAAGCAAAGTGGTCTCAGTAGCACAGCAGTAGAGACTTTTAATGTGAGGCCTGCAGTAGAGAGGGAAAAGGAAAGGAAAAGGATAGGAAACAAGGAGGGAAGGGGCATGCAAGTTCTTCCTTTATGGGAGGCATATGGAAAACAGTAACATTTAAGTCAAAGACTGCCTATCTGGGGTATTTCAGAGATAATATTTTGAGAATGTGGGTAGTATTTTAAACTAGTTTGAGAAATGAGCATTCACATGATTAAAGCATTTAACAAAATTAGATTGTGTCTGTATAACCACTGTCAGATTTACCTAACTTTCCCTAATTTGCTTCAGCAGGATATTGTTGAAATGGTGTCTTTAGCTGCTGAGGAATCATCTTTAACGAATGACTTATTTGCACAAGAAATTGAATGTAGTCCAGTTGAATTGGTAAATATATGTATAGTCTTGGGGATGTTCTTAAAAACTTCATTCCTAAATATTTTTAACACCTTTTTTATCTGAAACTTGGCTTTTAAAGCTGTCATGTTACTTTCTGAATTTATAATTTAAATTTGTGATTACAACAGAGATGTTTGTGAATAGTTTGATAAAATATTCTGAATTGCTCTGATTTTTTGTGTTTCTTTAATTTCTTTTGAAACTTCAAATACTTTTAAGGGAAAATGTGAGATTTTTGTGCTTATCAAAAGTAGTGACAGGATTAATGTTGAGAATCACTGTTTTAAATTATTGGTATAACATCTCTAGAGAAACAGAACTATATTAAGAGTATGGCCTAGGGCATTTGAAATTTTATCTTATTTACAACAAAAATTGTAGGTAATTTTTCCTTTAACATTATGTGGCACGAGGCTTGTATCTATACAAGGCTTCTGGAAATTTGAAACAAAATCATCTGGTAGTCAGAGGGCCACATGTCAATAGCAAAGACAGAAGTCAAGTCTGATTTACCTGACTCCCTGCTTGTTAACTGTCTTGTTATTCTGGTCTTGTCCCAGCGTACTGAAAACATTTTTAAGATTGTAAGGAATTTTAGTAAAAGTTTTTTAGTAAATAATATAAAAACACCCAGTAAGCCTAATGTTAATTTGTTTCTATAAAATTATCTATATAATGAGTTCCAAGACTATTTGATTGTTTTTCATACAAGGAAAAGAGACCGAATTCTCTAGATAATCTAGGGCGGAATAAATTACCTGAACTTTTTACCTGAAGTATCCAAACAGCTGAGCCAGAAGTGGTTGATTCATTCTTGCTATTCGCTTTGCTTCTATAGATGCAGGTTATTTTCATACATGGTCAAGCAAACCACAACACAGCACAAGTTCAGCTGTTTTAATAATCCACTGGGCTTTCTACACAATAGATTCAGCTGTAGGGTGTCCAGATAGATCAAGTAGACAGGCTTTAGCAGAATGCACAGACTAGTTCTTCTGAGCCTTTCTCTGGTTAGTTTAGTTGTGCATTATAGGTGAAGCGAGTGTCTCATGGACCTTTAACAAAGAGGTTTTTACATTTCAAAAACTGCATTTGTTTATTTAACAATAAAATAAACATTAATAAGTGGGTGTCCTCATTTATCCAAGGACAGACCAGAAAAGAATAATCATAAATTGTAGCTGAAGGGATTTGGAAAACTCTCCAGAATACAGTGACCATATTTTCAAATTAGTCTCTTTGGGATATAAGAAAGCATATAGCATAGGCAGGCCCAGGTAGCTGGTATAGTTGGTGGAAATGGGGACTCAGTAGTTCCCAGGCTGAGTCAAAGAGTCCCTTTAGCCTCACATGATTTAAAATGTCATGCGGAATATTCTGGTGCTTTCTCTAATTGTCTTGGAGTCTATGAAATTAAAAGCACTTTTAGCAAGTGTCTGGGCTCCTATACATGAAGGCTAGACAAACAGTGGACATGTGATGAGAGTGACACAGATGCTTTTGGGCCGCATGGTCAGAATTAGCTTAGGAAAAATTATAAAGTAGGCCAGATTTGTGCCACTTCCCTTCCCCCAACCCCTTGTAAGCCTACTCTTTTATCAGATTCATGAACACCTTTCATATGCCCAGTTTCTGCTCTAACATCATAAGGTGTTAGTTTGTAAGGGATTAGAATAAATTCTTGCAAAGAATTTCAACTACCATTTTTAAATATTGAGGTATTTCTGAAAGTGGTTAAGCCTTAAATACCAAAAAAAAAAAAAAAATCTATTTAGATAACAATGACAGACAATCAGGCAGTGGGTTAATCTTTTTTGGACAAGGCATCTCAAAATCTGAAAGATTTCTAACCCAATTGTACACAAACTACTAAACAGCAGTTATGTTTAGAGCTTCCATTACCAGGTAAGTTCAGATAAAGGCCTTTACAATGCAGAAATAGCTGTATGTTTACTCCTGTCAACTGAGTTCAGATTGA
Organism: Rhinopithecus roxellana; assembly: GCF_007565055.1. Taxonomy (NCBI): domain Eukaryota; kingdom Metazoa; phylum Chordata; class Mammalia; order Primates; family Cercopithecidae; genus Rhinopithecus; species Rhinopithecus roxellana. The sequence continues at coordinate 102,377,729 of NC_044561.1, read as the reverse complement.
CCAGAACTAGGATAGCCCTAGGCAAAAGTTGTTGTCTTTGCTAATTTTACTTTTCAAAGTAACCAAAAGGCCCTGGGCACATTACCAGATAAAGATGGCAGAATCTCCTATTTTGGAGCCTCTTATCAGAAGACACCCTGGAGAGTATGGGTATAATTGTGCAAAGGTGGTTTATATTTGTATGTTAGCCTTATTCTATTTATAAATAATAAAGACTATAAGCTCTTTATTTGTCAGGACCCATTGTAATAATTGTGTTTCTTGTAGAAGCTAACACTATGATTCGTGAATAGTAAGCGTTTAGTAAAATTTGCTTAAATTTAATATTTTATTTATCAATCATTCAAACAGGAGTCATTGAGGAATGAAGAAAATATTGAGACAGAGAGATGGAATCGAAGAATACTTCAGTTGTTAAATCATTTACGGGTAAGATGCTAGGGTTTGTCAACCCTATTTTTATTTAAAAAAATAAGTAAATACTGACTTCAAGCTTCTAGATATTAAGGAAAATGCAGTAATTTTCCTTATTTTTTTGAGGCCAAATTCCACTAGAGTGCAATGATTTTCAGTAGTATACCCAGGGCTAAATATAAAAGTTTGGTTTTGGTGCCTGCATATTCTAATCAACTTCTTACCCACACTCATACCCTTAGATATCTATCTATTCTGTGTCCCATTCTCATTTTTAGCAGGATACCAACTAATTCTCAACATGAAACTTAGTTGATAGCAGTTCAAGAGTGACAGCTCAAATAATTTTTCAATTTAATTTATATTTTTATGAAAATAATACATGCATATTATTTTAAAAGTTCCATAGCACCATGCAATAAGGCTGAAAAGACAGAAAGGCCTTTGTCCTACCCCTCCTTTCCCTAAGTCCTGCTCACCAGAAGCAACTACATTAAACTGCTTCTTTTAGTATTTATATCTATATTCTTAATAAACATGCTTTTAGTGCTCTTTCTTGGTATTTCAGCTTTAAACTTTACTGAATTCTTTTGACAGAAAACAAAAGTTTAACTTAGTTACCTTCCCCTCCCTACTATACTTTTAGCATAGTGTTATGTGTTTACAGTGTTATATTTGTAATAGTTATGATGCAGGTTTGATTGTGACAGGAAGCCAAAATACTAATGACTTAAAAAAGATAGAAGTTTGTTTATCTCTCAGGTAAAGGTTCAATCTGGTATGGCGGCTATGCTCACAAAGTTGTCAGGGACCCAGGTTTCTCTTGTCTTCTCAAGATCCAAAATGGCTAACTACCCACCAGGTCTGTACTCCAATCAGCAGCAAAGTTTCCTTTAACTGTACAACCCAGAAATTGTATCACTTTTTTTTTTTTAATTTTTTTTTTTTGAGACGGAGTCTCGCTCTGTCGCCCAGGCTGAAGTGCAGTGGTGCGATCTCTACTCACTGCAAGCTCCGCCTGCCGGGTTCACGCCATTCTCCTGCCTCAGCCTCCAGAGTAGCTGGGACTACAGGCACCCACCACCGCGCCCAGCTAATTTTTTGTATTTTTAGTAGAAATGGGGTTTCACCGTGGTCTCGATCTCCTGACCTCGTGATCCCCCCCGCCTCGGGCTCCCAAAGTGCTGGGATTACAGGCGTAAGCCACCGCGCTGGCCAGAAATTTTATAACTTTTAACGCTTCATTGACCAGCACTTAATCACATTACTGCATCTAGCTGGGAAACGCAGTCTTTATTTGGTAAGCTTAGTCCCAGCTAATAATTCCATTACTATAGAAGAGGAGAATGGAAATTAAAGGACAACTAGCAGCTGCTGCCATAAATACTGTATAAAAATTAGTTTACATTGAAGCTTCATAGCGTGATTACATTTCTTGTCAAGTTTATGATTGTTTTGTCATTAGGCTTTTTTCAAGTTAATCATGACCTCATTTTTTTTCATTTGCTCAGTCTATAAACCCATTTTAATTACTTTTCCAAGCTCAGACAATATGACCAAACTCTGACAAAAATACCATTTTTATGATTTTATAATATTTTATAATATCTCTTATCAAGTGATCCATCAGTTCCTTTTTTTTTCCTTAAAGGTATCTCTCTGGGGGTTCACCATCCTCTTGTTCTGATTGATACAAACCAGTTGCTCTTTAGGTCTGCTCCATAGTTTTTGTCTTGGGATATTGCTTTGTCATAAACATGAGAATGTGTCTCTTTCCTGTATGTATTATTTCCTCTGTGGTTTTGGGTGCTTTGATCTTCCTTTATCTTAAATTTTTTGGTGGTTAACATCCTTTCATGATTTCCCAAGATAAATAGTTCATAAGAGATAGAGACCCTCCATACCAGCCTGAGCATTTCTTCTACCTTTAACATGACTGTCTCTAGACATAAGTTGAAAATATATTTCTCTCAGATGTTGAAGGCTTTGTAACATTGCCAAGATTCTTGTGATGTTATTGAGAGGTCAGATGTTGCCTTAGTTGGTGATCCTTTGTAAGAAATCTATTTTCTTTCTGGAAGCTTTTGATCTTTTATTATTATTATTATTATTATTATCCCTGGCACTCTGGAATTTCATGATGTGCTTTGGGTTTTTTTTTTCTTTCATTTGTTGTGCTTACCATGTAGTGTGTTCTTTTATATGGAAATTTCATGTTCCTGAGTTTTAGAAAATTTTTTAAAACTTCTTGAACTTTCTCCTTATTATTATTATTTTTTAAAGTTTTTCATAGAGTCAAGGTCCTACTGTGTTGCTCAGGCTGGTTTCAAACTCCTGGCCTCAATTTCCTTGTTATTTATCTGCCTGAAGGGCCAATGGGTCAGATGTTGGATGTCCTGAACTGCTCCTTTAATTTTAAAAACATCTTTTATCCTCTATATTAATTTCCTTTTATTTGTGTTTTTCTACTCTCTAGATTTCTTCAACTTTGTCTTCTAGACTTCACTGAATTTTTATATCTGCTTTCACCTTTTTGTTTTCCAGGAGTTTTTTCTTGTTTACTAACCTTTTGTTTTATAGCATCATGATATTTTTATTTAATTATTTAATTAGGTTTTTAAGCAGCTTTGTTGAGATATTATTAACATGCAGTAAACTATTTCTATTTAAAGTATGCATTAGATAAGTCTTGACATATGCATACAACTGTAAAACCTTCACCACAATCAAGGAGTAAACATATCTCAAACCAGAAAAAGTTTCCTTATGCCCCTTGTGAATCCCTCATTTGCATACTTCCAACTGGCACCCCCATTCCCAAGCAACCACTGATCTGCTTCCTCTCACTATTATCCTAGCCATTTTTCATGGATACAATGAAAAACTTCTTAACTTCAGAGATTGCACTTCTGCTCCCTGCATTATCTTTCCTTAGTGATGTTGTTGAATGCATTCCTTTTTGCTGTTTAATATTAGAGATTTTACTCAAATGTCTTGTAGATCCTAGGATTATCTGTTTTTATTTAAGATAGAGACACCAAAAAACTGATTGGAAGTTATATACGCATGAAGGCTTGTAGACTTATGGTCTTTATACTGAGGTCATTGGGTGGCACCCCTCACCTTCCCCAGATTGTATTATGTAACTGGGCTTTGTTCTCCCTCAGAATAGTTGGCTTTTCCAGAGTAATCTTTAAGTCTACTGCCTAGGACATGTAAGCACGATGTCAGTAGCTCAGGAATCAAAAGGAGATAAAGGAGAGGCTGGTTATCTCACTGTTCAGAGTGTAGAATTTCCCTTAATCCCACTGTTTGAGGTATGACACTTCACCATCCACAGCGCTAGTGCCTTAAGTCCAAAGCCTCAATGCTTGGTATCTCCAGAAGGGCAACGTCACACCTTCTGCTATGTGAGTAGTGGTCTCTGATTCTGTGAGGTGGTGGAGTGGACAGAAGGGCTAACTGTTCCTAAGTAGATTCTCAAGTAATTCTCCTGTTTTCAGCTTAATCCCTCCCCAGTTTATGATACACTGATGTCTCCAATTCCTGAGCTTTTCCAAGGTACTGTATCTCACTCAGATCGGCTTGCTTTTTGCTGGCTTCCCCGCTGCCAGCATTTAGGATTCAGTTGTCTCTACTCTATTAAGTCAGTTATGTCTTCCACTTTCTTTGTCTTTGTCTCCTTCCTTTGTCACTTTTTCTTCCTTTACCTTCATTTCAGAAAGGTTTCTGAAGAGAACACAAATAAACACTTATGTTTAATCTTGCATATTTGTCCCTTTAGGGTTTTTCAAAAGAATTCTTGAAATTGAAAAAGCTGTCCTTGTTCTCTCCCGGGAGGAAAAAGCCATCCATTTCTCATCTTTTCTCTCAAGGCAGGGAATAAATGTAGGCTGGATATGCCATCTTTGAAAGGTTACTCACCCTGGGCTACACCTTTGGTTAAGATAAAGTATGATAATGTATTTAATTTATTAATTTGTTGAATGTTATAGACAAGCAAAACCTTGTATATGGTATTTCTAAATATGCTTCACAACTGTCCGAGGAGTATGATACTCGTAGGGACATTGGCCAGTATTCACTACAGTGTTTCTTTCTTTTTTTTTTTTTTTTTTCTTTTTTTGAGATGGAGTCTCACGTCACCCATGCTAGAGTGCAGTGGTGTGATCTCGGCTCACTGCAACCTCTTCCTCCTGGTTTCAAGCGATTCTCCTGCCTCAGCCTCCCAAATAGCTGGGATTACAGGCACATGCCACCATGCCCAGCTCATTTTTGTATTTTTAGTACAGACAGCGTTTCACCGTGTTTGCCAGACTGGTCTGGAATTCCTGACTTCAAGTGATCCGCCCTCCTTTGCCTCCCAAAGGATTACAGGCGTGAACCACTGCACCTGGCCACACTGCAGTATTTCTAACTAAAAAATTATACTTCTCTAGGAATCTGATTCCAAATCCTAGTCTTCATGAAAAGAATTATGTTCATCCATAATTAAAATACTTTATTGTACCTCAGTTATTTTCAGTAGGTACACAGATGTCATATAGTGAATCCAACATCTTTTTAATCTGTGCAAAGAAATTGGGAGTTGTTTACATAGTCATAATCCCCTGACACTGAAACTAGAGTTGTTTATAGTCAACACCAACACTAGTACCTTTAAGTAGAAGAAGACTGATAGGCTGATCATTTTCACTGTATTTGAAGCCTCCCAAAGTCCTGTGGATTTTTTTTTTTTTTTTTGTCTCTGCAAACATAGACTAATTGCCCTTTCCACAGGAGCCATTTATGTTAACGTCCATTTTAAAAAGGTCTAACATTTGTGTAACACATTACAAATTTGTATAACATTTTGGAATTCTTTTGCATGCGTGTTCTTCACGAACCAAGCTTGTGTACAGTGACTTGTTTTGTTTTTATGTTTACTAAGGAGTCATTTCCCTTTTTCCACTTAAGGATTTTATAGTCATTTATCCAAAATGTTAATATTTTGTTGTTCATTATGCATTTATAGCTGGCTTTACTTCTAATGATCTTGTTTCCCTTTTCTTTTTTCTTTTCTAACTATTTTCCCAGGAATCTAACAAGATGGGAATGCAGTCCTTTAGTCTGATGAAGCTCTGTAGAAATAGCGACCGAAAACAAGCAGCTGCCAAATTTTATAGCTTTCTTGTCCTAAGAAAACAGCGGGCTATCGAGCTGAGCCAGAGTGCTCCCTATGCAGATATTATAGCTACAATGGGACCAATGTTTTATAACATGTGAAGGAAACCCAGACATATAGATTTATGTCATCACTGGAATTTCTGTGTAGATTGTTCAGTTTAATGCAGAAGCCATCTGGAAGCAGCTGAAGGTCTGATCCATTTCATAGATAGGCTGACCTATTTCCTCTCTGTAGTTCAGAATAATCATAGCTAGAATTGGAAACCTACATGCTTACAAAGAAATACTTTAAATTCTGTTTTGTTTTGTTTTTTGTTTTTTTAAGGACAAAGGACTCACTATGTTGCCCAGGCTGGACTTGAACTCTGGGCTCAAGTGATTCTCCTGCCTCAGCCTCCTGAATAGCTGGGACTACAGGCACATGCCACCATACCTGGCTCAGAAGTACTTAATTATAGCTAAGTAACTTTTTTTTTTTGAGATGGAGTCTCGCTCTGTTGCCCAGGCTGGAGTGCAGTGGCTGGATCTCAGCTCACTGCAAGCTCTGCCTCCCGGGTTTATGCCATTCTCCTGCCTCAGCCTCTCAAGTAGCTGGGACTACAGGCACCTGCCACCTCGTCCAGCTAGTTTTTTGTATTTTTTTAGTAGAGACGGGGGTTTCACCATGTTAGCCAGGATGGTCTCGATCTCCTGACCTCGTGATCCGCCCGTCTCGGCCTCCCAAAGTGCTGGGATTACAGGCTTGAGCCACCGCGCCCAGCCAGTTAAGTAATTTTTTTAACTTAGCTGATTTGAATATATAGCATTTATCATTTCCCTGACTTGAATGTTGCATTTAGCATACATTTAGTATGCATTTTTAAAATGCTATATGTTTTTGACAAACATTCAAAGATGTTTCTTAAAAGGCTATTTTACATTGGAGTGTTTACTTGAATTTTGTGGGGTTAATGACGAAAACTTCCTTATTTCTACACAGACAGTTTATTTGATTGCAATGCATATCATCCTTGATTTGACCTAATGCTATGGTTTTTAATCCAACATTTTAAAATTGAAGAGTTACAAAGCTCATCTTTGCTTCAAATTACCTGTGTGGGTTTTAGTCTATTTATAGGTCATTTAACCTTTTTATTTACTATTTAATGATTATTATAATCACCATTAATGTGTCAGCAAAACTAAATCTGCTTTTTATGTTTAAAAAAATTAGCAGACACTTGTTCCGCATGTTGTTTGCAGCTACAGTCTGAGTAAAGATCACCAAAATAAATGTTCTTTTGCTTGGCGTTTACCGAACATTTTTGACGTTAAAACTGTTGTTTTCCTTTTTTCTTAATTGAAGTTTGAGTTAGGACATTTTCATATTATGCTCTGTGAGCACCATCATACACTGTAAAGTGAAGCCTATGGTACTTATTAAAATGTTGTTGTATATGGAAATATGCTGCAAACAACAAATTCTAAATAGCCTCTCTAAATGTATTAGCTATAAATTTTAAATGGCAAAATTGCCTTTTTAAAATTTCTTTTATTTTTTTAAATTAACATACAGAAAAATTGACTTCTTAATTTTGGTGCACAGTTCTGTGAATTTTAACATATGTGTAGAGTCCTGTAACCATCTCCACAATTAGGATTCCAGCAGTAACATGACCCTAAAAAATTCGCTGTATTATCCCTTTGTAGTAACATCCTTCCCCCATATAACATCTGGCAACTACTCTTCTCTATGACTACACTTTTGTCTTTTTGAAAATGTCATAAAAATGGAATCATATAGCATGTAACCTTTCGATACTGGCTTCTTTCACTCATAAATGTCTTTGAGATTCATCAAGTGGTTGCATGTGTCAGTGGTTTGTTCCTACTTATTGCTGAATAATATTCTGTTGCCTAGATATACCACAGTTTATTTATCCATTTATCCATTGAAAGATCTTTAAGTTGTTTCCAGTTTTGACAATTATTAATAGAGCTTCATACATTTGTGTACATTTTTGTGTAGATACAAGTTCTTATTTGTCTAGGGTAAATATCTAGAAATGGGATTGGGATTGCTGGGTTGTATAGCAAGTATATGTCTAACTTTAGAAGAAATTACGAAATTATTTTCCAGAGTGGATGTACCATTTTGCATTCCCAGTAACCATGTAAGAGAGTTCCAGTTGATTTTTTTGTTTACTCTTTATTTTGAGATAATTGTAGATTCACATGCAGTTGTGAGAAATAATACAGAGATCCCATATATCAGTTTACCTCAATGGTAACATCTTGCATAACTTTAGTATAATACACAACTAGGAAGTTGGCATGGACACTATCCACCCAGCTTATTCAGACATCACCAGTTTTATATGCACTCATTTTGTGTATGTATTAATTCTATGCAATTTTATCACATGTGTAGGTTTGTGTGGCCACCACCATCGTCAAGAAACAGAACAGTTCCATCACAAGGATCACTTGTGCTACCCTTTGTTAGCCACAGCCATCTCCCTCCTTACTGTCCTTCCTGGCTCCTAAAACCCACTAACCTGTTCTCCATGTGTATAATTTTGTCATTAGCACAATTAACTTTTATGGATTAGCCTTGTATCCTATGAACTTGCTAAACTCACAAATTAGTTCCAGGTGTTTTTGTTTTACATAAATGGAATTAAACAATGTTTTGCCTTTTTTTTTTTTTTTTTTTTTTTTTTGAGACAGAGTCTCGCCCTGTCACCCAGGCTGAAGTGCAGTCGCACGATCTTGGCTCACTGCAGCATCGACCTCCTGGGTTCAAGCGATTCTCTTGCCTCAGCCTCCTGAGTAACTGTGATTACAGGGGCGTGCCACCATGCCTGGCTAATTTTTTTGTATTTTTAGTACAGATGGGGTTTCACCATGTCAGCCAGGCTAGACTCAAACTCCTGACCTCAATTGATCCACCCGCCTTGGCCTCCCAAAGTGCTGGGATTACAGGTGTGAGCCACCACTCCTGGCAATGTTTTGCCTTTTGTATCTGGTTCCTTTCACCTAGTATAAAGGTTTCAGGTTTTATCCATGTTGTTAGAATGTATCTGTACATCACTCCTTGTTATGGCCAAATAATATTCCATTGTATGAATATACCACATTTTGTTTATCCACTCATCAGCTGATGGACATATGGATTGTTTCCACTTTTGAACTACTATGAATAATGCTGCTATCAACATTAGTACCTACGTTTTTGTGTATATAAGTTTTTATTTTTCTTGGTTATATACCTAGGCGTGGAATTGCCAGGTCACATGATAACTTTATGTTTAACTTTTTGAGGAGCTGTCAAACTGTTTTCCAAAGTAGCTGCACCATACTACATTTCTACCAGCAATACATCAGAGTTCCAATTTCTTAATATCCTTGACAATACTTGTTATTGTCCCTTTTTAAAATTATAGCAATCCTAGTGAGCATCTCATGGTTTTGATTTGCATTTTCCTAATGACTAATTATGTTGAATATCCTTTCATGTGGATTTGTCATCTGATATTGGTCTGTATTTTTCTTTTACTGTCTTTTTCTGGTTTTGGTATCAGGGTTATACTGGCCTCATAAAATAACTTAGAAAGTATTTCCTCCTATTCTAGTTTTCTACAATAGATTGTGTGCATTTGTGTTATTTCTTCTTGAAATAGTTGATAGAATTCACCCATAAACAATCTGGATCTGGATATTTATATTTTGTAAAGTTTTTTTAACTATGAATTCAGTTTTTTAAATAGTTGTAGGATTATTCAGTTATTTATATCATTTTGAATGAGTTTGGGTAGTTTCTTATTTTAAGCAATTGATCTATTTCATCTACATTGGTGAGTTTATGTGTGTAGAGTTGTTCAGAGTATTCCCTTATTATCCTTTTAGTGTCTGTGGGGTCCATAGTAATAACCCCTCTTTCATTTCAGACATTGTTAATATGTTTTCTCTTTTCAGTTGTGCTAGAGGCTTATTAATTTTATTGATCTTTTAAAAAGATTTTCTCTTTTGTTTTTCTGCTTTCTGTTTCATTTCGTTTATTCCTGCTTTTACATTTATTATTATTTTCCTTTGACTTGCTTTGGGCTTATTTTGCTCTTTCTAGTTTTATTAAGGTGGAGGCTTAGATAACTGATTTGAGATCTTCTCTCCTTTCTAATGTAAACACATAAAGCTCTATGTTTCCCTCTAGGCACTGCTTTAGCTGCATCACACAGATGCTTATATGTTATATCTTCACTTTTGTTCTGTTAAAAATATTTTCTAATTTCCCTTGAGACTTGCAGGTCTTTTACCTGCAGATTATTTAGAAGTATAGTATGTTCAGTTTCTAAGGAATATTTCCAGTAATTGGTTTTGAGTTTAATTCCATTATGGTGAGAGAACATGCTTTAAATGATTTCAATTCTTTTAAATTCATTAAGATTTATTTTATGACCCTATACTAAGTTGAAAATTTGTGTATACGTTTTGACTCCCCAACAACTTAACTACTAATAGCCTACTGTTGACCAGAAGTCTTACCTATAATATAAACTGCCGATTAGCACATATGTTGTATATGTATTATATACTGTATTCTTACAATAAAGCAAGCTAGAGAAAAGAAAATGTTATTAAGAAAATCACAAGGAAGAGAAATATATTTTCTATTCATTAAGTAGAAGTGGATCAACATAAAGGTCTTCATCTTCACATTGAGTAGGCTGAGGAGGAGGAGAAAGAGGAGGGGTTAGTGTTGCTGTCTCAGGGATGGCAGAGTCAGAAGAAAATCCACATAGAAATGGACACACACAGTTCAAAGCTGTGTTGTTCAAGGATCAACTCTGTTCTGCATTTGTTAGGTGGAGTGTTCTATAAATGTCAGTTGGACCTAGTTGGTTCATAGTGTTGTTTAGTTCCTCTACATCCTTGTTTATTTTGTCTGCTAGTTCTATCAGTTACTGATAAAAAATGTGTCTCCAGCTATAATTGTGGATCTATTTATTTCCCCTTTCCATTCTGTCAGTTTTTGCTTTATATATTTTGAAGCTCTTTTATTAGGTGCATATACATTTATAATTATTACATCTTCTTGGTGAAATGACCCTTTTATTATTTTATAATTATCTTTATTCCTGGTAATATTTTTTGCTCTGTAGTCTACTTTTTCTAATATTAATATAGTTATTCCATCTTTCCTTTGATTAGTATTTGCATGGTATATCTTTTTTTATCTTTTGCTTTTAGCCTACCTATATCATTCATTATAGTTAAAGTGAATTTCTTGTAGACTGCATTAAATAATTTTCTTATCCATTTGGATAATCTCTATTTTAATTGAAGTGTAAATTTTAGATCACTTATATTTAATGTAATTATTGACATTTTTGGATTTTGGATTTTATTTAGGATTTTTGGATTTTTTTTTTTTTTTTTTTACTGTTTGTTCCCTTTAATTTTTATTCCCCTGTTTTCCCCTTTCTTGCCTTCTTTAGGAATATTTGGAATTTTTTGGAATTCCATTTTTACTTCTTTTTCTTTTTTCTGACAGAGTCTCACTCTGTTGCCCAGGCTGGAGTGCAGAGGTGCAGTCTCAGCTCACTACAACCTCTCCCTCCCGGGTTCAAGCAATTCCCGTGCCTCAGCCTCCTGAGTAGCTGGGATTACAGGTACACACCACCCCACTCAGCTAGTTTTTGTATTTTTAATAGAGACCGGGTTTTGTATTTTTAATACAGACCTGTTGGCCAGGGTTGTCTTGAACTCCTGGCCTCAAGTGATCCACCCACCTCTACCTCCCAAAGTTCTGGGATTACAGGCGTAAGCCACTGCACCCGGCCCATTGTGTTTTTTTGTTTTTTGTTTTTTGTTTTTTTATCATTTTTTTTGTTATAGATTTTAAAAATAGCTATTCTAGGGGTTACAAAATACATACTTAACTTTTCATGCCCTACTTAGAATTGATATTTTACCACTTCAAGAGGAGTGTAAAAATCTTACACCATATAGGTCCCTTTATATTGTAAAGGAATATACATACTCCTCCTTTATATTGTACTTGTCTTATCTACATACATTAAACCCCCATCAACAATTGTTACTTTCAACTGTCAAACATATTTTAAAAGATCAAGAGAAGATAGCCTATTAAATTTACCCAAATATTTACCATTTTTGTTCTCCTTCCTTCCTGATGTTCCAAATTTCTTTCTAATATAATGTCCCTTTTGTCTGAAGAATTTAATTCAGTAGTTCTTTTAGAGCAAGTGTGCTGGCAATGAATTATCTTCATTTTCCTTAATTGGAGAATGTGTTTATTTCACTTCCTAAAGTGAAATTTCAAAAATTTCTAAAGGATATTTTTGCTGGGTTCAAAATCCTGGTTGACAACCCTTTAAGCAATTTAAAAAATTTGTTCTATATTCTGCCCTCCATGGTTTCTGGTAAGAAATCCACAGTTATTTAAATTATTATTCCTGGTTTTTTTTTTTTTTTTTTTTTTTTTTTTGAGACAGGGTCTTGCTCTGTCACCCAGGCTACAGTGCAATGGTGCAGTTAGTCATGGCTCACTGCAACCTCGACCTCCCGGGCTCCAGCAATCTTCCCACTTCAGCCTCCCGAGTAACTGGGACTACAGGCAAACGCCACTACACACAGCTGATTTTTGTATTTTTTGTAGAGGTGGGGTCTTGCCATATTGCCCAGGCTGTTCTCAAACTCCTGGCCTCAAGCAATCTGCCTCTTGGCCTCCCAAAGTGCAGGGATTACAAGTGTGAGCCACTGCATCCAGCCTATTCCTGTATTATTAATGCATCATTTTTCTCTGACTGCTCTCAAGATCTTGTTTTGTTTTTAATTTTCAGCAGTAACTGAAAACTATTATTATTATCATTATCATCATTTGGTTTATCCTCTCTAGGGTTCACCAGAATGCTGGAGTTTGGAGCTTTATTTACTCTGTTCTGCTTTGCTGCCTACTTTCCACAATTGAACTTGCATCTGGGACCAGGTGGTAGGAGGACAGAGACAAAAAAACAGCAGGGACTCACCCTCCCTCAGGACTACAGCTACTTTTATTGAAGTAGTTTCTCCTCGCTCAGAGTTTTAGACACCTGTGTCTGCTGTCACAGACACCACTGCAGGATGGCCTAGAGACTGGGTCATGAGACAATGGAGAAAAGATTTGAAAGGAGAAGAAAAATGATATCTCCCATATACTCTGAGCATCAGAAGTCCTTTTTCCTGATCTTCAAGTCAAAACTAGGGAGATTCTTTGGGAGCTTTCTCTTTATTGAGCCCCAATTCCAGATTTTGATCTGCCTTGAGACCAGGCCAGAAATTATAGGAATAAATAAAAATGATAAATTCACCAGTAGTTCAGTGGTAGGGTATGTCAAATTCTGGCTTCTTCCCCAATGTGCCTGCTAGTATTTTGTCTTCAGAATCCTCAAATAGCTGCTGTATGCATTTTGTTCAGGTTTTATTGCTGCATTCTGTGGGAGAGTATGCTTAGCTAGAATTGGAATAAAATTGTTTTTGAAACTAAAAAAAAATTTTTATGTATTTTCAACTAGTCCAAAACAAAACAAAATTACTGATTTCTTAGGAATAATTTTGTTTTATATGCATAATCCTCATTTGTTGCAATTTACATTATAACTAAACACAGTTTTCAATCATCTGCTTCCTGATGCTAAAGAGAATACTGGCTAACACCATTCCACATGGGAGTAATGTGAGTGAAGGTGCTCTCTTACTTTGGGGAAGTTCCTTGTGGAGATTTCTGGGAAATGTAGTCTTCTAAGTATCAAGCAAAACAAAACAAAAAACCCCACACAAAACCCCACACACATACACACATGAGGATGGGACAACCAGGCATGGTGACTCAAGCCTGTAATCCCAGCACTTTGGGAGGCTGAGGATTGCTTAAGACCAGGAGTTGGAGACCAGTCTGGGCAACATAGTAAAGCCCCATCTCTATTAATAAACAAAACAGCATGGGAACAGACAAAAAAAATTTTAATGACAATCTCAGAAATGTTCTCCTGCTAAACCTATAATAATTACATGGCTTCCTTTGGTTTCGCTTTAAGTGTAAAAATGTCACTTATATAATTTCAGTGAGCGTTAGAGCAGATAAAACATTTTATCAATTAACTTGCTAATATAGCGTTAGGTGTTTTGGACAGAAGGCCTCAACATTTCACATGGCTTTTTCAACTCGTTTCCTATTCCTGCTACAATTGCTCTGCCATGTTTTTCTAGAATACATAATAATGGCTATCTGATAGGATACAGTTTAACTGAATCCAGGAGAAAATAGAATCAATGTCTCCTCCAAAATTTACTAGCATTTGTTGCAAAAAAGTAATGGAGTTATTGCAGCTCAGAGATATAGGAAAAGATTTGACTGTGAAAAGCAACAGTAAACTTAAAATAATTATTTTTTCATGTACATTATCAATATTAACTATTTCTCACCAGGCCAGTACTGCAGAGTCATGATGTAAATCAGCGAAGGCACTTCACAAATTCTTCTCTTGGAAAAGTCAGCTTGGCGCAGAGAGTGGAGGGTACCAAGTTCAGCACCAGTGAGAGTAAACAGACGTAAGGACTTAAGAGCCTTAAGAGACTTAAGACAAAAAGACTTCCAGGATGGCATCTGGCCGAGTGTTCCCATAGGAGACTGGGGCTGGGCACAATGTGTGCTTAGTCAATATTTATTGAGCTCCTACTATGTTAGGCACTGCTCTGGACACTGGAAATACAGCAAGGGAAAAAAACAAAGTGCCTTCCCTCATGAAGTATACATTCTAGTGGGAGTGACAAATGACAAATAGTAAATATACACTATGTCAGCTGGTAATTCAATATAGCAAAACTAGGTGCAAAGGAGATGGAGAGGAGGGAGTTAGTATTTTATGTAGAATGGTTAAGGAAGGCCTCCCTGAGACAGTAACATTTGAGCAGAGACCTGGAGGGGGGGACGGATTGAACCATGTGGCTCTCTGGCATGCTTTAGGCAAAGGGGACAGCAAATGCAAAGACCCAGCAGTGAGGCCTCAGCAAGAAGGAGAGTTTGATGGGAGAAAAGTGAGTGATGGGGAGAGCCATGTAAGATGAAGTCAGAGAGCTGGAGTAAGATAAGGGCATGTAGTGGAGAGCGATACAGAAAACCACTGGATGGTTACAGAAAACCACTGGATGGTTTAGAGCAAAGTAATGACAGATCAGACAGGGCTGGTTCAGAAAGAAGGAGCCCATTCTCACTCACCTACTTCCCACACATGAAGCAGATAAGAAACCAAGCCCAGAAGGTGAGTTAACTTATATAAAGTTGTATGGCTAGAAATGGAAGGGCTAGGCAGAAAATCCAGTTTTTTGGAGTTTTTGGTCTTGTTGTTTCCCCTGTGATATCAGATGGAAGACAGAGGGAAAACGGCCACAATGAACATTTTAAGTTGTGATTGCTTATCTCTCCGAGATCTTTCCAGTGATTCACCTTTTTACTACTTCAAAGGAAAACATTTCCATTTTCAGATACTTAAGATTCCTGCCATCATTTTTAGTAGCCCAAGTGCTTGCCATTCACATGAAATACCCCTGGTACTCAGACTTGGTTTGGGCAATGAAAAATGTTCCTAAAGGCTTTTAGATAAAAATTACTATTTAACTAGAGCCAACTATGTGCCAGGGAGTGAGATTGGTATCATCACCCCATGTTACGGAAGAAAAAGCTGAGGCCCAGAGAGGTGAAGGGACTTGCACAGGGTCACACAGCTAACCAAGACTCTTTCCACCATGCCCGATCGACCGCCCAGCTCAAAATACCGGCTGGTGTGTAGGTGGGAGTCCCCGTTCCCCGTGTGCTCGTTGTCTCTGCTCCCAGGCCCTGTAGAGCAAGATACTAACTATCTCTTTAAGAAGGAAAGTAAAGACGGGCCGCTTACGCAGCTGCCGGCGAGCCGCCGACTGGCTGGTCCCCTCCATCCACCTCACCCTCCCCGCCCCTCCCTCCCGGCAGCCCCAGCCCCGGCGAGCACCCAGCTAGCCGCCTCCTGCAGGGGCTCGGGAGAGCAATTCGGCGGCCCCGGCAGGGCAGCTGAAGCCATGGAAGCCTCCGCAGGTGATGACAAGGACCCCGGGGACCTCCAGGCCCACCGCCCAGCTGCACCCGCCGCAGTCCAGAGTGCCAAGTGCCAGGGTGTGGGGTGGGGGCCGCGGGCCGCGAGGAGGAGGGGACCGAGCGCCAGGCAGGCAGCCTGCCCTCCAAGCCTTCTGGCTGCAGCGGCCCAGCTGTCAGCGGCCGGGGGCTCAGCTGCCCGGGTGTCCCCCGCCCGCGCTCACCCGCCCCGGTCTATCTCTTTTTCCTAACCCCGCAGGTCGCTGATCAGGGCCAGGCGGCTGCAGCAGCGACTGCAGAGGCGCTGCGCCAAGCCGGGCCGGAGTGGTGCGAGCCGGCTGGGCTGCGGAGGGCGAGTGGACTCAGGTGAGGAGGCCGCGGCGGAGCGGGGAGCTGGCCCTGCGCTGCACCGCGGCAGGTGGGGGCCGCTTGCAACCGCTCGCTGCGGTAGAATCCCTTGGAGGGCACCAGCCTAAGAGGGGTTAATCGTGACTCATTCTTACCCTCCCTTCATTCCCATACATCCCTTTAAGCGCTTCCCTCCCTCCCCCTCCTTGAAATGTACGAATTAGAGGGTGCTGATTGCAGCAGGGAAGATGCCCAAAGTGGGCGATTAGCAGGTTTTTAGGGAACCCACCCCCCAATTTTTATTTGTCTTTCTCTTCTGGGATTTGGCAAACATTTAAGCTTCTCTTTTCCTTCTTCGAGGAGGAGCAGGGGTACCTGGGGATGGGAGAAGGATGGAACCCCACACCCACCCCAAGGTCAAGTGCCAGTGACTGCTTCCGTCCCATCTTTCCCTCTGAGAAGCATCAGGGCCCTGCAGTAGGTCTGGGGGAAAAAATGCCCATAAGTCCTAGAGTGGACGATCTGAGCCTCAGTCTCCCTGGAGCTTCCCTGGGATATGAAGCCTTCCACTCCCCAGCAGGGAGCTGGGCTGTTTGCAACACCTACTAGCCTGGGGAGCCCCATATTCCTTTTCCCAACCCTGCAGACTGAAGGAGAGGCCGGTCACATGCTGCCTGTTTCCTCTGCCTTCTCTGCTCATCTGGTGGTGTCGGGATGGGCTGGAGGAGCTTCTCAGAAAAAGGTGATCTCTGCAGGCAGAGTTGTGTAAGAAAAGTGCCAGAGATTGGGATTCTAGACCCTTAACTTGCTAGTTGGCCACAAGTAGCCATCTTAAAATTCTTCAGGCGTGGGTGTCTGTCTGCTCATCTGTTAAATGCAGGAATTGGAATAAATGATCTGTATAATTTTAGTATATCACTCAAGCAGCTTTTACATGTCAGGGGGACCCCTCTGCTAAGGCAATTTAAATTTGGGTCCATGAAATAACTGGGGTTTCCTCAGTTGATCTCTTTCAACTCTGACTTCTTAAGTGAAACACTGACCTTGTGGGCCTGAAGGAACTGGAGGTGCCAGACAGTCTTATGTTGACATGCCTGAGCTGCCAAGTGACTTCCCTTCCCCCAGCTTCAGTTTCTCCATCTGTAAATCTAGGGGTACACCCCACACAGGGCTGATGTGAAAATTAAATGAGATGTATGTGGAAGCACCTAAAATAGTGCCTGTGCCTGGCACATAGTAGGTTCTCAGGAACTCAGGACTTGGGAGATAGACTGGGGAAAGAGAAGAGGTGGCTGCTTTTAGTCCTTTTCTCCTGCCCCTCCCCTGCCTGTCTCTTCCACACCCCTGCAGATGGTGTCCCTGCCAGGGGTAATGAATGCTGAAGTGTATTGGGCCACCAGGCTGAGGGCCTAGGCAGCAACATTTCCACTGCAAGGGTTGTGACATCATTCTAGCAAATGATGGTCCTAAGGAAGCCTGTAGCCCAGCATTGGGTTTGGAAAATCCTGGCATCCAAGGGCGGAGTCTCTGATGGAACAGAAGCAGCAGAATCTTGTGTGCTGGCAGCAGGGCAAAGATCAGGTCTTCCGGATCTCACATGAATCCCACTGTGGCTCTCTTGCCCTCCCTGGAGTGTCTCCCTAGAGTCACCCTGAGGCCAGGCAGTCAAGTATTTGGTGCCTGTATTTTTGATTCTTTATCTTCCTTCCTGCTGTCATTTTCAGCCTAGCACTCAAGCCTTTCTCACTCCTCTTTATTCCACAGATACTTCCTGCCTTTTGACCGCATGATAAAGGAGGTTATCCATAGGTTCGGGTGCGGAATTTTGCTGCTGCACCATTTGGGCCAAAAGAAGTTGTCATGTCCCCCTACCCCCACCCTAAATTCCTGTTTGGCAGAGACCCTGTCGTATTCCTTTCTGTGTCTCCAGTCTCTGGCCCATGAGTAGGCCCAAAGTAGGTGCCCCATAAGTGTTGAATGAAACAAACTTGAGGAAATTATGTCCCTAAGCCAGCTAGGTTAGGGAGAAACTGTGGGAATGTGTTGATTGTATAGGTGAAAGCCACTTTAAGTGTAGGACATCGTCCAGGTTGTTGGTTGTTATTATTATTG
This sequence comes from Rhinopithecus roxellana, assembly GCF_007565055.1. Taxonomy (NCBI): domain Eukaryota; kingdom Metazoa; phylum Chordata; class Mammalia; order Primates; family Cercopithecidae; genus Rhinopithecus; species Rhinopithecus roxellana. The sequence continues at coordinate 102,359,581 of NC_044561.1, read as the reverse complement.
CTATTACAACTCTTGTTATTATTGCTATTGCTGGTGATTAACAGATGCTTTGCCTTCTCCTCTAGAGCTCCTGACTAGACCAAAAGGGGCCAGATGTGCCTGGGTGGGTAGTGATGTTGGCAAAAAGGGATACAGATGGTGCTGGCTGGTGTGAGATGACTGTGAAGGGAGGAGGATTGGGAAAGGAATGATTCTAGCCATTTTCTGCGTTTGAGGGAGGGAGCAGATAATTAGAATCAAGTGGGCCAACATGGATATTAAGTAGAAAGTCAGGAGACCCAGGTCCCATGTCCTGTTGAACCACTGCTTTATTATGTGACCTTGGGCCAGTCAGGCCTCCCCTCAAGGCCTCGCTGTGCCCATCTATATAATGATGGGACTGGACTAAGTGATTTCTAAGACTCCTTCTGCTTCTGATATTCTGTCAAGTGGATTTTGTTAAATAAGAATTGGACAATTATTATTACCCTCAAAGTCATTTATGAAGTCCCAGACTATTAACTATCTCAGGTAATCCTTAAAGAAAATTATGCCTATTTCAAAGATGAGGAGACTGAGGCTTGGAGAGATTAAGTGACTTGCTCAGGATTGCACAGCTAAAACTGTTACCTGACACCAGGTCTGTCGGGATCATCCTCTTCCAAAGGTTTCCCTGCCTCTTCATGCATACCTTGCTGATGCTGTGAGTTGTGTGTGCACTTGCAGGTGTGAATAGGGATTTGGAGAAGAAAAAGCTGTGAACAATTTGTGGTGGGCGATCAGGCATTTCTCGGAGGTGATTGTTGCAGGGTATTTCCTGGTTGAAAACTGTGTGAGCCAGGAATGGAGAGTTTTCCTTTCACCATGAGCTCTGCTATGCTGATGGTTGGTGGATGCCCCTTTACTGAGGATGATGGTTAGGCCTGAATGACAGTCAGGACAGATACACTTTTTTAGTCTTCTTATGTGTTGTGCTCTGTTTTACACAGGTTCAATAATTTACTGCTCAGATCATCCCATTATGTAGGCAGTATATGTAAATTTACCCATTTGTATAAGTGAGAAAGCCAGGGTGGAGAGGTGAAGGGTCTTATGCAGAGTCATACAACCAGTGTGTCATAGAACCTAGAAAATGTTTAGCTGGAAGTGCACTGGACTGGGTGTCCAAAGGGTTGCTTTTAGTCTGAGCCCTCTCAATAACTGAGTAACCTTGGGTCAGCCAGTTTCCCTCGGAGAGCTCCCATCCCTCAAATGATCTGCATGCATCTACTGACTCTAAAAGGCCTACATGCAACCTTGTTCCAGTATTGGAGGTGGAGGGGATTCCTGAACTTGCTAAACATTGATCAGCGTTTGTCCTTATTTATTAGCTAAGCCCTGGGCTAAGTGCACGCATGCAGGAAAGAGTAAATGGTGAGTCCTAGTTGCAGGAAGCTCATATCTAACAGAGGGAGACAGATACCTAAACATGCAGATATGAGAAAACATCTGGAAGCTATAAGATATACTGATATGTGTGTGATGGGGTGGGAGGATGGGGGAGGGGAATGATCTTTCCTACTGAGTAGGTCAGGAAGGCTTTAGAGAGATGATGCCATTGTTATCTCTATTTTTGGCATTGAGCTTGTGAATAATAATTTAATAATAATAGTAAAGGGTTCTACTCGATTTAGAATGTTTCCAAACAGCCCTAAAGACTTGTTGGCTCCTGTCCTCATCGATACACAAGGTGGACACAGAGTCTGGGGGACCATCCAAGCTCACTCTGTGGCATAGTTTCGATGGAACTCTCCATTTGTCCCAGGTAGACCAGAACCTTTCCTGTCCTTAGAGACTTCTAGAAGCAGGATTTTGGAATTCCTCTGACAAAGACTGTCTTGTGCCTATAATCATCTGCTAGGCTTGGGGAATTCTTCTTCATTTCTATTCTAGGCATCCCACCTGTCTGGAGGAACACCTAACACCTGAGAGGTGAAGTCATTTGCCTAAGATTACTCAGCAGGGCTTGGTTCATAACTCTGGCCTAATGGGGATTGCATTTCTAAGCCACATGGGGTCTTTCTACATTTAGGCCACCAGAGGCCCCGGGTGCCAGTTCTCCATTTGATGGGCAGCTGGTGCCGAGGGAAGTCTCAATGCAGGTGGTGTGAAGCTCAAGCCGAGGGCCTTGGAGAGGCTGAGGTGTGTGTGCCCCAGGCTGCTTTGCATTAATGGACAGATGTTTGTGACATGTTTGTCGCATGCTCAGCACTGTCCTCTGAATTGAGGTGCTGAGCCAACCAAAAGGGAGTGGCTGGAGAGCAGCCTGGCGCAGCCGGAAGAGCCAGCACTGAGGAGTCAGGAGACTTGGGTCCTCACCCCAGCTCTGCCATTGACCCACTGGGTGGCCTTAGGTCAGACCCTTTGCTTTTCCATGCCTGCAAAATGGGAGTCAGGAGTGATGATCTCTAAGAGCCCTTCTAGCTCTGAGTGGCTAACAATTCAGAAACTCTTTCTTCTTCTTCTTTTTGTTTTTTGGAGGCAGAGTCTTGCTCTGTCACCCAGGCTGGAGTGCAGTGGTATGATCTTGGCTCACTGCAACCTCCGCCTCCCGGGTTCAAGTGATTCTCCTTCCTCAGCGTCCCAAGTAACTGGGACTATAGGCATGTGCCACCATGCCCGGATAATTTTAGTATTTTTAGTAGAGACGGGGTTTCACCATGTTAGCCAGGCTGGTCTTGAACTCCTAACCTCAGGCAATCCATTTGCCTTGACCTCCCAAAGTGTCTTTCTTCTGTTCTGTAATGACTTTAGGGGGTAGAAGGGTGGATAGGATACATATAATTGTAACTTGAGGAATAATAAATATAACAAGAGACATGAACAATTGCTCTGTGGATTTGCTGGAGGGAGAGGGCTTGGGAAAGGCTCAGTTCAAAAGCCACCTCTTCAAAAATAGAATGATGCAGATATAGTTAGATGAAGTTATGAGTTTTTGTTTTGTTTTAACCAAGAGAAGTAACAGAAGATTGCTGTCATACTAGTACAGGAAATCTGTAGCAGAGCAGTGGGTCTTGGACTTAGATTTCACAAAGATCAGTGCATTTGGGAATCCATCCTCAGTTAGCTAGCTTTTTATTTTACCAGATGAGGACATTCAGATGACACGTAGGGTTCTCTTTACTATCACTGTCATATAATAAAAGAAAGAACATTTTAATATTTCTATTCCCCCAAGTAATGAGGCCATATTATCAGGGGAAAAATGGTATTCCTTCAAATTGAATACGTTTTGCTTTGTTAAAAACTCACTGCATTGTCTTTATTTTCCTCATTTTGCCACAGACTAGTGTTCTCATGTTTGGCTCTGAAGTTGGGCTGCTGGGGTTTGAATCTTGGCCCAGTTATTTTTTCCCTCAGAACCTCTGTTTCCTCATCTGTAAAACTGGGAAATGATGTTGTCTCCTAAGGTCATTAGGAAGTCTCTATACCGAAATGAAATATGGTAAGCAAGGGATGTCAAATGTAGTTGTCTACAAAGGTAAAACAGGCCGGTTGGGCTGTTTGGGGATTGTAGCAAATTGGAAAGTGCTTGCTTGAAAGAGGCAGCTGCTATCCTGCTCCCACCATTCTTGCCTACAAGAACGTGTACCCAATGTTGTCAGATCTTCTGATTTATAAGATAGAAATCTGCATTTTTTGTGACATCTCCTAATTTTTAAAAATGTAGCTGATTAGCTAATATTTTTAAATGCACATATTAAAATGTGTGTGTGGCTGGCCGTCCATTTGTGACCTCAGATGTAAAGTTTTAGATGCTGGGCACATAGTGCTCAGTCATTATTGGCTGACCCGCAGATGAAGGCAGAGAAAGGAAAGAAGGCTGGAAAGGCAGCCTAGGCCAGGGAATGCCTTGTTTGCAAGGCTAGGGCATTTAGCCTGACTTTGGCAGCGTGTGATCTTCTGCTTCTGGCTCCCCCTGCTTCACAGGCCCTGGTGGTGTCCCTTCCCTTTTGGCAGCACTGTCAGGATTGAGTCTCTGAGGACTGAGGCCTCCAGATACCTCTGTACCCCTTGAAGCTGGCCCTAGCCACACCTCCCTACCACAGGGTCTCTGGAAGCTTGGTCGGCAGCTTCAGAAGAGGGAACTTGGCTGGTGGCCTGTGCAGCCTGGCACAGAAGCCACCTTTGAGAAAGAGGGGTAGAGAGAGGCTCCTAGCAGGTCCTCAGTAGGTGGGGTAGTTCCTGTTCTTTGGAAGCCACGCCGGCCTTGCAGCAGCACTTCTGCCTCCCTCTCCTTGGGTTGTGCTGTGGTCTGGATAGCAGGCAGTCTCTCTGTGGACAGATCTCACACATGGTCCCTGCAGAGGAAACGTTGGGATCTGGTTGCAGAGACAGCCTAGAGTATTCTTAGAGAAGGACCTCAGAGGAGCTCTTCATTAGCGGAAGGAACCCTACTACAGTTTCAGGGCCTTCTAGGATTCAGATTAAAGCCACTGATGACAGTTTACATTTTTTGTGGCTCCAATTAATCAAATATTCATCAAGCACCTGTCATGGTAAAGTTCTATTCTGGCCACGGTGAAGGAATTCAAAGAAGTATTTAAATACATTCATTCAACCAACGTATACTGAGGATCTGCTCTACACACAGGCACCAAGATGTGGTCCCTACCCTCAGGGAGCTATTTAGCCTGGCTGGAGGGAAGGTATGTGGGTGGTGCACAGGGCCTAACACATAGAAATATTAACAACAGCTGCCTTTTGACTGTATGTCTTCTGAGTATGAGATGCTAGCCCTCATTAGCACCTGTTTTAGAGGGTGGATGGGGATTTCATGGAATCTTCATCTAAAGCACTCAGCAGTGTGCCTGCCACACAGTGATACAGCTGCGTTATTGGTAGCCTGGAAAACTGGGCAGATGCAGAAGAAAGGCAACATACAGATGGGTCAGAGAAAAAAAGAAGCCGTCAACCAAGCCGGACCCACTTAGCATATGTTATCCTTGTTTTTTTTGAGACGGAGTCTCGCTCTGTTGCCTGGGCTGGAGTGCAGTGGCTGGATCTCAGCTCACTGCAAGCTCCACCTCCCGGTTTACGCCATTCTCCTGCCTCAGCCTCCCAAGTAGCTGGGACTACAGTCGCCCGCCACCTCGCCCGGCTAGTTTTTTTTGTATTTTTTAGTATAGACGGGGTTTCACTGTGTTAGCCAGGATGGTCTCAATCTCCTGACCTCGTGATCCGCCTGTCTCGGCCTCCCAAAGTGCTGGGATTACAGGCTTGAGCCACCGCGCCTGGCCTGTTATCCTTGTTTTATAGAGGAGGACACTGAAACTCAGAGAGGGGAGGAAATTTGTTCAAGGTTACACAGTGGCTGTGTAGGAGAGCCTACACTTAGATGCCAGTCTCTTTGGCATCAGAGCTGCATTCTTCCCTCTAAGCCATACTGCATCTAAAGAAGTAATCAGTGGGCCGGGCACGGTGGCTAAAGCCTGTAATCCCAGCACTTTGGGAGTCCGAGGTGGGCCGATCACGAGGTCAGGAGATCGAGACCATCCTGGCTAACACGGTGAAACCCTGTCTCTACTAAAAATACAAAAAAAATTAGCCGGGCATGGTGGCCGGTGCCTGTAGTCCCAGCTACTTGGGAGGCTGAGGCCGGAGAATGGCGTGAACCCAGGAGGCGGAGCTTGCAGCGAGCCCAGATCCCGCCACTGCATTTCAGCCTGGGCGGCAGGGCGAGACTCCGTCTCAAAAAAAAAAAAAAAAAAAAAAAAAAAGAAGTGAAAACTACCATTTGTTGAACACATACAACAGGTGAGGCATTGTGCTGCTTGGTAAGATAGGAAGTTTTTTAACAGTTGAGGAAACTAGGACCACTAGAAGGAAGAAACTGGCCCAAAGTTATATAAGCACAAGGGGTGGGGTGAGGACTCCCACACGGGTATACAGAATGTGGCTTCCCACACTATAGTGACAGAATAGTAGTTTTCAAGGGTAAAGGTATTCACAGTGCAGGCATGGGAGAGAGTGTGAGCTTCTGCATGCCCTGAGAGACAGATACCAGACCAGTCCTTGCAAGTGCCAGCAAGGAAGGCAAATTTTGGCGAAGTTCAAGGGATAAGAGGGAGAAAATTCTAAAAAAAAAAAAAAATTCTAGTAACAAAACAATGTGTTTTGAGAGCTGACACCTCATCTCTGGGCTGCTCACATAGGGCTGGATGTTCTAGGAGGAATTCTTGCCATAGGATGGAGTTTGGAAAGGCTGTGCTTGATAGCTGTAACCCAGAGGATATGGAATCCTAGTATAGGGCTGTTCACAGGTGAGGCAGGCAGTGGGTGCCACTGGCATTCCCAGGAGAAAGAATAGCCGTAGGTTGGGACTATCTGAGAAGGCTTCCTGGAGGAAGAGGAGGAACTAGAACAGGATCTAAAGAGCTGGCACTCGGGAAGGGAGCGGAGGAGGACTGTGTAAGGACAGTGAGTCTGAGGACACTGAGCTCTCTAGTCTGGCTAGGCCATCGGTCTGGTGCCCTTCAGCAAAGGGCAGCTCCCTGTCCTTTCTGGCTTTTAAAATGGTGGAAACAGAGGCACAGTAAATCCTGGGTCCTGCGTCTTTCCCGAAGCCTCATTAGGCAGCCAGTTTGGCACCACTTCCCGTCTTACTTCCCACACATCCCCTCTGTCTGCATTGTAAGATTCGCCTCCCTTCCAGCCTCCCTTTCAGAAGTGGCAGACTTTGGACATCAAGCCCCAGAGGGAGAAAGGGTATGCTAAACATCACCTCTGCTGTGAGGCAAACGTCATGAGGCAACCTGCGTCTTCCGATAGTAGCCACCTTCCTCACTTTTGGGGCTCAGAGCCAAAAGGGGAGGAGCCTCAGCTCCATCCATTTAAGCCGCCCTGGGCCTTCTGGGAACCATTCGCTGCTTCAGAGTCAGGCCTGGCTCATTTCCAGTTCTGTCACTTGTTAGGCTGGGACTTCAGGCAAATTGTGTTACCCCCTGGGCCATTTTCTCATCCGCCGAAGAGAACTCGGTTATTCCTGCCTGAGAGGAGATGGGATGATCTGTTGCTGTCCCCTGTGGGAAAGAGCCTGGTATATAGCAGATGTCCCCACAAACACTGCTTCCTCCTGTCTCTATGGGCCTCGGTTGCTTTTCTGACCCTCTAAGTCCCGACTGTTGTCCAGGTTAATGATAACAGCTACACTACATGTCGGGCACAGGGGATATGTGACCTTATAGCATCCTCCTGACAGCCCAGGTAAGGAAAGCGTTATTACAGAAAAGGAAGCTGAGTTGTAGGAAATTTAAGCAGTTTGTCCATGGTCCCACAGATCTTGCACGGTGCCTGAGCTACCAAATACCTGATTCCAGAGCCCAAACTCTCCCTGCCCCTCATTTTGCTTTCTCATTCTCTTCCTCTCCCCATTTCTGTTCTCTTAGGCCTGTGAATGTACATTCCTTCCTCCTCAAAGCTTAGCTGGGCTCTTACACCAAGGTTGCTAGTCCTGCACCTGATAGGAGTGAGGTGGCCTGAGAGCTAGAGAAGGACGTTTTGATGGTTTGTGACTTCAGAAAAGTCCCTGAGTGACCCTGGGACGTGTTCTACCCCAGGTCAGCAGTATTTCCTCCCTGCCATTCCTTTCTACCTCAATTACTTTTACTTGCCCTGTTCCCTCTGGCTGAAATTTTCTTCCTACTACTGCTATCTCGTCATGTTCAGATCTGTCTCAAGGCCCAGCTCAAAACTGTCTTTCAGGGGACCCCCTTCCAACTCCCACAGCTCCTTCACAGAGCCCAGGCTCTTAGTCGCCAGTCTAAGCTCTGTGCTTTCAGAGGATGGAGAGGACCCGACCCCTCCACACCCTCCTATTCCCTGACTACAGAGACCAGCCCTCCCTGGGTGGCACCCAGGGCCCAGATTGGAGCTGTAGACCATTTGAGCCAACAGAGCCCCTTCCCCCTCCACAGGACGGGGGCTCCTCGCTCTGGGGCCGTGTGCCTAAGAGAGAAGGCCTCAGAGGTTGTTAGGCCTGGCGGAGGTCGGTGTTGTGAGGAATCCCTGAGGCCAGCCATCCAGATGAAAAAGACCAGGATCCAAGCCCGGGCAGCAGCGGCCCCCTTGCCCTGCTCTCTGAGTGGTTGGGAACGGAGAGCGCAGGCTGGAGTTGGATACGCTTGGACTGCTGTCTTGGTCTCTGCCATGGACTGACTTTGTGACTGGGCAAGTCACTTAATTTATCTGACCCTTAGTACCTCAGTAGTAAAAATGGGCATCATAATTAGAACCCAGGCCTCCTGACAGCAAAGCTGGCATGAGAATTAAACTAGATTAGAAATCTTCTATGTGTAAAGCCCCTACCTAGCCCAGGGGCTTTATTTATTAGACACAGTAGGTTCTTGCTAAACGCCAGTACCCTTCCATCCATATTGTATAGGAATCACTTTGTAACTTCTCTACTTTCCCAAAGCGCCAGCACATCTTCATTTCATGGTGAGCTCCCCCTCACTGGAGGTATTCTAACTGGGTCCGGGTGACTGCAGAACAGGAGTGTCATTCCGAGAAACAGAACTCCAGTCAGGTGGATGTTGGGCTTTGAAACCTTCAGATTCTTTCCTGTCCAGCATTTTTGCGGTTCTGTGAAGACTTGACTCAGATCTCGTTGGCCAATTATTAGAAATCAGTTGGGGTTCAGCTTGGATGTCTGTTTTGCACAGATAAAAAGACAGAATTCTGCTGGAGTTGTGAACTAATTGAAGGCTTTCTCCCAAGAGGTGGCAAGGGTAGAAACAAAATCAGGCCCAGGAGGAAGGACTCCAAGGGATCCTGTGAAGGGAATCTGGCTGGGATATTAGGGGCATGTGGCTAAATGTGTAGATCGAATTTGGGGAAGGCTCTACCAAGGCTGCTAGAAATAATTTCCTGGGGCAAGGATTGTTTGATTTGTCTCTGAATCCCCAGTGCCCAGCACAAACCAGGTACACAGGAAACATTCTAGAAAAATGTTGAGTGAGTGACAAGAAGCTTTGGTGTCCCTATCAGATGGAATCCTGGGTTGAGGGATTCCTTGGGAGTGGAAGCCATGTGGGAGTTTCGTACTCTGTGTGTGTGTGTGCCTGTGTCTGTGTGTATCTGTGTCTGTATGTATGTCTATGTCTGTGTATGTGTGCCTGTGTGTGTGCCTATGTGTGTGTGTCTGTGCCAGTGTGTCTGTGTATATCTGTGTATGTGTGTCAGTATCTGTGCGTGTGTCTGTGTGTGTGTATCTATGTATGTGTGTCAGTGTCTGTGTGTGTGTCTGTCTGTCAGTGTCTGTGTGTGTGTGTCTGTGTATCAGTGTCTGTGTGTGTGTGTGTGTGTGTCAGTGTCTATGTGTGTGTGTGTGTGTCAGTGTCTGTGTGTGTGTGTGTTGTTTGTGTTGTTTGCCTGGCTTCCTAAGATGACTCCTGTTTGCTACGCCTTCTCTTTCTTTCCTCCACTCCTTCCCATCCTCTTCCTTCTAGCTTTATTGAAATATAGTTGATACACAGCAAGCTTCACACACCTAAAGTACAGTTTGGTAAATTCAGACATATTTCTATACTGGTGAAACCATCACCACAATTAGGATAGTGAATATCTCCACCATCCCAAAAAGTTTCCTCCCCATTCATCGTCAGGCAATGACTGATCTGCTTTCTGTCAGTACAGATTATTTCGCATTTTCTAGTAGTTTATATAAATGGAATAATATGCACATTTTTGGTTTGACTTTTTCACTCAGCATAATTATTTTGAGATTCATGTTGTATATACTAATAGTTTATTCCTTTTTTTTTTTTTTTTTTTTTGGAGAGAGTCTCACTCTGTCGCCCAGGCTGGAGTGCAGTGGTGCGATCTTGGCTCAGTGTAACCTCTGCCTCCCGGCTTCAAGCACTTCTCCTGCCTCATCCTCCTGAGTAACTGGGATTACAGGCACGCGCCACCATGCCTTGGCTAATTTTTTGTAGTTTTAGTAGAGAGGGTTTCACCATGCTGGTCAGGCTGATCTTGAACTCATATTCCATAGTATGGAGAAAGGATAAATCATCATTTGTTTATACATTCATCTGTTGATGGACATTTAGTTTTTTTCAGTTTTTTGGCTATTACAAGTAAAGCTGTTATAAATGTATGTGTATAAATCTTTCAATGGACATATACTTTCCTATTTTCTTGGGTAAGTTCCTAGGAGAAGAATAGCTGTATCATTTGGTAAATATATATGTAACTTTTTAAGAAACTGCCCGAGTGTTTCCAAAGCATCTGTACCATTTGACATTCCTACTGGCAGCATTATGTGAGTTTCAGCTCCTCTACATCCTCATCAGTACTTGGTATGGTCAGTCTTTTTAATCTTAGCCACTCTAATAGGTTTGTAATGGTATCTCCTTATGGCTTTAATTAGCATTTTCCTCATAACTGATGCTGTTGAGCATCTTTTTGTGTCTATTTGACAGCCACACATCCTCTTTGGTGAGGTGTCAGTTCAAGTATTTTGCCCATTAATTTTTAAAAACTGGGCCGTTGGCCTTTTTATTGAGTTGTATGAGAGTACTTTATATATTCTAGATATAAGTTCTTTGTTAAATATATTCTTTGCAAATATATTCTCCCAGGGTGTAGGGCTAGCCCTAGAGTGCCTTGTGGAAGTTTCATACTTAGTGTGTATGAGTGGGTGAGAGAGACACTGACAGAGAAAGACTAGTTTCCTAAGAGACTCTGGCTTCTTTTTTTTTTTTTTTTTTTTTTTTTTAGATGGAGTTCTACCCTTTTGCCCAGGCTGGAGTGCAGTGGTGCGATCTCAGCTTACTGCATCCTCTGCCTTCTGGGTTCAAGCGATTCTCCTGCCTCAGCCTCCCAAGTAGCTGAGATTACAGGCGTGCACCACCACGCCTGGCTAATTTTTGTATGTTTAAGTAGAGACGGGGTTTCACCATGTTGGCAGGCTAGTCTTGAACTCCTGTACTCAAGCCATCTGCCCACTTTGACCTCCCAAAGTGCTGGGATTACAGGCATGAGCTACTGCGCCTGGCCCAGACTCCAGCTTCTGAATTCAGTTCTTCCCTTCTACCACCAAGAATCATGGAAGGATAGTACCTGGACCTACATGAAGCTCACAGGTCTCAACAGTCTGATTTTGCAAACAGGGAACCTAAGTCCCTTAGATGCCATGAAGGTTTAGTGTCAGAGCCCACAAACAGCTCTGATGTCTAGAGAGGCCTGGCTGGCCCTTGATGCCTTTTATTCCTGTGACCCTGGGCGAGTAAGGTAACTTAGCATCCCTCATCTCGTGAAGATGTGCACAGCAGTGCCTTCCCGTGGCTGAGAGGCTGGAGTAGAGTTCTCCAGCCGACCCTCCCAACAGCAAGGGCGAGGAGTGTGTGTCAGCGCCAATGCCATCAAAAGGCCTTTTGGAGGCAGAGATGGAGAGGCTATCTATTCAGTAAGAAAGGTTTGTTGAGCTCCACACTGACCAGATTGGGGGATGCACTGGCCGGAGCAGTGCTCACAGCTTTACTGCTTTGCTCTGAGCTATGTGGAGCCTGGACGAGGATCTTGTGACTTCTTCTGCCAGACCTCTTTCTCAGCTCATCAGCATCACATACACGTGTGTGCATGCACCTATACATGTAGGCTCAGTAACTCCCAAGGGGTGGGAGACTGTGGTCTACAGGTGGGGATGTGTGTAAACAGCCTGTATCCTATTGGTGCACAATGTGCTCCAACTGTGAATTCTGTCTCCCTTGAGGCTACACACAAGCATTCAGGCCTGGATTGAACTTGGAAAATAAGTAGGCTGAAGAGGCTTGGGAGAGCTTTCCAGGAAGACGGCACTGCATAGGCAGAAGTCCAGTGAATTTTCAAGACAAATTGCAAAGGAGGTGTGTGGGAAATGATGCTGACAAGGCAGACAGAGGTCGGTTTGTCACAACTGCTCTGTGAGGTGGGATGTGTTATCTCCACTTTATAGATGGGCAGACTGAGGGACCCAGAGGTAAGAGTGGTATGCCTTAGGTATGAGTCATACTCAGTGGTAGAGCTGAGTGTCCTGACCCCAAGCACTGTGGTCTCCATACCGTACCAGGCTTTGTTCCAAGAGAGTGAGAGGATGGAGCTCTCTCAGGGGCCCTCTTCCTGGTTCCTGGATTGATGGGATGGGGTTCTCAGAACTGTCAGGTCATCTGTTTGGCTGCCTGACTTCCCTCAGCAGGTGTTTACTAAGCCTTGATTCCGAATCCAGCTCTGTTCCTAGCACCTGGGAAGACTCCAAGCCTCTGAAGGCATGATGCCCATTCCTCTTTTAGCCCTTGCAGGATAGCAGACACCTACCTAGCCAGGTTCCCAAGCCCAGGGTGCTGCTGTTCACAACTCACAGCCCAGAACTGTCACTGCAACTCTGGGTAGAGTGGGGTGTGTGTTTGTATGTTTTAAGCTAGGTATCTTGCCACCCCTGAATAGGGTTCTATTATTGAGGGAGGAGGGATAGAACACTGGGTAGGCAGCAAAGTTAACCCACGCAGAGGCCTGGGTCTCATCACAATTCTTCCCTTTCCTTCATTCCCTGTGGCCTATCTCTTCTGAGGGCCCTCAAGAGTCTACTTCCTAAATTTCTTTTGAAGCCACCTTTACCTCTGTTACCTCCTCACCTCCATTCTCATGTTAACTTCTGTAGTCTTCAATAAAACTTCATCATCCCTGACCTTCTGTCCTGGTGCTTCTCCTCATCTCTTTCCAGTCCATACTTGGCAGAACTGGTACAGGGTTATCTTCTATAATATAAATCTGACCTTGAACCTTAGACCTGCCTTGACCTTGAACTGTAAACCCAACTTTGACCTTAAACTTGACCAGAACTTTTTCTGTGGGCTCAAAAGGCTTTTTCCTGTAGGTTCAGCCCTTCTATCTATTCTCCCTGCACTGTGTGGTCTAGCAGTACCCAGCCCCCTTAGCTCTCTTACTCTTCATGACTCTGTAAATGCTAACCCCTGTTCCTGCACAGAATGTGGAATGCTCCTCCACGGGCAGCTCCTGGGTACCTGGAGAACAACTATGCACCTGTCCTCCAGAGCTCTGCTCAAGGGCACCAGCTTCTGAGTTCTGCAGAGCAGTCCCTCTCTCTTCTGCCCAATCCCTCACTGACACGTACTTTGATTATGGGACTATTGTCAGAGGAGGAAGTGGCACACAATAGACACTTGGTAAATATTGACTGAAACAGCCATGCCAGAACTGCCACACAGATAGGAAATGCTGTAATCAGAAGGGGGGTCGCTTTGGGAGGCTTGCTTTCAATCTTGGAGCTAGGCCATTTCTGAGTTTGGCCTCAGTTTCCCGCCTGCATTGCCATGGGGCAGAGGGTGCAGGGTGGAGGGTGGGGGTGAAGATACTTGCCACAAGGCCGGAGAGACATGGAAAAATCATCTTGGATGATTTGTATGTCTGAGCTTTGCCTTTTAAGGCTTTGGCTAAGTGCTGGTGGTTTGATCACACAGAAAACCCAGCTAATGGGTGTACATTATGGGTGGGAGAACCAATAGGCAACCTAGCCCTTCAGGAAAGCACTTTGGCAGCACATTCATACTTTTTGACCCTATAAACCGATCACCAGGGAACCAGCCTAAAGAAATAATTCTAAATACAGGAAAATAATTATTCACAAAGATACCTACTGTAACATTATTTTTGATAGAAAGCCTAAATGTTCAACAGAGAGGGAGGCTAAATGAACCATGATGGACCCATCAAATGGAATACTATGCAGCCCATAAAATACTTTTTATAAAGGATATGCCATATGAGTGATTCTTAAACTATGGTACATTTTGAAAATATACAAGTTATATTTTTGCCCGGCTATAACTGTGTAAACATAACAACCCCACGCCCCCTAAAAATATCTGTGCTTAGAAAAAGGCCTGAGAAGGGGCAGCAGTCAAATTAATCAGTGGTTTATCTTTGAGTAGCAAAACTGGAAGGCTTTTAAATGGGTATATACTACGTTTACAACTATATTTAAAACTTTAAAATTACCCAGCTGGAGCTAAGGGAGCCCATTTTAGTTTGGTACCTTTCTGGGATAAGTTACTCGATTGTCTCTGGGCCTTGGTTTATAACATACAGGAAAGAAATTACTGTTCATCCAGCAGTGTATGTGCCAGGCTCTTTGCATGTGCCACTCAGTTCAGCCTTCACAACTGAAACCCCATTTTACAGATGAAGTTAAAGCTCGTGGTCAGCCCTATGCTAAGAATTGGTTTCCGGCTTGATTCTGCCCTGGGACGAAGCCCCTGCTCTTTACATCATGTCAGGGGCCCCTAGGAGGCCTGCTCTGGGGAAAGGGGGATGAGAGGGACACTTGAGAGTGCTATGTCAACAGAGCCGATGTAGGTTGAGCCTTTCCCCTGAGTTTATTTTACAAGGTTGGGGAGATCAGTGTTTGCCAGCAAGTGGGAAGAAGAAAGGTTTTAGCTGCATGCAGCCAGAGCTAGTGCTCTCTGCTTTACCTCGCTGGCCCCACCAGCCTTTTCCTGAAAAGGATTTCCCCTCAGCCCAAGTAGCCCATTCTTCTTACCTGACAGCTGGGAACCAACCAAAAGAATATTACAAGGCTGCGTTCTCAGCCTCCTTGTACATTCCAGTGCCCTGGATTCAGAGCTGTAAGCTTGGGGTTACAGTCCTGGCCCCACTGCTGATTTACTTGGGACCTTGGGCAAGTGCCACCCACCCCCACGCTGACCTCAGATCTTCTACCTATAAAATGAGACTGGACCAGAAAAGAGATTCCAAACTCCAATGCCAGGCTGCTAACAAACAACACAGACCAGTTATAAGAGCAAGAGCTCTGGTAAGAACTCGGACAAAGTACCACAAAGCTTTTTTTTCCCCAACCCCCTTTTGTTGACTTGCTAAGAAGCCTACACTTACTTGGGTGGTGACATCATCCCAAATCAGTGCAGACCCCCTTACTCATTCAGCAAAGATTTATTGAGGGCCTGTGGTGGACTGGCACTAGTCTAGGCACAAGGGACTAAATAAAGCATAAAATGGGCATCTATCCTTACCTTTCTGAAGCTTATATTCTAAAGACATAAAATAAATAAATAAATACATAAATATGTTAGCCATTGCTAAGGACGGTGGAGAAAAACAAAGCGTGGGAAGAAAGAGGAGTGCTGTAGGAGGAAGGGCTGTGTTTTCAACACAGCGGTCAGAGAAGATTCACTGAGAGGGTGACCTTGGAGCAAAAGCCTGAAGCGGGAGAGGGAATCCACGGGGTAGAGATCTGGGAGAAGAGCACACCAGGCAGAAGAAACAGCATGTGCAGAGGCCCTGAGGACGTGAAGAGCGAGAAGGCAGGGTAGCTGGAGCAGAGTGAAGGAGGGGAGCGGCGATGAGGTCAAAGAGATAAGCAGGGGTCAGGGGAGGGATGCACAGAACTTTACATCAGCCGAAGAGCAACTGGGTAGAGTGTGCAGGAGATAATGAGACCTGCATCATCCAGGAGAGAGATGGTGGTGGCTTGGACCAGGGATGGAGCAGTGAAGATGCTGAAAGGTGTCAGATTCTGTGACTGTGTCAGCCTCAGTTTCCTTATCTGTAAAATGCATACACTGTGCAGAGAATAAAAGCTGACCGGTTTTTCTGATAGATGTGAGAGTGTTGGCCTACCTGACTGGAATGATGGAATTGCCATTAACTGAAATGAGGGAAGCTGCAGAAAAACAGATTTTTAAGGCAAAATCGGAAATTCATATTTTGGATGTATTAATTTTGAGATACTCTGTTAGACCAAAGTGGCGATGTCCTGAAGTCCTGTTGTTGTCCGTGTCTCCAATGATTGGTTTGGGGTTTTTCTTTCCTTTTCTTTTTTTTGCAAGTAGACTTAAGAAAGCATAAAATGAATCTGTAGTCAGGAACCTCTCAGACACAAACTAGTATAGTATTTCAGATTAAGATTTTGAACAGGGAGAAAGATGCAACATACATTAATAACATTAAGAATAAGAATATATTCAGGCAAATAAATAATTGCTGCTATTTATGGAGTGCTGTCCCTATGCCAGGTCCTTGCTAGGCATTTCACATGTGTTATTGCTCGCTGTGATTATACTCATGCACAACTGTAATTAGCCCCATTTGACAGATAAGGAGAATGAGGCTTAGAGGAGTGAAGCGGCATTCCCACTGTCATAAAGATAGTGGGTAGTGGAGTTTGGAATTCAAATTTCCAAATCCAGTCATATTTGATCTAAAATTCAGTTACATTTGATGCTCAAGCCAAGGTTTCTTTCTGTCAGGTTAGTCTGCTTCTCAGCAAAAGGGGAAAACTTGTTCTGAGATAGATAAAGGGTGGCCAGGCGCGGTAGCTCATGCCTGTAATCCCAGTACTTTGGGAGGCCGAGGCGGGCAGATCACAAGGTCAGGAGTTTGAGACCAGCCTGGCCAATATGGTAAAACCCCATCTCTACTAAAAATACAAACATTAGCCAGGGGTGGTGGCGGGCACTTGTAGTCCCAGCTACTGGCTAAGGCAGGAGAATCGCTTGAAACCAGGAGGCGGCGATTGCAGTGAGCCGAGATCGCACCACTGCACTCTAGCCTGGGCGACAGAGCGAGACTCCATCTCAAAAAAATAAAAATAAAAATAAAAGATAAAGGGCCTTTAAAACAGGACATAGTTGTTTGTAGAATCTCTCTTTTAAAACATTTTAGAATGCTTACTTTGGCTAAATTAAGAGGTAGGGCAGCTTCTCCAGAGAAGGACAACTTAGGAGAGGCATTTATTAATCACCCACCCTCTTCCAGCAAGTGTGAGCCACACTGGGCATTGTTGAGGCCCTGGATCTTATCGAAGGTGAAAGAATTCAGCATGGCATGGGGAAGTGCCACTGGGAATCAGGTGGACAGCGATCAGCTGCTGAAGACAGCAGGCAGCTGCAGCTGGAGAGGGAGAAGGGAGCTGAGAGGAGAGATGAAGGAGCTGCTGCGAGATGGGCTCCTGGGCTAAAACAGGCATGGTTGGGTGCACAGGGCTCCGTGTCTCCCTGCTGAGCCCCTGGGAGCTGCAGGAAGATAGATGAACCTTGGCTTCCAACAGGAGCGGCATGCCTGGAACCGCTGGTGGGATTAGAATGAGCTGGCCCTGCTTCTACAGCTCCATTGTGGCCTTTGGCAAGTCTTCACTTTTCTGTCTAGAAAATGTGACAGTTGGGACTCGATTGTCATGAAATGCCAGGAAAGAGAGTGTGTGTGCACGAGTGACAGGGAGGGAATGCAAGTGCAAGAGACAGCGTGAGTGATTTCATGTGGTGTCTTGTTTTGTGTTACCAGGAATGAGGAAGCTCTCTGATCTCAGGTTGTGTGGGGGCTTTGTCTGTGGAAAGGGGCTGTCGTCACAGGCAGAGCAGATGACGTCTCCACATCCCTTTAGTCCTTTGATCCGTGTGTTCCATGTGTCCTTCAGTCTCACACGAGCAAAGCACAGCACACACAGGGCAACTCTGGGGAGCTCTGAGGGCACCATCTTTCCTTAGGACCCGCTTTGCAGACTCCCAGTGGACCATCATCTTGCCCTGCAGCCAACCCCATGCAAAAATGTTCCTTCTAACATTCATTTTAGGGATACCGTTATTTCTCCCAAAGAACCAATTTTCTTCCTGCCCTCCCATAACCATGAGAACAATAAAACTGAGCATACTTTCCCTGTTGGCATCAGTGGCCAGGAAGCTTGCAATTGAGTCTCAATGTCATTATTGCCACCATGTATTTGTGGTCAGCATGGATATTCCCTTCTTCCCTGGGCCTCAGTCTCAATGCATATTTTTTTGCATGTCATTTATGAGCTGCCTTAAAATGGTCAGGACTTCTCCCGTCATACCCCTAGGCCTTCCTTCCAAGATTTCTTTACTTGAAAAGGTACCCTTTGTTCTGATTTTTTTTTTTTTTATTTTTGCCCTGGTGAGAGCAAGGGTTGTGGTACAGAAGCGTCACTGCTAGATTCAGGAGTCTAGCCCTAAGCCCAGGCTCTGTCCCTGACTTTCTAGGTAACCTCAGGCAACTAACATGGTTTTTCTGGGTTTCGGTTTCTTTCTCTATAGAATGATAGGTTGTGATGAGGTCTCCTCCAGATCCTTTCCATTCTGATTCTGAGAGTGTGTTAGTCCCTGTTGGTACTTGGAGTAAATGCCAAGGGATTAGGGACATGACTCCAGGATCCTAAGAATCAAGGCGGAAATCTGGAAAAAAAATGAGAATCTATAGGGATGGAAGTCTCACCATTTTCCTCATCCTGTGATGCTTTAGAGCTGGAAGCTTGGGAGAAGGGGGAGGGGAGAGAAGCCGGACGGAGGCTTGACAGCTCTATCAGTCAGGAAACCCAAGGAAGCATATGCTGTGGCCAAGGTTGCTGAAGGGCCTCCATCTGCCAGGAGCCACTTGCCAGGCAGCCACCAAGCTGGGGCTGGCACCACTGCCCCTCCCTTCCTCACATTTCTCCATGGGTGTTTGCAGAGGGGCAGCCCTGGAGCAGCTGGGATGGTGGAAGCATGGGAACCAGTGTTCCCCCTACTGCTCCCTACCCAGACAGGAGGCCTGCCAGACATTGCTCTGGAAAGCCATCCCAGGTCAGTTGGCCTAGCAGAGGTTGCCAGTCCCTTCAGAGTCGCTCACGCCTGGGCCTGCTGACGTCCCCTGAGGTGATAAAGCAAGAATTATTTCTGAGGAAGGGAAAAAGAGAGATCTCCTTTGACAGGTAATAGTGATAGCAAGAAATGTTCAGTCCTCTAATTTCCCAAGAACTGCCCCCATCCCTCCATTCATTACCTTGGTTGGATCCCGAAGAGACAGGCAGGGCTAGGAAGGTGGTGCCTTCCTGAGTGAATGCATGAGATGGCTGAGACGAACAGAGGTCAAAGACCCAAGGTCACCAAGAGGGATGATGTGATATAGCTCAGAGGAGCTGAGGGTCTCTCAGTGGTGGGCTTGCATAGCACCTGGGCTTCTGGGTGGGATGCAGCAGTTGTTGGAAGAGGAAAGAGCAGTGCTCCTTATGGAAAGGGCTTCTCCTTTGCCTGCGAGGCTGATTCTTAGAGGAACAGGGAGAGTCACTAGTTAGGGAGAAGGCACATGAAGAATTTTTTTTTCCTTTTTCTTTTTTTGTTGAGACAGAGTCTGCATTCTGTCACCCAGGCTGGAGTGCAATGGCGTGATCTTGGCTGACTGCAACCTCCACCTCCCAGGCTCAAGTGATTCTCCTGCCTCAGCCTCCCGAGTAACTGAGATTACAGGCACTCACCACTTTGCCCAGCTAATTTTTCTATTTTTAATAGAGACAGGTTTTTGCCATATCAGCCAGGCTGGTCTTGAAATCCTGACCTCAGGTGATCCACCCACCTCGGCCTCCCGAAATGCTGGGATTACAGGTGTGAGCCATGTGTCTGGCCAAGAATTTCTTTTTGAACAACTTTCTGTAGTATGCTTACCTCTCATGTCTGTGATGTCCTGCTTTTATGGAAGCATGAGCAGCACAAAATACAGGTATATACCTGCTCATCTCCATTGTGGTATCTTAGAGTCTCATGGAAAAGAAGGTTTTTTCTTTTATGCAGCAGAATGATAAGTGTCCCAGGTCTGCTGTATTATGAGACCTTCATGATGCAGTAGAAATGCAGGTGCCCATGACCTGGAAATCCAGGGTCCGGCCCTTGGTGACTCTTGTAACCTCTGGGGCTTCAGGTTTGCCGTAGATCAGATGGACTAGTCTCCACCTGGCCTCCCTCTGTGGGGATCTTGTGAGGATTCAACGAAGTTGTGAATATGCAAGAGCTTTAGGGGCAACCTCAGCCACCTGTCTCCTCCAGGCTGACCCAGAGTCAGGAGCTCTAGGAAAGCATCCTGGGCCCAGCTACCTGAAGTCAGGTAGAGGCGGGAGCACTGACTCTTGCTCCCCTTCTGCTGCAACTTGCTGAGCCATTCTGGGAGAGTCCCTACCCCTTTCTGGCCCATGCGTGTCTTTTTATTAATACAACGGTTCATTTAAATACACACACACATGCACACACACACACACACACGTGTGTGTGTATATATAATGGAGTCAGGGGAATGGTGGCTCACACCTGTAATCCCAGCAACTCAGGAGGTGACACTGAGAGATTTCTAGAGGCTAGGAGATTGAGACCACCAAGAGCAACATAGTGAGACCCCACCTTTAAAAAAATTAAAAAATAGACTAGCCAGGTGAGGTGGATACTGGAGAGGTTGAGGCAGGAGGATCACGTGAGCCCAGGAGTTTGAGGCTACAGTGAGCTATGATTTTGCCACTGTACTCCAGCCTAGGTGACAGAGTGAGACCCTGGCTCAAAAAAAATAAAATATATATTACATGTATTTTTAAAAATTTGTTTTTTATTGAGATATAATTTACATTCCATAAAATTTATCCTTTTAATGGCCGGGTGCAGTGGCTCCCACCTGTAATCCAAGTACTTTGGGAGTGGGGAGGCCAAGGAGGGTGGATTGCTTGAGGCCAGCAGTTCAAGACCAACCTGGCCAACATGGAGAAACCCCATCTCTACTAAAATATACAAAAATTAGCCGGGTGTGGTGGTGCATGCCTATAATCCCAGCTACTTGAGAGGGTGAGGCATGAGAATCACTTGAACCCAGGAGGCGGAGGTTGCAGTGAGCCAAGATCGTGCCACTGCACTCCAGCCTGGGCAACAGAGTGAGACTCTGTCTCAAAAAAAACAGAAAAATTAACCTTTTAAAATGTACAATTGAGGGATTTTAGTATACTCCCAAAATTATATAACCATCACCACTATCTACTTCTAAAAAGTTTTTATCTTCCCAAAAAAGAAATCCCATTCCCATTACCAATCATTCCCTGTTCCTTCTTCCCTTCCAGTGTGTTTTCTCTCTATATGCTTTTGCCTGTGCTGGACATTTCATATAAATGGAATCATGCAATATGTTGCCTTTCGTATCTGGCTTCTTTCATTTAGCATAAAATAAAATTAAGGGTCATCTATGTTATAGCATGGATCAGTAATACTTCATTCCTTTTATAGCTAAGTATTCCATTGCATAGATGCATCACATTAGTTTATCCATTCTTCTTTTGATGGACATTTGGGTTGTTTCCACCTCTTAGCTATTGAGAATAGTGCTACTGTGAACATTCTTATACAAGTTTTTGTTTGAACATCTATTTTCCATTCTTTGGAGTATATACCCAGCAGTGGAATTGCTGGTTCATATGGCAATTCTGTGTTTAACTTTTCAAGGAACCACCAAACTGTTTTCCATAGTAGCAGCGTCATTTTACATCCCCACCAGCAATGCATGAGAGTTCCAACTTCTCCACCTCCTTGACAACACTTGTTATTGTCCATCTTTTTCATGCTAGCCATCCGAGTGAATGTGAAGCAATATTTCATTGTGGAAAATAAGTATTCCATAGATTTATAACCTGAAAAATCCTTTTTAAAAAGTAGTCTTACTTCACACCTTCCATATGTAAAATACATACAAGAGGAGCCTCTTCAGGTGAAATGGGGAAGGAGGCCCGAGCCACGCCTCTCAGTAGGTGCAGAGGCAAGTCCTCTGGGGTGGTTTGAAGACCTAGGCTCAATGCTCTTCAGCTCTGGAATCTGAGTCTAAGGAGAATCTGAGGACTGGAGACACGTCCTGTGTAGCAGCTGCCTCAGCCCTCAACCTATCCTGGTTGCCTGGGGAACCTCCTCACAGCATTTGGCCAAGTTGTACATCTGCCTTGCCGCTGTGTTGGGGTTGCCACAGTGAGAAGAAGTCGGATGGCACATCATCTGTGGTCCCAGATTTGAGGGTGGCTTGTGTGGGAAACAGGAAGCGAGGTGGAGAAATGCCAGCAAGTCCTGGAAGGAAGATCCTCGGTTTTGTTGACAAAGGAGGAGCAGAGGCACATAGTGGCTGCTGAGGCCATAGCCAGTGCAGGGTTTACTGAACTCCCCAGCTGTGAATAGCCCTGATAGTGCTAATCTTCTAAGATCTAGAGTGCATCTTCTGGAACACTCCCAGGCCTGTCTTCTATTCCCACCTCTCTGCATTAGCATTCTAGGAGCACCAGGCGCTCTGCTGTTCGATGGGTGGAATGTTCTGCGTTCTAGTGTTGCCTTGGCAAAGAGAGGATCCCTCCCAAGTTCTGCTCTGTTGATTGCAACTGCTCTGCTTTCCACAGCTGTCAGTGGTTTGAGTCATCAGACACAGATTGTTTTGTTCCCTTGGATTTTAGGATAGCTTTCTTCTTGTATCAATGGCTAATTCTTTGAAAGAAGATAAATTATAGTACATACAGGGACTTTTGCTTAGCTGGAATATTAGATTAACCCAAGCACCTGGTTTTTCCCCCATGACTTGTTGATTGAGTAAAATGCTATCATGTCTCTTTGAAGAATGGAGCTTCCTAATTTTACATATGTGGAAACTGAGACCCAAAAGTCCTAGTAATGAAGGAAAAGGAAGCATCAATGAGAAGCCCATAATTTCATTAACAGCCCTAGGAATTAGAGAATGTTAGATCCAGAGCACCTTAGAGACCATCTAATCTGACTCTTTGGTCTATCCAATGTGCTTGTTTAAAACATTGTGTTATCAACAATTGTGTGTTGATTGGGTTTGTTTTTATGAAATTTCCCAGGGGATGGTGTTCCCTGAGTTTTGGTCCAAGGCATAGCATCCTAAGTGGCCAAGACAGTAAGTGATAGGAGAAGTCATCTGTGGAAAGGCTGTGGGTGGGGCCTAAAGAAAGAGTGCAATGTATGCTTGAGGACAGGCAGGGAAGGTGCTGCAGACAGGACAAACAGCCCATGTAGAGATGCAGATTTGGGAGTGACTAGCTGAAGTCTCCTGGATGTATCAGAGAGCCAGTTGGAAAGGGTGTCAATGGGAGGGCCTTAAACACCCACATCAAGAGCTTTGCTCTGATTTTTACCTAATCTGGGACTTCCAAGGAATTTTGAACAGGATCCAGGCCCTTTTCTCCATTGTTCCTGCCATGACCCTGGCCCAGGCCCTCCTAATTTCTCCCCTGGTTGGTAACCTCCTAACTGGTATCCCTCCCTCTCCACACAGGCTGCCTACCCAGGAACTTTCTAAAATGCAAATATGATTGTGCCCCTTTCCTATAAAGCACTTGCATGGCTTCCTGTTGCCCACGGGACAAGATCCTGGCTTAGGTGGCTCTGTGTGGACTGCCCCCCTCCTTCTGCAGCCTCACTCCCACTGTACTTCTGCCCTCACTGGGCTCCCTAGTTTCCAAGCAGCCAGCTGTCACTCACTGCCTGTGTCCAGGCTTCTCCTTCCCTCCCATTTGCTGCTGCTGCCTTGAACTCCTATTCATTCCTCAAGACCCAGTGCAAATTCCTTGTGTGGAGAAGCATTCCTGGATCCTCCTGAATACACTATTATGCCTTGAATGTGTTTCTGTTTTGAAGCTCACTTCATGTTACTTCCAAAATACTGGCTGCTCCCATGTTTTAGTAGTTTATTGTGTGATAGGTACTGACCCAAGCCCTGTACTCACATTATTTTATGTTATTCTCACAGTAACCATGTGAGGTGTGTTCATTACAGCCCCAGTTACAGATATGGGCACTGAGGCTCAGAGAAGTGGTGTGACTTACCCAAGGCATGCAGCTGAAGGGCGACAGAGCTGGCATTTAGCCCAGATCCGTTCATATTGATTTCTGCAGTCATTAGTTTCCTGCTCCCTGGACCCCCATTGTTGGGGGACTTAGGAAGTGTTGAGCATTTGAGGGAGCAGTCAAAGGAGTGGATGCAGCAGGGTTGCTATGGTGTGGACAAGATGGGGAAGTGGAGGGAAGTTCAGTGAGGGCAGGGGCTGGGTTTACTCTGGGGCTACAGTGATGAGAGACTATCAGGCCAGCTTCCCGCAGTTAGAGGGTTTTCTTTCTACCTTCCTTTCAAGTGGCAGCCTCTGGCCACCTGGGGAGAGGACTGTGGGACTCCAGGCTAAGCAGGTGGCATGGTGACAAACACCATGGCAACCTGCCTCCTTTCTGGGGCCTAGAAGGGAGGGAGGACCTGAGAGAGCACAGGGTACACACTGAGTTTTCTGAGTGAGATCCTGAGAGGCGGCTCCCTTTGGGCCTGGGTGGCTTCTGCCCTCCCATGAGGGACCCTGCCTGCAAGGTCCCATCCCAGTAGGGGAAATGCCTCTTCCACCTTTGTCCCTGATGAGTAGCTGGCTCTGGGTTCCCAGGAGACTGTTAGCTGTACCCAGGTACAAATGCCATCCCCTTCCCTCCCCCACGCCCGGGAGGAAGGAAGAGGGAACTCAAGAGGAGGCAGGTGTGGGGTTGCCAAGCAAGGTAGTGGCAGGGACAGCTGGGACAAGGCCCTCATTGTAGCAAGGCCACACACAGCTCTAAGACAAACCAGGCATTTTGCCTGCTTCCCAGGACTGGGCCTAGCACTCTGCCTGGACTTTCCTGGCTCCTTAGAACACTCACTCACGCTGGCTTGGAAGAGCCCATCCTCAGATATGAGTCCTGCCTCTGCTGCAAAGTCCTCCTGAAGGCTCAGCCTCCTTTTTGTATCCTCTCAAAAGCCAGATGGGCAGGGGCGATGGTGGGAGAGTTGTTAGTGAAGCCAGGCTGACCAGAAGCCAGAGCATGTCACACCTGCAGCTGTGTAACCTTGGGCCCTAATGCAATAACAAAGCCGGCCTTGAAGGA
Source organism: Rhinopithecus roxellana (assembly GCF_007565055.1). Classification (NCBI taxonomy): domain Eukaryota; kingdom Metazoa; phylum Chordata; class Mammalia; order Primates; family Cercopithecidae; genus Rhinopithecus; species Rhinopithecus roxellana. Next base: position 102,334,859 of record NC_044561.1, on the reverse strand, counting down.
TCGCTGCTTAAAGTAATGGGCCAAGGCAGCCTAGCGCACTCAGCATGGCCACCTTACCACAGACGGATTCAGGCAATGGCAGGTGATCCTTGGAGCCCTTACCCATGTGTCCCTCTGCACCCTAAGCTGTCAAGATCCTCCTGTGCCCAGGAGGCAGTGAGCCATTTATGGCCATCCTCATAAGCGTGGAGGAGCACTGATGTCCTCTTACCCCAAATCACCCCTCCTCCATGGTTCCTGCTCTAGGGGCCAGCCCTACAGTTCCAGGAGGCCCTGCCTGGGTGACTGGGGCATGATGAGTGGGAAGCATTGCCAAGCTGGGGCAAGCAGCTCAGGTGACAAGCGTGGTGTCGGCAGGTCCTGCAGCCCAGCACCCGACACCTCCAGGCAGACAATGCTGGCTGTGTCCAGACCCTCCAGGGGAACAGGCCGTGTTCTATGTCCCCGCCAGGAAACAGGCCATCTGAGCAGTGCCTTTTTCCACTCAGGAGGCAGCCCCGCCACTGGCTGGGATGACCAGGCTCCGGGGAGGCCCTGACGTGGGAAGGGGGTGGTCCCCGGGCCAGAGACTCTGGGGTTTGAGATCCAGCCCCTCAGCATCTGATGTTGACCGGGTTTCGATATTGGCTCTGCCACACACCTGGGATGTGACTTGGCCAAGTCCCTTCCCTCTCGGTGGCTGGATTCCTCATCTGTAAAAGGGGACTAATCACAGCACTTCCTCATAGGGTTGTTGAGAGGAGTCAATGGCATAATGTACGTAGTGTGGTTGGCACGAGGTCGGGTGTGGAGTGGGGCTCGGTGAATGCTTCCCTCCAGCATGGGGAGAGGTCCGGGCATGACATCCTCAGCCAAGTCTCCTGGAACCCAGGCTGCTGTCCCTAGTCCCTGATGTGAGCATGGAAGGAGGGGACTGAGGTCTCTGGAGCTGGCATAGGACCAGCACATTGGCTGCAAGGAGCCCAGGTTCCCCACTCTGCCCCAGACTCCAGTAACTCTGGGCTAATGCCCAGTATAGCCCTCCTCCTCACAACAGCCAAAATCCAGCCTAGCATGGGGCCTCTCCTCTCCTGAAACCCCAGAAAGGCTGCCCTTGGAGCCCAAGCCTCTACCCAGGAAAGAAGCCTAAGGACTTGGGGGCAGGAACCAGGGGCTTGAGTCTACCTGCCCACTTAGCAAGAGGCCCAGTGATGGGTCTCTCTAGGCATGAACGCTTCCTCCTGGGTCCACCCACTGGGACATCCCCAGCGGAGGGCCTCTGTTCCCATCCACCCCAGTGCTCTTCTGCTTTAAGTCTGTCCCCCTACATTCCAGGTAGATGCCAAAACCAGCATGCGCATTGCAAGGGTGGGTGCAGACATGCCTGTGTGCTGTGTGGGTGCGGGAGGGCCTGGCTGCATGTCCTGCGTCATGGGCTGGCTGCCTGAGCACGTTCATGGAGACACGTGTGGCACGTCTTGGAATGGCAGGGACATGGTACCTTCTCGTGTTGGTGTGTATCCATATGTCTTTCTACACATGTGCTGGTATGTTGGTCTGTCTTGTCTCCCCTGTAGACGGGAAGCCCCGAACCACGCGCCAACTGGGAAGGTGATGGTCGGCGAGACCAGCCCATCCTAATTCAGGGTTCCTGGTCCTGCTCCAGGAGTCCTACGGCCTGCAGCCCCTACCAGACAGGGAGGACTGAACAGCAAGGGGGGTGTGTGGGTCTGAGTATCAGGGTCCAGGGGAAGAAGCAGGCCTGGCTTGTAGAGTAGAAGACTCAGTGCCAGCAGGCAGGAGGCCCTGCTCCTGAAGCCTCTGAGAGCTTGGGCACAGCCTTCACTCTGTCTGGGGCACATTCACTCATCTGGAGAACACAGGGTTGGACTGATGATTTTTAGCCACTCCTGACAGTTGTGGTTTTAAGTTGGGTGGTGGGAACCTGTGCACCAGCCCCATTCAATTCACTGGTGGAGGCAGCCGTGGCCTGCCAGGCCCTCGCTCCTGGGGTGTCCTGCCGAAGGGTGAGAAGAGAAGCCATGCCGGGCAGCGGCCCCAGCGAGAGGATGACGTGGCCTGGCCCGGCCCTTTCTGCGGGCCCCCCAACCCGCCCTCTCTCCTCAGCCCCTGGGATACCACCCATCCCACCACTTACTCGGACCCGCAGCCTCATGGCCATGTCCCTGCCGGGAAGTAGACGGACCTCTGCTGGATCCCGCAGGTGAGTCTCCCCCGTGCTCAGAGCTTAGGCTTCGGAGGGTGGGAGGCGGGCGTGGGCCTCTCTCCACTTGCCACCAACTTGCAGTGTGTCTTTGAGCAAATCATTTCCCATTCCCATCTTTAAAATGGGCTTGCTAACACCTGCCTCCTCCTGGAACTATTCAATGGCTCAAATGACACAGAGTGGATGTGAGAGTTCTCGGAAGGCGTAAACCACTGGATTCCTACCACAGTAGCCTCATCAATACTGTTTGATTTTTCACAATGACTGGAGGGAAGTCGTGCAGTCATCCACTCAGACTCACTTGGTGTCCCTTGATTTTTACCTCCGGGGGTCCCTCCTCCTGTCCCCACCCCTGTATGCCCCATTCTTCTCCACCTCTGTCTCAGTCTATGCAGGGATCTCCTCCCCTGGGTTTGGGGAACCCCAGAAGTTGAGGACCTTGATAAGCACATATGAGGCCCCACCCTTGCCCCGCAGCCCTGCCGGCCTCCATTCTTGTCCCTGGGGAGCCAGGAGGACCAGCCTTCTGGTTTTCCATCTTGATTTGCACTGTCTGTTCTGTCACCCCTGTCTGTGCGTCTCTCTCTCCCTGCTTCTCTCCCCTGTGGTGACCCCAAAGCGGGGGCACTTTGGGCCGCAGCGGCCTGGCAGTGTTCGCCCAGTGTCCGCAGCTGCCCGCCAGCCAGAACGAGCACCTGCCTCTTCTTCCTGCCTCCAGGCGCACCTCTCCACCTGTGAGTGTGCGGGATGCCTACGGCACCTCTTCGCTCAGCAGCAGCAGCAATTCCGGCTCCTACAAGGGCAGTGACAGCAGTCCCACGCCAAGGTAATTGGTCCCTCCTCTCTGGTCCTGGCCCTGCTGGCTGGGAACAGGTTGTCCTGGGGTGGGGGAAGTAGGGGAGCAGGATCGTGTTCTAACCACCCCCGATGCCAGCATAGTCGCTGGCTGTGTGACCTTGAGCAGGTCACTTCTCCTTTATGAGCCTCAGTTCCTGTCTGTAAGATGGATATGACAATATGCAGCTGTACATACAAAAAAAAAATACAGTGGCTTAAACAAACTAGGGGTGATGCTCGCAGAACAAGGAGCCAGGGGTTGACAGCTCCCTGAAGCATCGGGGACCCCTTGCGTTCTCTCCATGCTCCACCATCCTTAGTGTACAGCTTTTGTCTTTGTCATCACAGGTGGCTTCTGTACCTCCAGGTATCAGGCCTGCCCTCTGGGAAGGAACAGGTGGAAAGGACCAAAGCCCTCCTCAGAGGTTGTTTTTCTGAGAGGGACACCTTGCCCCCAAATCCTGCCAGTTCTTGCTGGCTGGAACTGGGTCATGTGAATAACTCTAGCTGCAGGGCCAGTTAGTATCTTCCCCAGAACAGCACCACCCCGGACAAAATGGGGGTTCTGCTAGGAAGAAAGCAAGATGAGTGCTGGGAAGCAGCGTACAGTGTCTACCATCATGCACTTCTCAGGGGAACACTTTGAGAGTGGCAGAGGTAGAATTGGCTTGGAAGACGAAATGTTATGAATGCAGCAGATGCCAAGTTGTAGTCTTGGGTGAGGTGAACTTGGACTCACAAAGCAGGATCATGTTGGAGAAGCAGGTGTAGGGGAGCTGTGGGTCCTTGAAGACCAGGAAGCAAGAGCTATCATGGTAGGCCTTGTCCTCCTTCCCCAGCATTGAAATACAAGTGAGAGGTTGGGGCATGTGGGGACGAGCATAGGCTCTGGATTTGGTCTCTTCCTGTCTTTAGCCTCCATTTCCTTTAAAGTGGAGCTAATAACTTGGAAGCTTCAGTGACTTGATATCTACACACCGCCTGTGCATCCTAGTTGGCTGATAGTTGATACCTCCTGTTGTTTGAGCTTTGATCTGACTTAAGGCCAGGAGATGCCCGGCCTGCGGCTCCCATGGCTGGAGCACCTCCTGGGAGGGCTCAGTGGAGAGGATGTCATTTGTGTGACGTGATGTCCCAAGCCACTGAAACAGCAGCTCTTAGATTTCCATCGTGACACATGTGATGGGTAACACCCATGTGCAGGACCCGTGCCCCAGCATCCTGGCTGTAACACCACCCCAGAGACTGGGATACATAGGAGTAAAGTGTTAACTTACATTTTGAAATGTTAATTTACATTTTGAATACCATATAATTGGCAACTTAATACTTTTCTATTAGTAACAGATTTTGTAACACATCTCATAACTGCAGCCCATGGAGATAATCCCAACCCCAGGGCTGAGAATTGCTCCCAGTCTATGCAGGGATCTCCACAATGAAGGTTGCTGCCCCTGGGTGAGCAGTGGGGCCGCAATTAGGTCCCCTCTGCAAATAGCCAGGCTTTCCAAGGCAGGAATAGCTGAGAAACATGAATAGTAGCATTTTTTTTTTCTAATTTTAGTTTATATATATATATATATATATATATATATATATATATACACATATATATATTTTACAAAGATAGAGCTAGTGACTAAAAATGTATATGTGTTAAATTTTATATTGGGGAAAAATACTCATGAAAGCAAAATGAAAAATGTAAAATAGTTACTTCCTCTCTAATCCTCAATCCTTACTGGTTTAGCAAATCTTGGTTCCCCCACTCCTACCACCCCTTGCCAAGGGGTGACTCCTCCACCCCTTGCCAAGCAGAGAGGAGACCTGCGTGACTTGGCTTGAGTTAACCTAGGGGCCATGAGGTGGGTACATAGAAGAAAACCATTTCTCATTCAACTTCTATAACCACTTTCTCTTTGACAGTTTACGACTTACAAGTACTTTTTCCTCCGTAAACACTATACAGCATCCATGGAACTTTTAAAACTGCCTCTAGCTTGGCTGCTTCAGCAAATGGGCCTCACTAGGGCCTGCCTTTTCCAGGCTCATAAAGGGGCATTGCCCCTCCCTAGACCTGCCAGTCACTCTCCCCTCAAGGAGCAGAGTTGGATGGATGGCAACAAGGCCTGAGTCTCTAGTCGCATGAGAACATGTCCAGGTTTTAAGCCAAGATTCAAGGTTTCTTTATGAGCAGAACAACCAGCAGCCAGGATACTGAGAGTAGAGCTGGCTGGGCCATAGTCTGTTGTGGAGTTGGGGAGTTCTTCTTGCCTCTGAAAGCCTGGCCCTCCCTCCCCTACTGGCACCTGACTGCCCTCTGGGTGGCAATTCCTTCTCCTTTGCCCTGGTAGGGCACCATGTCAGTGCCGCCCTGTGCTGGGAGCAGTGCACGTCCAGCCTGCTGCCACCCCAGAGTACCGCAGTGGACAGGTTCCTGCCCAGAGCCGGCAGGTATTCACGTATGTGCTCCCATGTGTCCCGGGAGGTGAAAGTGTGAACATGTGCCTGGGCTGGTGCCCTAGTACCTGTGAGTAGCTGCAAGGCACAAGTGTGTCTCCATGTATGTGGGCATGTAGGTGCGAATGGACTGGGAATTGACATCCAAGGAAGTGTGCATGCATATAGTGCACACCCACATGTACACAGCGGGGTTGAGGAGTGAGAGTGCCAGGGCGTGTAGGGAGAGAGCTGTGCCTGCGCCTGTCTGCCCTCCCTGTCCCCAGGCTGTGAGGGGTCTTGGTTCTAGAGAGGTGAGCTTCTGCCTCCACCTGGGAGATGTTTCCTCCTCTGTGGAGGTGAGTCCTTGTCTGCCATGCAGACCCAGAATCTGCCACTTACACCTGAGTTTCCAGCCTTCAAGCTCATTCTCTGGGTTGGAAGACGAGGTACCTGGGTTCTGGGATGCACCACTGGGATTGCCTGAGGGGCTCGGGGCAAGAGCTAACCTCTCTAAGGCCAGCGGCCCCTCTAAAAGATGAAGACAGTCCCTACTTCCAGGGTTGCTGTAAGGATTGATGGCATTGGTCAAGCACTTGGCCTGATTCCAGGCTTACGCGTGTGCTCTGGGTTATATCTCCCCACCCAGCCATAACTAGAGGAGCCCTGAAGCCTGCATCCTGACACTGTGGTTTTCACTTAGAGGAACTCTACTAAAACCCACCTGCCAGAAGGCTGAGGGTTCTCCTGCCTTGTGTGGGAGGCCTGGCTTGGAGCCATCTGGTGGCCAGGGATGGTGAGGCTGGCGTCCCCTTGCTCCCCAGAGGTAAACCACCTGTGCCTTGCCTGACCTCTTCCTCCCTCCCTGATGATGGGCTTCCCCTTGCAGGCGCTCCATGAAATACACGCTGTGCAGTGACAACCATGGCATCAAGCCCCCGACCCCGGAGCAGTACCTGACCCCCCTGCAGCAGAAGGAGGTGTGCATCCGGCACCTGAAAGCCCGGCTGAAGGACACGCAGGACCGGCTCCAGGACCGGTGAGCGGGTGGCCATGAGCAGCCCTGGGGGCACCCCACCAGCTCCACACTCAGAGAAACCAGGGCCCTGGGGTGCCTCTTGGAAGGAGGAGTGGCTGGGAGTCTCCCAGCATTCATCTGCTGTCTCCTTCCCAGCAAAGCCTCTTTTGAGCCCACTTGCAGACCCTCATCCCCAGCAGCTACTCACCTTGACTGCTCCACGAGGCTGCTGGGGGCCAGGTGGGAGCGGTTTCCCATGAGGGCCTATCCTGTGGGGCCTCCCGCCTGTGCTGTCCTCTCCCAGCTACAGCCTGGCGGCCCCTCTGGCTACTTCTTTTCCTCTGGCTTCCGTCTTCCAGGAGTTGGAGCACAGGGCTTCTTTCTGACTTGTCTCTTTTGTGGGGAAGAAACAACTCTTTATCCTTCCTTGCTTCTCCTGAGTGAGTCACCAGAGGGCTTGTGGCCCACCTCGACTTCAGGTCCCAGAAACCTTTCTCCTCATCTACTTCCTGCTGTGGAGGATGATCATGAGAAGCGTTTTGCTGAGCTCTTCCCCAGCCCAGGTGTCTCCCAGGAGCCCCCGCAGGCCTGTCTGAGCTCATTCTCAAGTGCTTAATCTCTACCCTCCCAGCTTCTACCCTCCAGCCCAGTGGCTTCATCTTTGTGATCTACACTTCAGGGTGGTGATCTCCCATTGTCTTAACTATCCTTCTCTGGACTGTGTCTATGCAAACGTGCAGCCTATTGTGAGCTGGACAAGGTGCTGTGTGGGGCTGGAGCTCAAAGCAGGCATGATGATCGCTCCTTTTTTCCTTTCTTTTTTTTTATATACAGCAGCTTTATTGCAATGTAACTTGCATACCATACAATTCACCTATCAAAAGTGTACAGTTGGATGATTGTTAGTATAGTCACAGATTTTTGCAACCATTACCACTATCTAATTTCATAAATATTTCTATCACCTCAAAATAAACCCCATTCCCATTAAGCAATCACCCCCAATTTCTCTCCAACTGCCCTAGTTCCTGGCAACCACTAATTTTTCTGTCTCTATGGATTTGTCTATTCTGGACATTTCATATAAATGGGATCACGCTGTATGCATGACCACATCGTTCTTGACCACAGCTCTGCCAAGCAGCCAACCTGGTTTGGGTTTGTTGTGGTTTTAAACTGCAGGCGGTTACGGGTAGCATTCAGCGAGCTTCATTGTCTGCAGAGCGAGGATTTCTATTTTTATTTTCCCTCATCTTCCCAGCGATGCCCAGGACCTGCGTGGCCTTTTGCACTAATGCCTCAGGGAGCAGATGGCCCATCTCCCAGCTTCATTTCTAGGGCCAGCCCCACGGCTTAGAGCAGACCATCTGCCCTGTGTGGTTTGGGCAGGATGCCCTGGCGTGGCTTTGCCCACACCTTGACTCCCTGGTCACTGGGGCCTGTTACTCCCACAGGAACCTATGGCAGGTCTCTGCATGAAGTATTGTCAGTCTCCCCACACTCTCTCCATATCGAGTTTCATGCCTGTGCTTCCCGCAGTGGCCCACCTTCTGTTCCTCAAAGACACCATGTGCTTTTGCACCTCTGTGCTCTCGCATCTGTGTCCCCACCATTTGAGATGCCCTGCCCCCATCTCGCTCCCTGGGCAAATGTATCCTTCAAGACGCACTTCAAATGTGATGCCCACTGAGGCACGGACAGGGCTCGAAGCCATGGCTCCCTGGGGTTTGGCTGGGCCCCAAGGAGAGAGAGGCAGAGACTTGCTGAGCGGATCATGCCCAGTTCCTTCTTTCAAACTCACTCCTTCTCCCAGGGTGAGGTGTGAGTGAGGAGCAGGGTGAGAGGCCAAGAGGGTTACCCAGAGTGGGCCCCCCACCTGGAGGCAGGAAGGGTGAAGACCAGGTATCTCCCGCTCCCCAGTACCTGTTGCCTTGTCTGTTATTGGTACTCTAAGCAGCTCCAGCTGTGTCCTGATGGGTGGGTGGGGCCTTCTAGGTGATACCGTTGCTGATCTTTGTGGCCGCTGCATCCCCTCAGCCCCCAGTCCCTCCAGCATATGGATTCCTGGGCTCATTTCCTGAAGGAAATTTCTGATCTGGTTTTGAAAAGTATATGGTGCTTGATCTGGGACGGTCACTCTGCTGGGCTGATAAACCCCAGAGTGACAGCCACGGCATTTGTAGATTTTACTGATGGGAATGTCAGGTTTAGGCTGAGGGGGCTCATGCGGGCTGCCACTAGGAAGTGAGCACGAATGCTCAGGACAGGGTTTGACGTCTCCTGGATGCTTTTCCTTCTTCCTCACTAGTGTTAATCAGTTGCCTTCTGTCTCACTCTGGTTTTACCTCTAGATCTGATGGGATATTTTTCTAACTTACCTCCCTCCCCTTGCACCCCTGGATTCGTCTGTGACTCAGGAATTTGAAAAGCCTGAGCATTTCTGGACAAGAGTCTGCTGACTGTCTTGTTCACCTGGTGCTTGCCCTTGTCTCTCAGGAGTAACTCTGTGCCTTTCTCATTGATCTTTTCAGCCTTTCCTCTTTAAGATACAAAGATACAAGGAGATACAAAGATACAAAGAAGAAGCTTCTAGCATGGATAGATGAGAGTCACCCTGTTCTCATCATTCTCCCCGTTCCACCCACCACTTCTCATCGCTCTGCATGAGGGATGATGTAAAATCATCAGCCTCCCCCAACATTGAAGGCTCATTTCTCTCCCCAGGGGTCTCTGGCCAAATATTCCTCCACTGAAACTTTCTGCAACCTGCTTTAGGAGGAGGCTACACTTTCTATAGAACACAGATTTTCTGCCTAGTTTTTGTGGTTTTACATTAAGATTTTATTAGGTTTTTATAGGAGTAGCTATAAAACTTATAAGGATCTTTGTTGTCTAGTCTCTTCTCTAGATGATGGATTTGAATGTTGAGAGTCATCTGCATTCTGGGGAGGGGATGGGGGAAGGAATACGAGTGGCATCTCCTCTGACCTTTCTTCTCTCTCCAGGCGGAGGCTTCTCCTGTCTTCACCCCCCAGCCCCTCTCCCCAGCCACTCTCATTCCCACCTATAATAAAAAGGCGTTGAGTTTGTCCTTCTGTTTTGGGCTCTGAGCCACAGCAGCACAGGGCCCTTCACCCTTGGCAACATTTCCCTCTCCCTGCCTCTCCTTGGCGGTGACAGACCAGGCAGGCGACAGACCAGGCAGGCAGGCAGTGAGCGTGTGTGTGTCTCCTTGGCTCACAGGGACACGGAGATCGATGACCTGAAGACGCAGCTCTCACGCATGCAGGAGGACTGGATTGAGGAGGAGTGCCACCGCGTGGAGGCCCAGCTGGCCCTGAAGGAAGCCCGAAAGGAGATCAAGCAGCTCAAGCAGGTCATTGACACTGTCAAGAACAACCTGATTGATAAGGACAAGGGGCTGCAGAAGTACTTCGTGGACATCAACATCCAGAACAAGAAGCTGGAGACGCTGCTGCATAGCATGGAGGTGGCCCAGAACGGCATGGCCAAGGAGGATGGCACCGGGGAATCAGCCGGCGGGTCCCCTGCCCGCTCCCTCACCCGCAGCTCCACCTACACCAAGCTGAGTGACCCGGCTGTCTGTGGTGACCGCCAGCCGGGCGATCCCTCCAATGGCTCTGCTGAGGATGGGGCAGACAGTGGCTTTGCGGCAGCCGATGACACACTGAGCCGGACGGACGCACTGGAGGCCAGCAGCCTGCTGTCGTCTGGGGTGGACTGTGGCACTGAGGAGACCTCGCTGCACAACTCCTTTGGCCTGGGCCCCCGCTTCCCTGCCAGCAACACCTATGAGAAGCTACTGTGTGGCATGGAGGCTGGCGTGCAGGCCAGCTGCATGCAGGAGCGTGCCATCCAGACAGACTTTGTGCAGTACCAGCCTGACCTTGACACCATCCTGGAGAAAGTGACCCAGGCCCAGGTCTGTGGGACAGACCCTGAGTCAGGGGACAGGTGCCCAGAGCTGGACGCTCACCCTCCGGGGCCCAGAGACCCCAACTCAGCAGTGGTGGTGATGGTGGGTGACGAGCTAGAGGCCCCAGAGCCCATCACCCGTGGACCCACCCCACAGCGGCCTGGTGCCAACCCCAACCCTGGCCAGTCGGTGAGCGTGGTGTGCCCCGTGGAGGAGGAGGAGGAGGCTGCCGCAGCTGAGAAGGAGCCCAAGAGCTACTGGAGCCGCCACTACATCGTGGATCTGCTGGCTGTGGTGGTGCCGGCCGTGCCCACGGTGGCCTGGCTTTGCCGCTCCCAGCGGCGCCAGGGCCAGCCCATCTACAACATCAGCTCCCTGCTGCGGGGCTGCTGCACTGTGGCCTTGCACTCCATCCGCAGGATCAGCTGCCGCTCGCTGAGCCAGCCAAGTCCCAGCCCGGCGGGCGGCGGCTCCCAGCTCTGAGGAGGCCCATTCCGGCCGCGGCGCCTGCAGCCTGACCACTGATTGTAGGGATGCCGTGCCCCCTCCCTTCTCCCATGGGCATCATCTTATTTATTTAATTTTGGGTGTGGAACTGTTTCTTTTTTTCAGGATGTAAAACAGTCTCATGGCAGGAGCAGGGGTTGGAGAAAGGCATCCCAAAGCTTCGATGGAGAGCAGGGAAGGGAGACCCAAGGCAGGAGGCACACCGGCTGGACAAATCACAGGGAGGGGAGGGCGTGAGGGCCCTCTGTCCCCCTGGCCCTTCAGACAGGGCTGGCCCTGCTCAGGAAGCCTCTAGCTGTCTTTATCTGGAGAAGCCGGGCTTGAGTTACCCACAGGCCCTTGCCCTGCACCGTCCTGTCCAGTGCCCTGCTCACTCCATACCTGCTCTTCCAAGCCACCTTGCCCTCAGCCCAGGTTCCTGGGCCAGCGCTCTCTCCTCAAATGGAAGCAGCCATGGCCTAAAGTGTAGATCACTGACCCAGGGCTCAGAGCAGAGGCCGGAACCACTGGGCTGGGCCAGCGTTCCAGCCTCCCCACACTGCTCCCCACCTTGGGACTCAGGAGCTCGGTCAAGGCCACAGGCTGGGGGAGAAACGGGGCTGGGCACAAGGTGGCGGAGGGCAGTGTGGGTTCTGTGTCTGTCTGTTCATCCCAGGCCTTCCTGTCATCCCGTTCCTCTTGGCACTTCTGGGTGTGTCAATCATTATTCCTGTGAGGCAGCTAAGCCCGGCAAGCTCAGTGCTGGGGTAGGAGGGCCTGCCTGAGTCCCAGCTCCCAGCTGGAGAATCCACCAGCACAAGAAGAGGAGGCAGGGGGCAGAAGCCCAAGGGGGCTCCCTTAGTCTTCCAAGGTGAGGCCATCTCATCTGCAGGCTGGGAGGCAGGGCTGGACTCAGGAATCCACAGCTTACTGAAAAAGCCAGAGGCCATGACTGCCCCCAGGAACTTGCCCCAAGTTTCTCTGGGGCCCTCGGGTCCAACTTCTGCTTTGCACTATGTTCATTTTGGGGTTGGTTCTCAGCCATCCAAGGGTCTCCAGTGAGATGGCTGCTTGCTGTCCGAGATGAGGGTTCCTAAACCTTAAACCTATCTGCCTCTGGAGGAGGGTGGGGGATTCTGGCAGGATGAATCGCAGGATGGCGTACTGAAGCCACGATGTTCGTCCAGGCCAAAGCAGGGTGTCCTGGGATAGGTTTCCCAGGCAGGGGCATGGCAGAGCACGCAGGCACCCTGCAGCCTCCCTGCTCCCAGCCCAAGGCCAGTCGGCCTGGGAAGTTCACTGCCCCAACTCCTTTCCCGGGACCATACTGAGTCCCCCAGCCACGCTGCTGACATTCTTATTACCTTTATTATCTTACCAAGTAAACTTACTCCTCTTCCCCCACAGGGGTTACAACCATCTGGTTGTCCCTCCCACTCTTCAGAGGCGAGGCCCCACATCTGGGGGGTTGGAGGGACCCTGTGTCTTACTCGCCCCTCTGGCCTAAGGGCCACTCTGGTTCTTTGCCAAGGTTGCTTGCCCTCACCCCAAAGCTCCAACAGCCATTGCCTGACTCATGGGCTCTGCCCTTCTGTTTGGTGCCCTCCACGCAAGGCGGGGCACCTGCATGCACTGGGAGGGGGCAGCTGGACCAGCCCTCGGGGCAGGAGCCCCCCTCTGCCACAAGCTTTGTGCCTCCAAAGCTCCCCCCGCCTTGGTCAGGGCCTCAGACCAGCCATCCTTTGTGGAATATACCCCAACCCAGCCAAACCAAACCCAAATGCCTGAGGCCTGGCTGGGGCTGCCCCCGAAGGACACTGTGGCCATGCCACGGAGGGGGCAGTGGACAAAACCAATCCAAAGCCAAAACAGGACTGGCCGCGGACCCAGCCTCCTGTGCTGCGCACTCATGGAGCTGCGTAGTCTCCTTAGACATAGTCAAAGCTTTGCCAAGGAAAGAAATGTATGAACTATATTTGACAACATAAAATCTCTCTATTTTTCACCACTGGAATTTAGTCAAGCTTCAAGCCCCTCTGCTCCTGTCTGTGTCTTGCGTCTGTGGCCTTCCTGTTGTGTCTTGTGTTTTGGTGGATGTGACAGGGCTGGGGCCACAGTCTACTCTGTCCCTGCTGCTAGAGAAGCCACCTGTGGAGGAGTGGGCTGTGGTTGGGCCTGAGGCCTGTGGAGGAGGTGAGTGTAGCCAGCAGCAGCCCTCTACTCCTATTCTGGCCTGAGACCACCGGTGTGGATCACTAGGGCCCTGGCCCACAGTGTTGAGGGTCCTCTCTTTCGGGGGTTCTCCTGGGGCCTTTGATGCGCTTTTCTTCTTGTCAGTGGAGGAAGCAGCTCCCCACTCAGCCCTGGGACAGGCCCTGGGACTGTGGCAGCCGGTGGCCCTGGCCCAGCTCCGGAGTGTGTGTGTGTGTGCTCAGATCCCGCATCTATGCAAAGGTGCAGGCTGCCTGTGCGGCTCCAGGCAGTGGAGGTGCAGCAGCTGCTGCTCAGGCGCCATGCCCTGAAGAGGCAGGGTACAGACGGGGCTGGGAGGGCAAAGATGGGGTGGGGCCTCCCCCTGAGAGAGCTCACCCTCCACAGCGACCCTTTTCCTTCCTGCCTAATCCCGTTGGGCTGCGACCTTTTCCTCCTGCCCTCAGTTTCTGAAACAGAAATCTTTGGGGCCTCCCCTTTCCCCAGCGTCTGGCCAGAGCGGATGAGGTCCTGAGGAACAGTGTCCCCAGGAACCACGTTCTGGAGCCTGGCGGCCAGACGTGGCTTCTCCTGAGTTCTAGGGCTCGGGCCAGAGTGGCCCTACTGCCCAGCCAGTTCAGGCTCAGGCAGGAATTGGACGCTGGGGCCCGGGCTCTGCACAGAGAGCTGGGCTTGAGTGGAGTCAATTGTAGATTTCTCCCAAGGGGATCACTTAGCTTCTCACTGACACACCCTTCCCAGTTGCCACTAGCACAGGGGTATCTTACAGCACTTTGGGGAGGGGTGGGACAAACTGCAAGGTTCTGGGGCCAAGGCCTACCCAGGGGCCTCTGGCCAGAGAACTCACAACACCCCTCTGACCTAGGGGACAATGCAAACAGGTCACAGTCCACTCCCATATTATGCCATCCCTTTGACGAAGAATTCAGGGAATGTGGGAAGTGGGGAGGCGGGGAGGGATCTTGACTCTTGTCTCCTTTGTCTTTTTGTTCAGACAGAGTTGTACCTGCAGCAGACAACTCTGAATTAAAGCATGAAAACACAGCAAGCCCCTTGGCCTGTTTTCTTTATACTGGGTGGTTTCTCTAAGGGGGGCAGTGGGAGGGTTCGCAGCGTCTTCCTCCAGTCCAGGGACCAGAGTACTTGCACAGGAAAAAGCCAGGCAAGCAGCGATCGCCTCTGACATGCAGGGACACGGAGAGCTGCACGGGGCTGGGGCACCACTGCCCTCTTGGGGTCAGGCTCAGGGTCTGGAACCACCTCCCCCTGCCCCCACATGGCACACCCTGCTGGGCACCATGAGCACATCGCGTTTCACCCATCCCAACATCCCCTGAAGTGGCTTCTCATGCCCACTTTGCAGAAGCAGAAACAGCCACGGTCACAAGGGGGGTGCCCCAAAGCCAGTGCTCCCTCTGCCAGCCCCACTGCCCCACAGTCCTACCCCATCCCACAGTTCCATCCTGTCCCCAGTTCCAGTCATCCCTGCGCCAGGCTGGCAGGAGGCACGTGACAGAGGCAGAGCCAAATCATGGCTCTCAGAGACCACGCGGAGAAAAGGCCCTGGTCTCACCACAGTTGAAGAGAAAACCAGCCTGGCATGTCAGGGGACCGAGGATTCCAGAAGTTTCAATTACCTTTTTATTTTATTTTCGATAGTTTTGGGGGAATCAATTACCTTTGCGGATGGGTTTTGTTTAAAATCAAATCTTTATTCAAAAGATAGTCAAGGCTGATAACTTATGCAGTCTGTGACAAAGAGCAAGGCAAGGCAAGGAAAAAGCTCTCACAAAGGGTGTAGCTCTGTTCTCTTAAATGTATAACTGTTTTCCTGGTGGAGCAAAAGTTCTTGAAAGGGGCCCAGTTGCAACTTTAAGAAGTGTTTAGACAGCCTGCCTCCGTGTTCAGCATTTAAATCGGCACAAGAGAATCGGCTGCCTGTGGGCTCTGCCTGAGCCTCAGCCCAGCCTGAAGTCTGAGACTCCAAGGAGGCCTGTGTGTATAAGCGACATACCCACGCCATCCCATGGTCACCCTCCTGGACATGCCCCCCTCACGGCAGCTCCCAGCTTAAGCAGCAGGCCAGCTGCAACCCATCATCCGAGGGTGGTTGCCCTTTGCCGCAGGAGGGCGGGAGGCCCACTCTGCCCGCCCTGCCCTCCAGTGGCTTCAGGCATCTGGAATGGAGTGGTCCATGGTGTGGTGGAGCAGGACTGGAGACAACCTGGATACAGCAACAATGGTGGCCAAGTTGGCAGCTCCTTCTCTCCTCCCTCCAGGAACCTCCACCCCCTTCCGAGCCAGCGCATTCTATGTGGGCCTTCACTCCCAGTTCTAAGACTTTGGAATCACCAGAAGCCACAAGCTACCTTGGAGGGAGGGGAAGGGGAAGGGAGTATGGAGCTGGCGGGGTCTGTGCCCTGTGTCAGGGCTGAGAAAGTGGAGGTGGCTGAGCCAGGTGCACCCGGGAGGCAGGGAGGTGAGCGGGATGGCAGAGGAGGGGTGAGGAGGGGTGCAGCCTTACTTTTTGACCATGTGCTCGTAGATCACAGTGGGGATGATGGTCAGGGTGACAACGTTCCCAGCTGTGGCCAGAATCTCCATGATCTTTTTGTCCTAGAGAGGAGGCAAGTAAGTGATCACCCTAAGGATTGGGGACCAGGCGCAACTCTACAGGCCCTTCTGTGGAGGGCTCAGCATGGCCACTGCTAGAGGACACCACAGATGCCTGACTGCAGGGCAGGGCTGCCTCAGACCCCGAGCCTGTCAGATGAGGGTCCCAGCAGACTCCCAGGTAAGGTCTTGCTTGAGTGAGAACATGGTTCTCCCACATGTGCCAGGCGGTCCAAACACTAACGCTGTGGCCATAGAAGAACCTCTGGCCCTTACTCAGAGCCTATTGACCTTTACTTTACACATGTATGTAATCTGGTTACATGTTTTCTTGATTGTTCCAAAATAAATGCGAGAAGATGTGCTAGACAAGACTAGCGATGGCCACAGGTGGAAATAAAGACAAATGATCTCAAGAAGTGTGTCTGGCTGGGACAAACCTGGTTCTGAAGAGCCTCACGACCCTGTGGATTTCTGAATAACAATTTTCTAAAACATTCCTGCTACTGAACATGATCCGCTATACAAAAAAAAAGTGCCATAGAGCAAGGAGGTGTCCGTGCAGCCAGCAATAGCTACTATTTATTAAGCACCTACTATGTGCCTGGCACTGTGCTCAGAGCTCTAGGTACACTCTTTTTTTTTTTTTTTTTTTTTTTTTGAGACAGGGTCTCTCTCTGTTGCCCAGGCTGAAGCACAGTGGCATGATCATAGTTCACTGCAGCCTTGACCTCCCAGGCTCAAGTAGTCCTCCCACCTCAGCCTCCTGAGTAGCTGGGACTATAGGCGTGCACCACCACGCTTGGCTAATTTTTTAGCTTTTTTGTGGAAAGAGGGTTTCACATTGCCCAGGCTGGTCTCGAACTCCTGGACTTAAGTGATCCTTCTGCTTTGGCCTCCCAAAGCACCGGGATTACAGACGTGAGTCACCGCACCCAGCCCTATGAACACCATCTTACCTTAGGAAGAGGACGCTGAGGCTCAGGTGGGGTAAGCAAGCGGCCCATAGACCTGAGCCCTCCCACCACCCAGCAGTCCCTCCCCGGTGCGGCCACTGGCCTACCTTCAGCCCGATGACATTCTGCCCATCCACCTCACACACATAGTGGTTGGTGAGGAGCCCGTTGCGGGCCGCAGAACTCCCTTTGACCAGAGAGACAATCTTCCCCTTCTTGATCACGAAGCCGACATGGCCCATGCTGTCCTTGTGCATGGTGACAGTCCGCTGGAACGGCCTGGCAGAAGGGACAGTGAGCTGACCTGGGGACATGGCCGGGGTCAGATGGAGAGGCTGCCCGGGCCTGGCTACTCACCTGTCCCGAACCACCATGACAATCTTCTCGGTTGATGCCTTCTTCACTACCCGATGGGCTTTGCGCGAGCTCCAGCCAGCACAGTCACGCCCGTCAATCTGCAGGATCTGGTCCCCAAAGCGCAGTCCCACAAGGGATGCGGGGGTGTTGGCCTGGACCAACTGCACAAAGAGCCCCTGGGGGAGGTAGGGTCCCAGAGTCAGCGTCCCTGGCCCACCCTAGGCACAGATCCCTCTTCCAAGCTGTTGTTTTCCTCCTGATACTCCAGGAGCCTACAGGGTGCCAGGGGCACAGCTCTGCATGGCGGGCACCAAGGTTACCCCATTTACTTGGGAGGAAACACTCTAGGCCTCATAGTTACGAAGGAGGTGAGTCAGAATTTCAACCCTGGCCTGAGGCTGCACCCCCAAACACTCTACTGGACCATTCACAAAGGCATGGGCTTCCCTGGCATCCGCTGTCTACACCGTCTCCTAGAAGCTAGATGCCCTGGGCAGTGAAGGGCTGGTGGGGAAGGGAGGCTCCTCCAGTGGAGGGCACTGCGCAATCCAGCACCAGCCTCGCCCAAGTCTCGGGGAGGAGGGACTAGGGGCAAGAGCCTGGCCAGTGGAGTTAGGAGGCTCGCTCTGCACCTTCCTTACTGCGGACGGGACCTCTGAGCTCTGAGGCCCGGCGGGAGAAGGCGTGCAGCTCGAGCTCCTCTTCCCACCCAGCCCCTGCGCCATACCTGGTCGACTGTCCGCAGCCTCAGCCCGGTCTTGCCGCGCTCGTCCTTGCACAGGTGAATCTCGCGCACCCCGGGCTTGATCTCTGCTCGCCGCACGCCCAGGCTGTACCCGGACACCGGTGCCACCATCTGGCCGGGCGCGGGGCCCGAGACCGCTGTCTGCAGACACCAGGGAGCAGGGGGTCAGCCCGGCCCGTGGGGACCCTGTGCCTCAGGAGACACTGGGGTAGGGGTAGGGATGGGGAAAGGAGGATGGAGCCGTCCCCGGGTCCTACCACATCCCCAGTCCACACCTCTCCCCTAGGGCCGAGAGGAGACGTGGCTCCATGCGGCCACTAGGGGGCGTCAAAGTCCATGCCCCTAAAAAGGCAGGGAAATGGGGAGAGAAAGGGCAAGGATACAGGAAGAGGCCCTTCATTTTCCAAGGGAAATTGGCATCAGGAAAATACTCCTTTAAAACTCACTTAAAATAGAAAAAGTCACAGTAAACAGTGAGCAACAGGGGATAAAAGGACTGGATTTTTGTCTTGAAAAAAATGTAAAAATATAAAAATTAATGATGCACAAAAAGGCAAGGAACTTCACTCTCCCAACACTATTAAAGATGGTACTGGAAGATCTAGCCAGCACCGCAGGCAAGAAAAGAGGGGGAGTCACACAGATTAGAAGAGAGGAAATAAAACGGTCCCTATTTATAGATGTCATGATGGTCTACTAGAGAATCCCAAAGAATCTACAAATACACTCCTAGATCAAAGAAAAGAGTTTAGCAAGGTCCTGGGATACAAAATTAACATATAAGATTCAATTATACTTCTGTATACTAACAACGAACACATGTAAACTGAAATTTTAAATACAACACCAGGCTGGACGTGGTGCCTCATGCCTGTAGTCCCAGCACTTTGGGAGGTCAAGGCAGGTGGATCACTTGAGCTCAGGAGTTCAAGACCAGCCTGGGCAACTGGTGAAACCTCCTCTCTACTAAAAATACAAAAATTAGCTGGGCTGGTGGCAAACACCTGTAGTCCCTGCTACTCAGGTGGCTGAGGCAGGAGAATTACATGAACCCAGGAGGTGGAGGTTGCAGTGAGCCAAGACTGAACCACTGCTCAGTCCAGCCTAGGTGACAGAGTAAGACTCCATCTCAAAAAAAGAAAAGAAAAGAAAAGAAAGAAAGAAAGAAAGAAAAGAAAAGAAAGGGAAAAGAAAAGGAATACAATACAATACCACTTACAATCACTCAAAAAAAAAAAAAAAAGGAAAAAAAAAGGCCAAGCTCAGTGGCTCACTCCTATAATCCCAGCATTCTGGGAGACCAAGACCAGAGGATCACTTGAGACCAGGAGTTCAAGACCAGCCTGGGCAACAAAGCAAGACCCCCATCTCCATTAAAAACAAAAACAAAACAAACCTAAAAAAAAAAAAAAGAAATACATGTAAATCTAACAAAACACATACAGAAATTGTATGCTGAAAATGACAAAATACTGATAAAAGATATCAAAGAAGACCTAAATAAATGGAAGATTCTCTGTATTCATGGGTTGAAAGAATTAGTAAAGCTGTCAATTGTCGCCAAATTGATACACAGATATGACACCATTTCTATCAAAATCTCTACAAGATGTTTTGCAGATCCAGGCAAGGTTAATCTAAACTTTATATGAAAAGACAAAGAAATTTAGAATAGCTAAAACAATACTGACAAAAAGAATAGCGACAGGAATCACTACCAAATTTCAAGACTTATTATATAGCTACGGTAATCAAGACATTGTGGTATTGGTGAAGGGATAGACAAGTATCAGTGGAACAAAGTAGAAAATCCAGAAATAGCCTCAAATGAGTAAAGTCAACTGCTTTATGCAAGAGTGCTTTCAACAAATGGTGTTAGCTGGGGCGCAGTGGTTCATGCCTGTAATCTTAGCAATTTGGGAGGCCAGTGCAGGGAGATCAGCTGAAGTAAGGAGTTCAAGACCAGCCTTTGGCAACAGGGTGAAACCTCATCTCTACAAAAAATACAAAAATTAGCCGGGTGTGCTGGAAAGTGCCTGTGGTCCCAGATACTCAGGAGGCTGAGATGGGAGGATTGCTTGAGCCCGGGAGGCAGAGGTTGCAGTGAGCCAAGATCATGTCACTGCACTCCAGCCTGGGTGACAGAATGAGACCCCATCTCAAAACAAACAAACAAACAAACAAACAAAACAAAAAAAAGCCTGCAGACCAAGAGGCCCCCAGTTCAATTCCAGACACCCCCTCCGCATTTTCTAGGCCGGGCGCGGTGGCTCAAGCCTGTAATCCCAGCACTTTGGGAGGCCGAGACGGGCGGATCACGAGGTCAGGAGATCGAGACCATCCTGGCTAACACGGTGAAACCCCATCTCTACTAAAAACTACAAAAAACTAGCCGGGCAAGGTGGCGGCGCCTGTAGTCCCAGCTACCCGGGAGGCTGAGGCAGGAGAATGGCGTGAACCCGGGAGGCGGAGCTTGCAGTGAGCTGAGATCCGGCCACAGCACTCCAGCTTGGGTGACAGAGCGAGACTCCGTCTCAAAAAAAAAAAAAAAAAAAAAAAAAAAAAGCAAATGGTGCAACCATGGCAAAAATATGAACTTTGACTGAAACCTAACTCCTTACAAAAGAATTAACTCAAATTCAATCATACATTTAAATGCAAAACATAAAACTACAACAATTTCAGAAGAACATGAAGGAGAAAATCTTTTGGACTTAGGGCTTGGTACATATTTCTTTACAAAGTACAAACCACAAAAGAAAAAAAAATCAATAAACTGGACCTCATCAAAATTCAGAACTTTTAAGCTACAGACTGAGAGAAAGTACAAACCACTTATCTGACAAAGGACTTTAGAATATATAAAGAACTCCCAAAACACTACAAACAAGCCCCAGCTTGGCCAGCATAGCAAGACCTTGTCTCCACAAAAAATAAAAGTAACAATAATAAAAGAAATTAGCTGGGCATGGTAGTGTGCACCTGTGGTCCCAGCTACTCGGAAGGCTAAGGTGGGTGGATCACCTGAACCTGGGAGGTACAGGCTGCAGTGACCTGTGATTGCACCACTGCACTGCAGCCTAGACAATAGAGCGAGACCCTGTCTTAAAAAACAAGAAGAAAACAAGCCAATTAGAAAATGAGTAAAATATATGAAGAAACATTTTACCAAAAAGAAAATACAGATGGTAATAAGCACATGAAAAGATGGTCCACATCATCAGGTGTCAGGGAAATGCAAATTAAGACCATGATGAGCCATCACTATACCTATCATAATGGCTAGAATATAAAATAGTAATAACGCCAAATTCTGGTGAAGACATGAAGAAACTGGAGCACTCATGTATTGCTCACAGCAAAGTAAAACGGTACAGCCACTCCAGGAAATAGTTTGGCAGTTTCTTTTTGAGACAGAGTCTCGCTCTGTTGCCCAGGCTGGAGTGCAGTGGTGTGATCTTGGCTCACTGCGGCTTCCACCTCTCGGGCTCAAGCACTTCTCCTGCCTTGGCCTCCTGAGTAGCTGGGACTACAGGCACAAGCCACCATACCCGGCTAATTTTTGTATTTTTTGTAGAGACGGGATTTCACCATGCTGCCCAGGTTGGTCTCGAACTTCTGGGCTCAAGTGATTGTCCTGTCTCAGCCTCCCAAAGTACTGGGATTACAGGCATGTGTCACCAACCTGGTGGCAGTTTCTTTAAAAAAATCTAAACATACATTTGTCATACAGACTGGCAATTGCACTTTGGGCATTTATCGTAGAGAAATGAAAATGTGTGTCTATACAAAAACCTGCATATGAATAACTTTGTTTATAACCACCAAAAACTGGGAACAACTTAACCATTCTTCAACAGGTTCAACAAACTGTGGTACATTCACATCATGGAATACCACTCAGCAGTAAAAAGGAATGAACTATTACTGACACACACAACAGCCTGGATGGATCTAGAGGGTATTGTGCTGAGTGAAAAAAGCCAACCTCAAATGGTCAAGATACTGTAGGATTCCACTTATGTAACATTCTGAAATGATAAAACTACAGAGATGGAAAACAGAGGGCTGGCTGCCAGGGTTAGGGAGGGTGGCGAGGGGGCAGGTATGACTATACAGAAGCAGCCTGGGAGGGAGGTGGTTGTGGTGATGAACTAGTTCTGTATGAATTGCGGTGCTGGTTACATGAGTCTACACACTGATGAAATGACACAGAACTAGAGACACATGGTTCCCGCATAAGACTCCTGGTTTTGATAGTGTGCTACAGCTGTGGAAAACGTAACCGTTGAGGAAACTGGGTGAAGGGTACTAACGACTTCTCTGTACTCACTTTGCATCTTCCTGGGAATCTACTGTTTAACAACAAAAAGTTAAAAGTCATACACAATTTTAAATTATAAAAATATGTTCATCTTATATTTTTATCAAAATGAAGGTTGAAGGCATTTATGTCCTAATTATAGGAGCAAAGAGTGATGAGAGTGGGGCTGCCCACAGAAGGACCTTCTTTGCTTCATGTCTGCCTTTCACAGCATGACCATGAAGGGGGCCATTGTGGAGAAACACCCCAGGGTGCCTTCAGTTCTTCTCAAGGTCCCGCACGGCCTCATCCTTGTGGATTTTCTCCTGTCAGATCCTCATTTTGGCAGTGGCTTTGTATGCGTCTGTGACAGTCCTCCATCGTCACGTCCATCAACTTCATGAAATTCCCCAGCCTTAGCAAGCTTTGCAGTTCATACCTTCAGGTTCATCGACTCAGGATGAACCTGGCAGGAAGACTGACAGGTGGGATGCAGGGATGCTAGAGCTAACTGGTAAGGGGCTTAGGTGGGGACTGATTCTACAGGTGAATATGTTTTCAGTAGCAAATATTTCTGTGATGGTGTCTTTTGTCCCCGAAGCCATGGGAAGCAGGAATTGAGCCTTGTGGTTTAATTTGGGGACCAGAGCTGGGTGACAATCTCCTGCCCTCTCAGCTCTGCTTATCCATGCAGGCAGCCCTGCTTTTGATGCCCCCGGGTTCACACTGGGTTTAACAGCCTCCCTTCTCGTCCAGCTCAGGCCCACGGTCAAACAGCAAGCCCTGGTTCCCCAGCTCCAAGGCTTGTGGGAAGATCTGAACCCATGAAAGCCCATAGTGCTTTTCATGAAGCCTCAAAATGAACGGTGCCATCAAGAAACGGAGCCACCAGAGTGCTGGGGAGAGGGGAGGTCCAAGCACAGAGAGAAAGAAGGTCTGTTGAAATGGCAAGACCAGGAAAGAGGGAGGATTGGGAGGTTCTGTGCCCACAGCAGGCAGAAGCCAAATACATACACTGTCACCCTCCGGAATCTGAAGCAAGCTCTGCTGGACTTCTTGGCTGGAGAGGGAAAGACCCATATAATTTTCCAATTCTGCCAAGTTTGGGTACAAAACTGATGGGGAAAAAAGGAAGAATAAATGCGTCATACGAGGGCATGTGCTTCCCCATACCTGCCTGGCTCCCCTGTGGCTGCTCATTTTTATTAAGCAATGGAGCCTGGGAATGGTGTTTATTTCCAAGACTGCGGGGTATCCCCAGGAACACTCACTGGTGAACGCTCCTCAGAGGGCCCAGGTGCAGGGTGGCACACCGAGTCCTCATGCACCACTTTGCTTTTCAACTCCACTGACTTTTATTTGACACCCAGAAACCTCTGCACCCCTCACTGAATGGTTCCCACCAGGACTGGCAGGGTCCTCATCCCTTCTTATAAGGATTTGTGTCCTTATAAGAAGAGACAACAGAGGGCTCATGCATGCGCTCTCATGCTGTAGCTCTCTCGTGTTCGCGTTTTCTCTCTCTCTCTCTCAAGCAAGTGCACGGAGGAAAGGCCATGTAAGGACTCAGTCAGAAGGTGGCCATCTGCAAGCCAGGAAGGGAGCCCTCGCCGAAACTGAATTGGCCAGAACCTTGATCTTGGGCTTCCAGCCTTCAGAACTCTGAGAATATACATTTCTGCTGTTGAAGCCATCCAGCCTTTGGTATTTTGTTATGGAAGCCTGAGTTGAATAAGGCAAGTGGGGTTCTGGGGTCTTCTCTCTTTGAGCCGCTATCTGCCGTCCACTTCTCCTCCACCTGCCCCCAACCCAGACCAGCCACAGTTCCAGCAAGGAAGTCTGACAAGTGTGGTATTTCATTCCTGGGGTCACACAAGATTGGGTCACCAGAACGGTGCTGACATGCTGATTTACGGTGACTCGAATCATTCATATAAACAGAAGCCCCACAAATGATATCACATTCTCAAGGCAGCCTTGCTGGGGGCATCAGAGAGGCCACAGCTTTCCTAACTCTGAGCTGGGTTTGGAAGGATAAATAGGGGTTCACCAGGCAGTCAAGGAGGGAGGGGAATAGCATGGGCACAGGCCCTGGGAGGTGAGGTGACTCAGCCCAGGTCAACCAGGCAGTAAGAGGTGGGTGGCAACTGGGAGCCTGGTCCTCTCCTCCCTCCATGTTGAGTGCTTAACCCTGGAGCCTCCCATACCTTTGGCATTGCCAAGCTTCCCTGATGACCTCTTCCCTGAAAGGACTGGGCACCCAGAAGCCCCCCACCCCAGCTCACCTACCTGGTGGTGGGGAAATGGCTGCCGCCTGGACTGGTAGGGCTGGCATCTTGGGCGAGGCTCTGGCCTGGGCCTGGGGAGGAGCAGGGAGCACTGGTCAGCTGTGGCCAGGACCCCAGGAACCCCAGAGCCTGGAGCTCCATGAGGCCAGGGTCTGGGCATTAGGTGTGTGAGTGGGCCTGGGGTGTGGGGGAAGTGTCCACCAACCCTCAGGGCTCAAGATCATGTAAACATGGCCTCCACAGATGTGTCTTTTCCTGGGAGGAGGTTCTGGGGGACTGTGATCCACCTGATGTCACAACCCGTTTACTGCCTGCAACAGGCAGAACATCAAGACCCATCTCCCAATCAAGTTCTCCGCTGCAAAGTCCAAAATTCTCAAAACTCACTGGAACCACAGAGTGCTGGGATGGAGGAAGAGGGGGCTTCTGGGGGCTGAGCAGACCAATGCCCATGCCCACGAGCCTCGTTTCCTCTGAAAGCCTGCCTGAGAGCATGGGGCCTGCCCATTCTGGAGGGAGGGAGAGCTGGGCCTGGGCAGGACAGAGCGGGCATGAGAGAGGCATGCGTGCAGCTGCTTGGTCTTTTCCATTCTTGCTGTAACACCACTGGCATTGCACCCTGGATGTCTTCTTTGCCCAGCAGGCCCTGCAGTGGAGACCTACCTGACCTGAGGCCTAAGGGAATCTCCAAGTGGCCCCAATTCCCAGCACCTTCCAGGATAATCCCCAAGATCCCCTTCAGGGAGTCCAGATGAATGGAGTCTGGTGACTTACCTGAATGGCCTGGTCCACTTTTAGGTCTTCTAGAGATGGGTACAGGGATGCCATGGCTGATTCTTGGAACACCCTGCAGAGTGCAGAGGGTGGGGAAGGATAAGGATGCAGCTGATGCCACCTTGAGAGGAGGCACAGACATCTGCAACAGCAAGTGGGTTGGAACTTAATATTCAAACAGAAAGGCAGCAGGGCACTTAGAATCCCTCCCCAAACTCCACCCCAATCCCCTCTCGATATTCGAACTCTACTGTATTCCACCCATCTCCAGCCTCACTGTCAACTTTTAATCTTGGCCACAATGAAGTAAGACCAGTAGGAAATTTATAAAGACTCTCACAC
Organism: Rhinopithecus roxellana; assembly: GCF_007565055.1. NCBI lineage: Eukaryota > Metazoa > Chordata > Mammalia > Primates > Cercopithecidae > Rhinopithecus > Rhinopithecus roxellana. The sequence continues at coordinate 102,309,347 of NC_044561.1, read as the reverse complement.
AAACTGTAGCAGAACTTAGACCCTCAACAGGGCACTGCTCCAGAGGGAGGAGGGAACGGAGAGTGGAGAGGCACCATGAACACTTATTTACTAAACACCTTATCATTGTCTCAGAGAGAATCAGCAGGACCTCTCAGCAAGGTGCCCAGAGAAAGTGAAAGGAATGACTTCTCAAGAAATGTTTTATTCCCTTCCTGACGAAACGTGGGGAAGGAGCAGTCTGCCTTTCTGGGTTCCTTCCCTTTACCCACTAACCACTGGCTCTGTCACACCTCCAGGCTTCACTGAGGCAGTCCACTTCAACTGGAGCCCCTGCCCAACCTCCTTGTCACCCTCGGTTCCTGTGGGACATGCCTTGCCTGGCTCCAGGCACTACGGTCACTGCCCCTACCATCCAGGAACCTGCCCTCCAGGACAGCACTGGGGCAGCCTCCTGCCTGAACTCACCACTTGTCCTGACTGCAGTTCTGAGGGGTCAAGGTGTGTCTTATTCACCCCACTGAACCCACATGTGATAGGTACACATGATAAAGGAATGCCTGCTGGTGGCACAGGAAACTGAGGGGCCTGTGCCAGGGTGATGTGACTCCAGGCTTCCCAGGACCAGATCCGCTGGGTACCTCCCTGAGTGACCACAGGTGCGCCGAGGACATCCTCATCCATCACTGCTCCTTCTCCTCCCTCTGCACCTGCTGCCTTGACCCCCCTGTCATCCTTGGCCCCACCCCCACTATCCCTTCTTATCTGTCATCAAATCCCATCTCTCCTACATCCCATGTTGTGCAGGTCCCCATCATCTCCCTGACCCTCCCCAGGTGCCACGACACCCTCCAAACATGCTGCTGCCTCCCCTCCTGCCCTCCTGCTCCTCTCCAGACAGCAGCCACCAGGCCCTTTGTGTACACACTTGGGATGTCATGCCCTGGCTGAAAGCCCCCCAGTGACTCCCCTGCCTTGGGGATGTACTTTCCTTAAAGTGGCTCACAGGCCTTCACGATTCCACCAGAGATTGGAACTGGTGGGCCCAGGGCCAGATGGAAATATATTTTATTTGACCTTGTGGAGTACTGTCAACGTTCAGATTACCAGCTTAAATGCAAGGCTCAAGGTACTAGATTTAATAATCTAATTTCCCACTGCTCCTGAAAAACAGGAAGCTTTGGCACCCCTGGACTGTAACAGAGTAGCTACAATTGAGTAGCAGCAGACTCCAGCGTGACCCAGTCCACCATCCTCTATTGGCTCTTACACCCAGACCATTGTACTCACTGGCGCCAAGTCCCGAGAGATACTTGTTTATAACCCTTGTCTACCTCTCCAGCTTCATTTCTTGCCTTATGTCCTTTCAGCTGCTACTTTCAGCTCCAGCCACAATGAGCTACTTTCACATCCTTGAATGTGATTCCCTCCCATCTCTTTTGCATGTGTTACTCCTTCTATCTGGAATACCCCTCCTCTCCCTGCTCCTTGCTTGGCCAACTCCTAATAATTTTCAAGTCTCAGATCCGTGAGCTCCTCTTACAGGAAGTCTGCTTTGATTTGTTCTCCCCCTAGCCCCTGCTCCATGTCCTCCTGTTGAGTATTCACGAGTCCTGTGTTGCCTCTTTGCTTGTCTGTCTACCCCCTTAGGAGTTCCAAGATGGCAGGAACAGGGGCTTCTCCTTTGCTGTGAAGCCTCTAACCCCTAGCATGGAGGCTAGCTCAGTAATATTGCCAGGAGCAACGCATTCTACCTGGGCTTCCACTTTTCTCCTTGTGAAGTAAAGCTCTAGTATCCTAAGAACACCCACTTTCCTGGATGAAACAAGGACCAGAAGTCCCAAATGTGCCTCTCACAGTCCTGTTTTGTTATTATTATTATTATTATTATTATTATTATTATTATTATTTTGAGACAGGGTCTCACTCTGTTGCCAAAGCTGGAGTACAATGGCGCGATCTTGGTTCACTGCAATATCCAACTCCCGGGCTGAAGTCATCCTCCCACCTCAGCTTCCCAAATAGCTGGGATATAGGTGCATGCCACCGCACCTGGTTAATTTTTGTATTTTTTGTAGAGACAGGGTTTCAGCATGTTGCCCACGCTGGTCTTGAACTCCTGGGCTCAAGCAATCTGCCCACCTTGGTCTCCCCAAGTGTTGGGATTACAGGCGTGAGCCACTATGCCCGGCCTTTTGTTTTTAAAATCTGAATTAGTGCCAATATTTAAAAATCTGGAAATACAAAATTCGTCACTTCTGACTTGTATTGAAAAAAATATAAACACTTGGCAAGGCAAGAGCTGGAATAGTGCATGGCAACACTCAGCCGGGCTGAGTCACAGCCTACCTTGTAGATGGGGCTGTACGTGCTTTCCTGTTTCCCCAAGTACCCATCAGCCCTTCACTGATTTATGATGCCTGCTTGGTTCCTGGAGGCAGCCAGTTCCAGACCCTTGCCCTAGCCTGGCCTTTGGGGTAGAAATGACCATCCCAACAGGACAGGAATTTCCTAGGAGGAGAGGGAGTCTGGCTCTGACTTCCTTTAGACTACCTGGGGGAAGAGACCCCTTTGCTTATGGCCTTCCCCACTGTGTACACACGCTGAGGTTTTTAATCTTAGGACAGTCCTCAGCAGCTATCATCTACCAAAACATGACCTGCCACCAGGACCATGCATGAACAGGAGATGTGAAAACGGGCGGCCACTCCTGCCTGATTTTCCTGATATTTAAGCAGTAGAGCACTTATATTTTTGTCAGCTGTCCCCTGGGAGAGCAGGGAGTCGGAGATCCATTTCCTGGAAATCACTCCTGGGCCAGATCACATAACACTTTTTCTGTGTCTGAGACCCTTTCACCACTGCCACCTTCTGTGGGTCCATCTCAGTGCTGGGATGCGGGGAAGTGAGAAAACAGGTACAGTCGTTCCTTGGGCTAGGTTCCAGGACAATGCCCCTCACCCCCCCACCCATCGGATACCAACATCCACAGATGCTTACGTCCCTTACATAAAGTGGCATAATATTTGCATATAACTTATGCACATTCTTCTGTATACTTTAAATCATCTCTAGATTACTTACAATACCTAATACAATGTAAATGCTAAGCAAAGTTATACTTTATTTTTATTTGAATTTTTTGTTGTATTTTTTTAAATTTTTATTTTTAAATATTTTATGTCCACAGTTGGTTGAATCCATGGATGCAAAACCTGGGGATACAGAAGTCATACTGTATCCCCTGCCTTGTAGCAGCTCACAATATAGTGGGGAATGGTTCCCTGATGGTGAACATGCTGTGTTTCATTCAATCATTCAAAACATTTGAGTGTCCACTGTGTGCCAGGAATGCTGGTCCCTCTGCTTTGCACATCATCCTCCTTGGTGTGATGCTCCTTCAGGTCTCAGTTCAGATGCTACTTCTCTGCTTGGCTTTTCCAGGCTGCATGATACCCAGCCGCCTGGCTGGGTCTTCCCATGTATTCCACTCCTGACCTGTACTGCCCCTGTTGCCAAACTATTTATTATATTAGGTGATTAATATCTGGGTATTTTCTTACACTGGACCTCACTCATAAGGGCAGGAGCTCTGTCCCGTTCACACACGATCCTTCCCCACCACGATACTGCCCAGCACACACATACTAGCAAAAATTATTTGACTGAATAAATCAGTGGTTTTCCAAGGAACGGATTGGAAATTTGTGTGGGCATTTTTGGCTGTCACAAGGCTGAGGGGACAGTCATATTCCGGGGGGGGGGGGCGGGCAGGGATATGAAATTCCTGTAATGGATGGGACAGTCCATTACAGTTACCATAATAAATGGTCCTGTCCCGCACAACTTTCAGATATCTTGCCAAACCTTCAAGTAAGCCAAAACTCTGTTATAATTGGTTGTATATACAATCACAATGAATTTTTCCCTAGTTTTAATACACACTGGATTGTCTGGAAATGCATACACTAGGTTGATTGTGGGGAGTTACACTTTGCTCACCATTCTGGAAAATCACTGCCCACCCTGCTCACCACGGGTGAGTCACCCGAACAGCATGCCCACGTCTGTGCGCATGAGTAGCTGTCACAGTGACTCCACGCTTCTATATAAATATATTTAGCCTTTGACTCAAGATATCAGATATAAACTGTTGGCAAAATTCAGCTGAATATTGTCTTCACTAGTAAATCTAAGCTGACGCCTAAGTCAGGTACAAGCACGATTGGGTGTAAGCCAGCCTCAGCTTTTACAAAGTGAAATGCATATTCTTTTATTAGAAATTACTTTCATTTCCCTGCCTTCTTATAAAGAAAGGGCATCATATTGATTTTTTTACACGGGGGAACCATCACCTGGGCTGCAGCCCCAGGACGAACTTGTCCCTTCCCTCGGCCTCAATTTCCTGCTTTGGGAAGTAGGAGCCACGAGGCACAACATCCACTGCGCCACAAGAGAGAGGTCCAACGCAACGGTCTCTAGGACCTGCCTCCACCCCAGCCTCAGTTTCCCATCTGTCACATCGTTCCATGATCCCGAAACGATTACAACTCCCTTAGCAGCCCCAAACCAACCGGAAGCGACATCTTCCGGTTGCTACAGGTTACGGCGGTTGCTATGGGCTACGGCGCCTGCGCAGAAACCCCGTCCAGTGACGCGACAGCTTCTGGAGCGCATGCGTCTCGCCCACCGTGGCCCGGGGTGACTCCCACGATCCCTGGCGGCTGCGGAGTGGAAAATGGCGGCCTCCTTGCAGCTTGGGTTACTAGCGTCCACCCAGTCTCGTGCTTTCTCCGGGCGCCCCTAGCTGGCGCCGGCATCCACAAAAATAGATCAGGTAAAGCAGCAGAGTAAGGGATAGGAAGGCTCGGTCGGGCTCCGCGGCCCCTCTTTACCGGATTGGAGGCTGTGCGGGTGAAATCGAGCTTTAAACTCTCCTGGCCTCTGAACACTATTTGTATCCTCCGAAGGAGGAGGACTTACAAGATTCTATACTTAAGGCAGCCGTGGAAAGGGAGGAGAACCAGGTCGGCCCGCGCGCTCCCGGCTGCTTTTGCTCTCCCTTTGGCTTCGGAAGCGTCAAGTCCCAAAGTATTTCCTACCAATTGTGACGTCACCCTTCCTCCCACCCTTTCTCACCCATTTCTTGTCTGGCCGTGACTTCTGACCCAGTGTTGTGCAAAAAATGCCCCGCCCCACCCTACGCAGATTCACCTCGGGTCCCACCCACCAGTGACTGAGTGATTGGGCTTCTGCTACCTAGGGAAGGGTTCTTGACTTGGCTGGGCAAATCAGTTCCCACAGCAAAATCAGACCGAAAGCCTGTTGTGAGGGACTCAGGCAGTTGGATCTGGCGTATAGGAGGAAGGCTAGGGCAATCAGGAAAGTCTCCTGGAGGAAGGAAGAAGACCCTGACTGGGCCGTGTAGGATGGATGTTCAAGTGGGAAAAGAGTGTGCTGTTCCAGGGACAGGGAGGCCCAGGCCTGAGAGTCCAGTTGCCTTGTGGATCCCGTTTACCTCGCAGGTTATCCAAACTGGACTCACAATTTTCCCCAGCTGTGCCGCGCCTCCACAGCAGTCCCACTAAATCCACCCATGGGCTATGTCAGAAATCTGGGAGTTATCCTCACCTTCCTTTCCCTTCTGAAGCCATACCTAATTCTTGCGCTCAAATTTCTGTGACCTGACTTCTGGTAATGTTTCTGTTGTTACCACATCATCTCTCCACACTCATCATGAAATTCATTTATTCCAAACTACTTTAGGTTGAGTCCTAAAACTCAGCCTGCTAGTTCATGCCTCCATGCTTTTGCAGGTGCTATTCCCTCTGTCTTAAGTATCATTCATGCCTTCTCTCTTTTCCTTGTTGTGAACTCTTCTTCCTCCAGTTCAAAGCTTTCCACCACATGTACCCATGGAGATTGGCAAACCTCCCTTCTCTAGACTACAGCATTTCTTCTATTTGCCTCTTCATCATTCATTCCACAAGTGTTTATTAATCACCTACTGTGAGCAAGGCCTTCTGCATTTCCTGGGTTGAATTTCTACTGTGCTGTGTTTGTTTGCTCATCTCCCTCACTGGTCAGGAAATGTCATTCATTTGTTAACCCCCAGTGCTGAGCACAGTGCCTGGTACACAATAGGCGTCCCATTACTATTTCTGAAAGGAGTGGAAAAGCAGGCACAGAAAGAAGAGAAAGCCTGATATCCTAAATATACAGTCTTTCTTCCCTGCCTGTCTGTGTTTGCAGGCAATAAGTAAAAAGCCTTTCGAAGAATAACCTGGGCCTGGAAAGGGAGAGAATCCACGACCCTAACGAGTTAGGTTGAAAGGTTGCCTGGCTCCTATAATCTGACAATGGAAGTTTGCTCAGTTCTGTGCTGATGGCTTCCCAAAAGTAATTGGCTCCTCTGAAAGGAAAAGAACCCACCTAACCCCTCTCTCCCAGAGGAATTTTCCTCTCCCACAGCCCTTTCCAGATTTCCATCCCTGAGCTTCTGTACTTTTTGATATTATAAGCAATAACAACACCCACAGCAAACCAGTAGTTGGGCTTCGGAGATCAGCAGGGCTGACAAGGGGACTTCAGCCCCCATCTTTGAACTTAGAGTGAGAACACTCTGGAACACTTTGTTCCAAAGAGCTGAAGTGATGAGACTCCCACTCGTTCCTGTGGACAGCTCATCCATCCTTTACAAGACAGTGTGCGGGAGGGAAGCGTGGGTTAGAGTGTCAGAGGAATAGCTCCTGGAAGGCCAAATTAGCTCAGGGATATGGTGAGTCGGAATAGAAGAAGCTGTTGCTAGGCCACCAGCATGTCCCCGCTCCTCCTCTCGGGGCTGCACTGCCTGCTGGAGGAAAGGTGCGACTTCCTCATGAACCCAGGCCCAGGCAGGGCAGGGTTCAAACTGACTGCTTCTGACTTGTGAGAGCACAGCATAGTCAAATCCCTTTTGAATGTCATTTCTTCCTTTGTAATCTGTATAACAATAGTTGCATCACAGTTATCTGGAGACTGAAAGATTTTTAAAAAGAGATAAGGTGTATATGGAAAGCATTTAGCACACTACCTAGCACATAATAGGCATTCAGTAAAAGTTAACTGTTTATTCATTGTTTCAACACTTACTTATTGAGGACCTACTAAGTCTGAGTACTGTTCTAGGTATCAGCAGTGAAGGAAAGAAGAATTGGTCCCCAAATGTACTTTCTTTGGGGGAGGAGCTGGATAAATAGGCTCTGTGATTTTGTGTGATGTGTTAGATGGTGGGAGGCACTGGAGAGAAACAGCAGGATGGAGGGTCATGTCAGGAAGTTCAGAAACCTTGCTGGCGGGATGGGGTGACATTTGAGGAAAGGCCTAACGGAGTGGGTACGGCCATTGCAGAGGCTCTTAGGTGGGAGTTAGTGTTGCGTTTAGAGAGCATCTAACCAGTGAGAAGCCGGTTGCGCAGAGAGGGAGTAAGGAGGAGTAGTGGGGAGGAGGCTGGAGAAGTGACAGGGGCCAGATCCTGGAGGGCCTGGAGGCCATGGTGAGGACTTTGGCATTTACTGTAGTGAGATGGGAGCCACTGGAGGATTTGGAGCAGCAGAGTGCCAAGGGTTATTTTGACAGGCCACCTCTGCCTGATGTTTGGAGGATGGGCTTACAGGGCAGGAGTGGGAGCTGGAACCCAGGTGGGAAGTGATGGTGGTGGAATTGTCATGAGCTTGGGCCACTGTTTGTCAAAGCTGCCTGTCCAGTGCCTGCCTAGCCCGCAGGCTCGTTTTCTGCCCCATTTTCTGAGACCCTGCCGAGGAGGGCATGCACTGACTCCTGTGTCCAGTATGTCATTCCATTCTCCTGACTTTGTGGGCTATTTTCAGTCTCCAGATGAAGAAGCCAGTTCTTAGAAAGGTGAAGCCCCTGGCGCAGTTCCCCAGCAGGTGTTTCAGTGCTGTAGCAGGAAGGTTTTTGATAGAAACTGCTTCAGGCCAGAGAAGGAGGCCTGGGCTGTAGATTCCTTGGGAGAAATGGACTTTTTGCCTGCCTGCAGCCTCTGGTTTCAGCTGGAATTGGCCTTTCAAGGAGCAAAGTGTGGGTCTCATCTCCTTGAGCACAGTCATGGGCAGTCAGAAGGCACCGGGGGCCCTCATGATGTCTGGGTGAAGAAAATCACTCGGCCATCAATCAAACCTGGCCCAGGGCTAGGATCAGAAGAAGAAACCCCACTTTCACACTCGACTCCTGGAGTGAAGCACTTCAATATGAAGCTGCCCGGGAAGTCCCAGAAGGGAAGGGGCAGGGAGGGAAGGAGACAGGGTGAGGGCAGGTCTCATTCATCCCAGTCCCAGCCAGGATCAGGTCAGGGCCCCCAGCGCTTACCTGCAGGCCAGGTGCTGCTCCACGACCTTCTCCAGCCACTGCCGCTGCTGAATCTGTTTCCCTCCCTGGAAGATAGCCCTGTCTCAGCTGGCTTCCTGCTCTGGGAAGGGTGGTGCCCATCCCCTGTTCAGCTGACTCACCTTGGACTGGGATGGGCACAGGTGAGGGCTGTGACTGGGTAAACAAGGCAGGTTGCCAGCCCAGAGGAGGCCTTTGGCCTTAGTCTAGATTTGGAGGTGGGATTAAAGCCCTCACAGCTGCTGTTCAGAAGTTTATGAACCAAGACTTGTTGGCCTTTTCTCAAATAGCTCTACATTTGGGTTGGACACCTAGTCCTGCTGATCGGGAAAGCAGTTGACTAGAGGGTGTTTTGTAGTAGGTATCTAGGGGTCTAGGCCAGGATATTGAAAAGTGGTCATATCCTGTGACCCAGCATTTCTTCTGGGAATTTGTTACAGTGGAGTCACAGGGCCCATCCATCACTGCTGCTTCTAGTAAGGAAAATGTAGAAATCCCAAATGCCCATCTCTGTGGTCTGCTTAAATAAATCATTATCTGTGGAAGATCACAGAGCTATTAAAGTCATTTAAGGAAGAAGGTATGAGGAAATATTTCTGAGATTCTAGTGAGATGTTGAAAAATCAATATTGTGAATCTCCTCTTGCATTTTGTTTTCATTTTTTGTAAAGTGGATGTGTGTTGAAAGCAGTCTAGGAGGACATACACTAAAATGCTGAGTATCTCTGGCTGGTGGCGTTGAGGGTGAGGTTTTCAGTTTGTACTTTTGTGTGTTCCAAGGTGGTTTTTTGTTTTGTTTTGTTTCTGTTTTTTAAGTTAGCTTTTGCTCTGAATGCTCATGACTTGTGTAAGGGGGAAGCAATTAAGTTTAATTATTTTAATGGGAATTTAGATTGGTTGTCTCCTGGGAGCGGAACTAAGGAGCTGTGTGCTGAGGTGGAGATTTTTTTTTTATGGCACATTTTTTGGTGTCTTAAATTTTGAAAAGTTTAAATGTACTACTTATTCCAAAAATAATTATATAAATTTGAACAGAAAAGGAGGAAGAATTTAGTTTAGATCCTGGTGGGTTTGGTTGGATGAGGGTGCCTGTCCCACTGGGTGCCTGGGCAGGGACGGGGGCCCCGTGTGCTGGCCAGTCCCATGAGGATTGACGGTGTACACACTCAGGGTGTGTCAGTATCTGGGTTGCTTTCTGGACCAGGCAGGCCCACGTCACAGTCCCCATGACGCACCTGGCAGAGTTGAACTAGCCTTGAGCATCAGATCTTCTGCCTGCCTATGAAGAGCTTACAGCCCAGAGTCCCACACAGGAAACACACAATAGGAACAATAACAAGAAGGACATTTGCCACTAATTCAGCACTTACTCCCAGAGAGCACAGAGATACTACCCCGGGCACTTTAAAGGCATTATCTCAATGGCTTCTCATGCCTTCCCTGCAGAGTCGGTGTGACTCACACCATTCCTCCAGGTGGGGAAACTGAGGCACAGAGGCACAGTTTCTCTCTCAAGTTAGCTGGAAAGTGGGCCAAGGCCATGTCTTCTATGGGACACGTTGAGGTGTGGGGCATACCTCAGGGTAAGCTACGTGGCCCTGAAGCTGAGGTAACGTGGGTGACGGATCCACCTTAGGTCAGGTCTCCAGGGCCAAAGCAAAGTGGAAAATAGAGACCCTAACTGAACCAAGCAACTCCTCCCCCACCTCACTTCATTCAGTCATGACCTGAAAGGGCCTTTAGAGATGAGGGAGGAGGAAGCAGGCCCTTCTGGGTGAGGGGCTTGCTTGTGGTCCCAGCATGTCAGCATGGAGCCCAGTTGCCCTAACTCCCACCTATTTAATACATACAGGGACTCTCTTTCTATTCCCTGGTTGGATAGTTGCCACCGATCACTGACTTCAGCCACCTAGAAATACCTTTCTTTGGGCATGCCCTTGCTTGAACTCTTCAGTGGCTCCCTCCTGCTTCAGGGTCTGGACTAAATTCCCAGGGCTGACATGGAGACCTCCACAGCCCACTCCCTTTATTACCTCCTCAGCACTCCCTCAGCATCTCTGCCTCAGCTGGACTGGGAGCCCCACCATTGCTGCCCCACTGCACACCCACTTCCCACCCGCCCTGACTCCATACCTTTGCCTGTGCTGCTGCTGACCCTAGAACACCTTCTCCTGCCCCCACCCACCTAGCCAAATCCACCACTGAGCTCCTCCAGGAAGCCTCCCGGATCACCCAAATCCATGTGGCTTCTCCCACCTCTGACTCTGGATCAGAGTCTCCTGTTCCATTCTTTAATAATCATCATGTATTCGTGTGTACCTTAGGCTACTAGTTAGACCCTAAGTTCCTTGAGGGCAGGGCCAAGTTATTAGCTCTGCACTGGTTACTCTTCTTTTGAGACAGCATTTCGCTCTGTCACCCAGGCCGTAGTGCTGTGATGCAATCATGGTTCACTGCAGCCTTGACCTCTGAGGCTCAAGGGATCCTTCCACCTCAGCCTCCCTAGTAGCTGGGACCACAGGTGCACACTGAGACACCTGGCTAATTTTTTTATTTTCTGTAGAGACAGGGTTTCGCCATGTAGCCCAGACTGGTCTCAAACTCCTGAGCTCAAGTATTCTGCCTGCCTGAGCCTCCCAAAGTGCTGGGATTACAGGTGTGAGCCACCACGCCCAGCCAGTTACTCTTTTCAAAATAAGGAGTGGAACTGTGCTCTGACCAGACTGTATTTCTGCTTTGTTATATGTTTGTATGAACAAGTATAACCTTTGGGTGGCCAGGAAACAGCACACACTCAGAAACTCCCAAATAGCACCCATGGCAGCCTGAGTAATCAACCACTATGTCCTTCCTGCTGGGCCCAGAGGCCTCTCTGGATCCTCTCATCATAATGCTGCAGGCAGCCACTGTCAACTAGAGTTGGCCCATGAGGTGAAGTCTCTACGCCATCGGGAATGGGTGCTCCATAAAGGCAGGGGCTTGTCTTATCCCTAGGGCCTAGTACTATGCCTGGCATGTAGCAGGCTCACGGTAAATTATTTATTTATTTATTTATTTTTTGAGATAGGGTCTTGCTCTGTCTGCAAGGCTCAAGTGATCCTCCTTTCTCAGCTTCCCACGATCCTCCTGCCTCAGCTTCCCACCATCCTCCTGCCTCAGCTTCCACCATCCTCCTGCCTCAGCCTCCTGAGTAGCTGGGACCACAGGTGTATGCCACCACAGCTGGTTAATTTTTGTATTTTCTGTAGAGATGGAGTTTTGCCATGTTGCCCAGGCTGGTTTTGAACTCCTGGGCTCAAGGGATGTGTCCACCTTGGCCTTCCAAAGTACTGAGATTACAGGCATGAGCCACCACACCTGGCCTCAGTAAATATTAACTGAGTGAATAAATGCCCCTCCTAGAAAAGTCAATCACAGAAACTTAAATGACTGACCCTTATGTAAAAGATGGGTTGGGCTGGAGCATCAGATCTGAGTCCCAGCTCTGTGATATTGCACATGTTACTAAACCTCTGAGCTGTAGTTTTCCACACTACCTTCTTTACAGACTTATCCTGAAGGCTAAATGAGGTATCATGTGAAGTACCTAGGACACAGCTGGCATTTAGTAAATGTTAGTTTCCTACTTTCTCGTGGCTACATGTTACAGAAACAGTCATCTGAGTGAAGTGAAAATGGAGATGCTCTTCCCAGAAGAAGAAAGAATGTCAGCTGGACAGAGAAGGAGGTGCTCTACACTCCAGCCCTCTGTGTGGAATCTGGGTGGTGCAGCAAGACCCTAGCTTATGTCATCACAGCTTTCTTCCTACTGCTGAATGATAATAACAGGAAGAGTACCATTTAATTGAGTTCCTGCACACTGAGTGCTCTGCTGGTCACTGGGCATACACTGATCTTATCTGTTCACCGTAATTCCCAGCTTCAGAGTGAAGCACCTTGCCCAAGGCAACACACCCCGAGAGTGGTGAGGCCAAGCTTTGGCTCTGAACCTCTAGGAGTCTCCTACCCTGGTGCAGCTGAGTCACAGATTTCTCTTTTAAGAAACCCACAAAGAAGTCCTTAGGTGGCAAAAATTTGATCACATGGCCAAATACAGCTGCATGGGAGGCTGGGAAATGGAGGCAGTCTATTGTTAGCAGGTTCTGTGCCAGCCCTGCTATAGCATGCTGTCAAGCCCCTGCCCTCTCTGGGCCTCGAGTCTCCATATTTGGTCAGGGAAGAGTTTGGATGGATTTTCTCTGAGGTTTCCCCTAGCTGTACTAAGGCCCCACAAAGGGCCAACTCTATTGCCACTTCCAGCCCCTGCTGAGGCGTGAACACTAAAGATGTCCACTGTGAGCATTTGGTCTCCAGACACAATGTCCTTCATGCTATTTCTGAGCTCCGTCTTGGTTTTGCTTTTTGGTGATGTGTGTGAGTTAAGGTAGGCCAGGTTATGTTGCAGCAGCAAACAACCCTGAAATCTTAGTAGCTCCTAATAGGAAGTGTCTTTCTCATGCACACTACTACCCGTCGAGGGCTGGCAGGGTCCCCGTGTCTCCTTACTCCAGGACCGGGGGTGATGGGGCAGCTGCCATCTCAAAGGCTGTCAAGCCACGGCAGAGGAAAAGAGATCTCTATCTGGCAATTAAGTGCTCCAGCCCAAATAACAAATGTCACTTCTCACACCTTGTTGGCCAGGTTACCCCACCTCCCAATCACAAGGGAGCAGGGAACTGCCATCTCACCACATGCCTGGAAGGCAGAGAGTAGGAAATACAGGAGGATGACATTAATAATAACCTCAGGCCTCTGTTCCAGAGTGTCTGCCAGCCAGCTGTGATCACCTGTGTCTGGGCAAGGGTAGCAGATGTGACCTGGGAGGCTGCACCGAGTTCTGCTGGGACCTATGTGGGGAGTGACGGGCTGAAGAGATGGAAAGACGTCTGACATTCTGGAGCCCAGGGCTGAGGCTGGACAGCGCAACCTGCCACTGTAGGTAAAATTCCTATGCTGAAACAATCTCCAATGCGATAGTGCTAAGAGGTGGGGACTTTTGGAAGGTGATTATGTCACTGGGGCAGAGATTAGGGCTCTTATACAAGAGGTCTGAGGGAACTTGTTTGCCCCTTTACATGACAATGCAGTGAGAAAATGTAATCTTTGAAGCAGAGAGCACGTTGATCTTGGACTTCCCAGCCTCCAGAACTGTAAGCAGTAAATTCCTGTTAATAAATTATCCAGTTTAAGATATGTTGTTACAGCACCCTGAATGGACTAAGACACAGTCCCAGCCAGGAGCGTTAGTTTCCAGTTCTGTAAAACTGGGGCAGTATTTCCTAACCTGCAGAATTTTAGTGAAGATGAAATGGATGAGTAACAGTGGGGAAACGCCTCTCTACTCCCCAGCAGCCTTCTACAGAAGGCGTACTTTTCAGCGGAAGACTCTGCCCAGCTGAGCCCTATGCCAGATTTGGGTGGTCAAATTTGAGAGCAGGAGCTTGGCAAAGAGGGGCTTTGGGGAGGCAGTCAGTTTGGAGGGGGCATATTGTAAGACTATGTGCTTACAAAAGCATAATATATTCCTAAGATTTCTTTGAGGTGACTTTATTTGGGACAGTTCTGGGGGAGTCGATGGAGATGGGGGCACCCTGGCCGCTGATGCCTTCCCCCATTCAAACAGATTTGGGGATTCCTATGGCAGTGCACAAGATGAGGGTATAAAAAGGGGGCAAGAGAAGGAAGGCAGCATGATGGATGGAGGCTGGACCAGTATAGTGACCCCCAGGGAAAGTCCCCTGGGAGGGTGAAGGCAAGTAGGAGGGTACTCTGAGAATAGGGTTAGGTTCTGAAGCTGTTGCCTTCCTGTGATGCAAGCCCCAGCTCCTCCTCCATCCTCAAATCTTCAGTAAATACCCTCTGTTGACAGGACGTTCGCTACTGCACAGTGGGCACTCAGCATGCTACTTTGTATCATCTCATGTGTCATGACATGTCATGTCAAAGCCAACCTGTGGACACACAGGTCCTCTCGGCTTCCCTCAGGTCGGAGTGGGGAGAAAGCAGGTCAAAAGCCCAGCCTTGGTGGGAATGTAAACCAGTACAACCACTATGGAAAACAGTATGGAGATTCCTTAAAGAACTAAGAGTAGAACTACCATTCGATCCAGCAATCCTATTACTGGGTATCTCTACCCAGAGGAAAAGAAGTCATTGTATGAAAAAGATACATGCACACACGTTTATAGCAGCACAATTGGCAATTGCAAAAATACGGAAACAACGTAAATGCCCATTAACCAATGAGTGGATAAAGAAAATGTGGTATATATACACCATATAATACTACTCAGCCATAAAACGGGACAAAATAATGGCCTTTGCAGCAACTTGGATGGAGCTGGAGGCCATTATTCTGAGTGAGGTAACTCAGGAATGGAAAACCAAATATCACATATTCTCTTTTTTCGTTGTTTTTTTTGTTTTTGAGACGGAGTCTTGCTCTGTTGCCCAGGCTGGAGTGCAGTGGTGTGCAGTCTCGGCTCACTGCAACCTCCGCCTGCTGGCTTCAAGCAATTCTCCTGCCTCAGCCTCCCAAGTAGGTGGGACCACAGGTGTGCACACCACCATACCCAGCTAATTTTTGTATTTTTAGTAGAGACGGAGTTTTGCCATGATGGCCAGGCTAGTCTTGAATTCTTGACTTCGTGATGTTCTCTCTTTTAAGTGGGAGCTAAGCTACGAGGATGCAAAGGCATAAGAATAATATAATGGACTTTGGGGACTCTCGGGAGGGTAGGAGGGGTTGAGGGATTAGAGGCTACATATTAGGTACAGTGTGCACTACTCAGTTGACAGGTGCACCATAATCTCAGAACTCACCACTAGAGAACTTATCCATGTAACCAGAAACCACCTGTACCCCAAAACCTATTGAAATAAAAAAGCCTAGCCTTGGTCCTGCCCAGTGCAGAGATACATGAAGCTGTGACTTTGATTTACTCTTCCAAAAACCTTAAATAGCCAGCCCTGATCTGCTGACACAGTTCGCGTTCTGAGCAGAGAAATGGAGGAGAAGGCAGCAGAAAGACAAGAAAGAATCTCTGCTGAGATCAGGGGCTAGCTCATTAATCTAGGTGAGTATGCCATTTTGGAGATTATACAAACCAAGCCCTGGAGGGGTCAAATGACTCAGTAATGCAGCCAGCCCATGGCACAGGCAGGGTGAGGAGCCACATCTGCCTTCCTATAGCCACCAGAGAAGGGAAACGGGTGCAGAACGGTCACATAGCAATTCAGTAGCAGAGCCAGGATCCAGCGACCCCAAACCCTGGTCTCTCCCGGTTGCTAGCCTGGGAATGTTGCCCAGCTCTTTCACCCACTTTTGGCCTTGGCTCCTCGCCACACCTGTGCCAGTAGGTGGCTGGGTTACTCTGAGTTGTTTGACTCCTCCAGGGCTCAGTTTGTCTAATCTCCAAAATGGCACGCTCACCTCGATTGACTAGCTAGCTTCTAATCTCAGGGAAGTGTGTTATCTTGTCTTTCTGGGGGGATTCTGGGAGTCAGATAGAGAGAGGCAGCATGATCTGAGAAATCTGAGCCCCAGACACTAGAGGTGGAACTGGTCCTGCTGCATCCTGGCCGGAAGCAGCATTTGAAAGCTGATCTTGAGCGAGACAATATGAGGATAGCCATTGTCATTGTTGCACGCATCATCTTCCTTAACCCTCAGTTGGCCCTGTCAAGTGGGTTCCTTCGTTTTCTAGTTTTTCCATTGAGAAAACACAAGTAAGATTCAGTCTGAAGACTGGTAGCTCAGTGCTCCCAACAAGGGGCAGGAGGGGCCTGGCTGAGCACCCTGAAGGAGGAGTGGGGGCGGGTGCCAGAACATGGATGCTTTCCTGTCTGGCTGGAGCTGCTCCCACCGTGTTCCGGAGCAGGGCAGAACAGGAAGGCAGGAACAATGGGCAACCGGCAGTGGCGAGGTGCTGGGGTTCCTGAGCCACGGGCGGGGAGGCTCGGGCCTGGTCACCACCAAGGCTGGGGGTGCAAGTTTCCTGTGCAAGAGACTTAACAAGATTAGCAAGTAACATTTTTGAGCACTTACTGTATGTCCGGACCTGTGTTAGACACTTTAGATGGATTAGCCTCATTTTACAGATAAACAAATTGGGGCACAGAGAGTTTAAATGAAATGCTTAAGGTAAGAGGTGAAAGATTTGAACCCAGGCAGGCTGGCTCCAGATCCTATGCTCTTAACTACTATAACTTTATACATGTATACATACATATATGATTATATACATGTTCTACATACTTTCTCAATTTTCCCCTTTCACTTAATTTATCATTGCCACTTTTCTATGTCATCAGTATCATCCTTGTTTAAAGTGCTAACATGCCGGGAAGACCTTGTCCGTGTGTCCTGGCCACATCCCAGTCTGTTTTTCCCGTTACCTGAGGGGTCTGGATTTCCACTATTGGTGCTGTCATTGAGTTAAGGTGTGGTTCCTCTCATTTAAACTGGTGATAACAATGGTGGTACCAAGGGGTGGGCTGGGGGGTGCTTAAGCCCCTTTTAATCTCTATCATAATAACTCCTTTATCCAAATAAACACCATCTACATAAAATAATGTGCTTATATGCAAACAGTACTTCAAGACAGGACTCCCTCCCCAGCTCAATCAGATTGCTGCACCCAAGCATTCCCACGGAGAAGTCCCCCAGGCAGCCTGGCTGCTGGGTTAATGCCGTAGTGGTGCTGCTCTGAACACAAGCTGTGGGAGCACTGCTGGTATCTTAGGATCCGG
The DNA here is from genome assembly GCF_007565055.1 of Rhinopithecus roxellana. Taxonomy (NCBI): domain Eukaryota; kingdom Metazoa; phylum Chordata; class Mammalia; order Primates; family Cercopithecidae; genus Rhinopithecus; species Rhinopithecus roxellana. The sequence continues at coordinate 102,292,193 of NC_044561.1, read as the reverse complement.
TGGGGTGGAGATGTGGAGCCCAGGAAGACCCAGCCTGACCTGGTAGTAGGGGCTTCAGAAATTGCTGGAGAGGGTAGAGGCTGTTGCCTAGGGCTCTTACTGCATTTTAATGTAAGATGAAGGCCACAGATTGGTGCTGTCAAGACTGGGAAGGCCTGTGGGACTCAGGACTCCCTGAGTCCCTAAGACTGACCTGCTCCTCCTTTCACCTGAGACAGACTGGGAGATCCCAGGGTAGTGGGGGCAGGGAAGTAGAAGGGGCTTGTTGAAAATTCTCCACCATGTCAGCTAGGAGAGCCTGCTGGAGCCACTCCCCCAGGGGTGATGAACCAGCTGGAGGACCTCTCCTAGAGCCCCCTTTTGGCCCTCACAAGGCCAGCTGGGAGCACTGGATGGGGAATGAGACAGTTTTGTGTTCTAGTTTCATCCCTGCCCGTGGGTGGCTATGTGGCCCTGGGCAAGTCACTCTCCCTTGGTAGCCTCTGGCTTCCCAACCCTACCATACCAGGGAACACCATGGACTCTCCCGTTCTGCCAGATGGTCTAGCAAAGATTCTTTCCCTCTCGGGTCACCTGGGCTGGCAGGTGGGTGATTCAGAAGTCACCTTTCTGAACCTCCAATTATTATTACATATTAATATACATTTACCTAATTACTTCCAAGTATGGCTTTTGGGGATCACCTGCTACCCACTTCCCCTTCTTATGGTAGCTGTCCTCAATTTTCATCTGGGGAAGCCTCCTCTCCTCCACCTCAGCCATGTGCAGTGGATGGAGTTGACTCTTCTTCTGGTTCCAAAAGGGGAAGAGAGGCTCGCAGATCTATGCATTCCATTCCCCAAACCTCAGAGGAGTGGGGGTCGGGGTGGGACATGTGACCCAATTCCAGCCCATGGCATCAGGCTTAGAACCAGTCCCAATTGTGGAGAAGTCTGGAAGCTTCAAACCTGAGGGGATTTGAGGTTGGAGTTAACTGGCAGCCATCCTGCCCCCATGGAGAATGGAGCCATTGCAGAAAAGGCGGAGCTGGGAATGGAGAGACAGACCAGGGCCTCGTGATGTAGCTTAATCCCTTAAGTCCAGCTGTGCATGAAGCCAAGTGCTCACCCTTAGGCTTTTCAGGTACAGGAGACAAATGCCTTTTTCACTGAAGCAAGTTTGAAGTGGATTTTCTGTTGCTTACAGCTAGAAAAATCCTGACTTTTGTTGACGTTACTTAATTCTATGATACCATCAGTGGTATGATGATTTTATAAAGGAAAATATTAAATCTTAATAACAGGTTTTTTTTTTGTTGTTTTTTTTTTGTTGTTGTTGTTTTTGAGAAGATCTGGCTCCATCACCCAAGCTGGAGTGCAGTGGTGCGATCTCGGCTTACTGCAACCTCTGCCTCCTGGGCTCAAGCCATCATTCCACTTCATCCTCCCGGCCTCCCAAGTAGCTGGGACTACAGATACATGCCACCACACCCTGATAATTTTTGCATTTTTAGTAGAGATGACATTTCTCCATGTTGCCCAGGCTGGTCTTGAACTCAAGCAATCCACCCACCTCAGCCTCCCAAAGTGCTGGGATTACAAACCTGAGTGAGCCACTGCACTGGGCCTAATAACAGTTTTTTGTTTTTTTTTTTAATTAAAAAGATGCAAATCAGGTTCCCCTCTTAAAAAACTGACACTAGTGTATTTTTATTTATAAAATTGCATACCACCATCTCCTTTGGTGATATGTTCAAAGTTCTTCACATCTAGAGTCTAGACTGTGAGAAACAAACTCACCCGTCCAAACCCAAAGAATGGACCCAGAGACACAGAGAACAGTGGAGGTGAGACTTTTAATATAGTCTTGCAAGATGGGGTGTCTGGTGGGCAGGCACACCCAGCACGCTTACAACAAGCAATTTATCCTCTAGTGTGTGGGTCCCTCTCCTGGTTCCTCAGAGGTTGAGTACAGATTGAGTGGAGTCACAATCTTCCTGGATGTCACCTGTTGGTTGTTGAGTAGGGTTGTTTTGTTTGTTTGTTTTCTGAGATGGAGTCTCATTCTGTCACCCAGCCTGGAGTGCAATGGCATGATGTTGGCTCACTGCAACCTCCGCCCCCCGGGTTCAAGCGATTCTCCTGCCTCAGCCTCCCGAGTAGCTGGGATTATAGGCACCCACCACCACGCCCAGCTAATTTTTGTGTTTTTAGTTAGAGACAGGGTTTCACCATGTTGGCCAGGCTGGTCTCAAACTCCTGACAAGTGATCCACCCGCCTTGGCCTCCCACAGTGCTGGGATTACAGGCGTGAGCCACCTTGCCTGGCCAGGTAGGGATTTTGGGTGTTTTTTTTAGGGTTGTCTCACTGCATTTTGTTGCAGCCCATAATGTATTGCAATTATAGTCCGCTCAAGGACTTTTTAAGTATTTGACTTATGACCTAGGTAGTCGGGCAAGCTGATAAAAGAATAGATAAAGTGAGCTATTTTGCAGGCTAGTAAATCTTCATTCTAGACTAAACTCTTAGGTTTGGATGAGAGCAACTAAGGGTACCCCAACTAGCAGGCTCCAGCTATTAAAGCAGGGGCCTAGTATATTCTGTCCTTCTGTAGTTTGCAGACCCAAGCCTACTTGAGGCACTTCGTCTTGGAAATGGACCACCATTTACATATTTCCTACACAGACTTTGGAGGTATTCAGCCATTTTTCCTTTCCTTTTTCTTTTCTCTCTTCTTCTTCTTTCTTTTTTCTTTTTTGACAGAGTTTCATTCTGTTGCCCAAGCTGGATTGCAGTGGCATGATCATAGCTCTGCAGCCTCTAACTCCTAGGCTCAAGTGATCTTCCAGTCTCAGCCTCCTGAGTAGCTGGGACTACAGGTATGCACCACCACACCCAGCTAATTATTTTCTGTAGAGACAGGGTTTTGCCATGTTGCCCAGGCTGGTCTCAAACTCCTGGACTCAAGTGGTCATCCTGCCTCAGCCTTCCAAGGTGCTGGGATTACAGGCCTGAGCCACCATGCCCAGCCTTCTCTTTTAATTGCATTGTCTGGCTAGCAATAAATCAGTCTTCTATATACTCAGTATAATCTGTTATTTCCACACGGCATGATTTTAAAAGTCATTTTAAGTGATAGTTAGGGAATCGGGTAAAATTCCGCTGGACTTGATCACAGCCAGCCAAACAAATGGATAGCAGACAGTGACGATACCTTACTCCCCCTCTGCCTGCTGGCTGGTAGGTTTCTTGGACTTCCATTCTCGGGCACACCCTCATTCAAGAGACTTTTAAGATGGTGTTGATGGGGAGGTAGTGTGTGAGAATGAGTTACGATCATTGATCATCGTTACCATTTCTTTGAAGCATTCCAAATTGTTACCAAACTTGAAACAAATGCCCCTGGCTGAGTCTGGGTGTGTTGGGGGCCAAGTATATAACTGGAAGTTCTCTGGATTAATGTCTACATATAATAAATACAATGCTTATTACAGGTGGTTTTTAAATGTGCTAATATCATACTAAAACTTAACCATAACCACAATGATTGTTTAGAACTGAAGACTAACAGAAAGTTTTTTGGACTAATTTAATCGCTGACTTTGAAATTGCCAGTGCAGTGATAATAAAAAGCAGACCTACTTTTGGTGGTTTTCTTGTTACCTTCAACCTTCCTGCAGACTGCATCCCCCTCATTGCCTGTATGAGGTGGGTCCTGCTGCCCTGTTGTGCTCAGTAAATGCTTTGATGATCCTAAGGAGAGGTCCCTAATGGGCATCCCCAGAAAGGAGTGAATGAGGGAGTGATCCCAGGACAGGGAGCCATTGCTTCTGAGTCTTAGGCCTGACTCAGTTATAATATGCTATGTGTCCTTAGGGAAGTCACATCCTCTCCGTGCTTCAGATGGGATATTCTTTCCCTACTCTGCTTAGCCTGGATGATGGACATGTCAGGCCTTGGGCAGAAGTGAATGACGAATGCTTGCCTGCTCCAACCCTGGGCACCTGTCTAGGAGTCACACCCACGCTGGTGCTGGGCCAGGTCAGCCTCGTCTGCCCATCCCCTTCTACTCTTGCTCCCCAGCTATCCTTACACCTAGCTAGGCCTTTTAATGCTTAGTAGGGGCCCCTCACCTCAAGGGGCTGATCTCATGCTCTCAAGGACCCCTGTTCCTGGAGTTGCCCCAGAGCTGCCACTGTGGGCGCCTCTTCCCAGCCTGTGCAAAAACACCTTCCCAGTGTCTCTCTGCTGCACTGGTTTCACAGCACCGGGCTGTGGCCCCAAAGGACATCTTCCAGTCCTGTCATTCAGCCATCCAGTGAGTTATGCTACAGCTGAGCTTGGTTAAAAGGCAGACTCATTCCTGCCTGGAACTTCTGCTCCTTTCCCACTTTTAATCTGATGGCTGAGTCTGACTCACTTCAGGGCTGTGAGGACAACAGATGTCCCAGAAGAGGACAAATGCACACACACACACACACACACACGCACGATATATACACCCCATGTTTCACATTACTTTAGCTAAGGATAGTGAGATGGCCACAGAGTAACAGCAGATGCAGCCGGTCATGGCCTGGCTTTTGACCTTCCCCAGTTCCCTGTGCAGTGGTTGGTACGTTCTCTGAGTAGGTAGGATCCTTCCAGAACAGAGTAAAAGGCTGAGTTCCTGCTATGCCGCAAAGTCTTTTATATAAGTTTCCATCACTTCCAGAAGAACCTACATAACAATGAAGGCCCGCCCTTGTAATGTTCACCAAGGTTGAATTTCCCTAGTTCCTAAAGCTTCAATATTACCATTCCAGCCTTCCCGTGACCCAGATAACTCTTCCAAGCTCATCTCGCCAGTGTCCTGAGTCGTTTATTTCCATTGAGGGACGGCCTCATACCCATCAAACATGACAGGAGAGGTCTGAATGCCATTGGTTGGCAGAGATTTGTTTCTTCCCTAGTTCTCCCCTGTGAAGACTGAGAAGTTCAGAGTCTGCCAACACTGAGAGACAGCTCGGGAGGTTTTGTCTGCCTAGTGTATACAGAGGAGCCTGTGATGGGTCACATCTAATGTCTTGCCAGAGCAGAGAGGAGACCATGATGGGGATGTCCCTGTCCTGACAGAGGTGAGGGGCAGGACACCCAAACACATATGCAGTGCATACACTGGAAGTTAAGGTCCATGACGACAGCGACTCTTGTTTACTATTGTGTTATAGGACCTCAATAAATATTTCTTCAATGAGTCACTGGAACCACACTTACAGTATATTAAAAATATGCATAGAACGCCCGGGCGCGGTGGCTCACACCTGTAATCCCAGCACTTTGGGAGGCCGAGGCGGACAGATCACCTGAGGTCAGGAGTTTGAGACCAGCCTGGCCAACATGGTGAAACCCCATCTCTACTTAAAATACGAAAAAATTTGCCGGGCGTGGCGGCAGGTGCCTGTAATCCCAGCTACTCAGGAGGCCGAGGCAGGAGAATTGCTTGAACCTGGGAGGCAGAGGTTGCAGTGAGCCGAGATCGCGCCATTGCATTCCACCCTGGGGGACAAGAGCAAGACTTCATCTCAAAAACAAACAAACAAACAAACAAAAAAACGTAGAACAACGAAATACTTTTTCACTCATCATTTAGCGAACATTTAAAAGATGATAACATCCAGGCTGGGCACGGTGGCTTACACCTGTAATCCCAGCATTTGGGAGGCCAAGGCAGGTGGATCACTTGAGCTCAGGAGTTCAAGACCAGCCTGGGTAAAATAGTGAGACCCCATCTTTATGAAAAATACAAAAATTAGCCAAGCATGGTGGCACATGCCTGTAGTCCCAGCTACTCGGAAGGCTGAGGTGAGAGGATGGCTTGAGTCTGAGAGGCAGAAATTGCAGTGAGCTGAGACTGCGCCACTGCACTCCAGCCTGGGTGACAAAGCAAGGCTCTGACTCAAAAAAATAATAATAAATAAAAGATGATAACATTGTTTTGGTGATAATGCAGGAAAATATGCAGTCCTCACTGCTAAGTGGGCAACACCGCCACATACAGTGGCACGGGCTATGCACTGCACAACTGCATACCTGTAACAGTATTAACAGTGGAGGGTGTCCAGGTTCTTGGCGTCTTGAACAAAGAATTGGACAAAACGCGCAAACAAAGTAAGGAAAGAATGAAGCAACAAAAGCAGAAATTTACTGAAAATGAAAGTACACCCCACAGTTTGGGAATGGACCCGAGCATAGGGGCTCAAGGACCCCATTACAGAATTTTTGGGAATTTAAATACCCTCTAGAGGATTCCATTGGTTACTTGGGGTACGCCCTGTGTAAATGAAGAGGATGAAGTAAAGTTACAAAGTCATTTACTTAGTGTATGCCTCATGGAGAGGATATTTCCTGTCATAGCTGAAGTGTGAAATCGGCCTTATGTTGCCTGCCTCCAGACCCTATTTTCCTGCCTCAAGAGAAAGACCTGATGGAAGGGATTGTGATAAAATGTATCAAAAGCCTGAAAAGTGTACATACTCTTTGAACCAAGAGTTCTCCTACTCCTGAACCAAGAGTTCTCCTACTCCTAGGATTTAGCGCTAAGGAATAACTGTGAGGTAAATGAAAATTTAGCCAAGGATCTTCATTCATCACATCGTTTATGGTAGTGAGAAAAACTCTAGGTGATTAAAAATAGTGAATGATTGACTAAAGAATATCACACACACACCCATATAGCAGATTGCTCTTCAGGAATTTAAATGACACTCTAAGAATAAATTTAGTAACCCAGGCAGGTAGTGGCATATGCAGTAGAAACCCACTTTTAAAAGGCGTTGGTATATATATGCATATGAATTTTTATGTGTGTACACAGGAAAAAAGCCTAGAATAAACCTAGAATAAATAAATAAATCTGGGTGAAGAATTACAAATGCTAGTTATTTTATTGTTTTTGGTTTTTATCTATTAAATAATTTTTCCTAAATGAATGTGCATTGGCTACATGATTTTTAAAAATTAAAAAAAACCTTATTTTAAAAATACTGGAGGAAAATACAATAATAAATTATTACAGGTTGTTTTGGAAAGGATAAGTTTTGTGTTTTTTTTTTTTGAGACAGAGTCTCGCTCTGTCGCCCAGGCTGGAGTGCAGCAGCACAGGGTCTCTGCTCACTGCAAGCTCCGCCTCCCGGGTTCACGCCAGGTCTCTGCTCACTGCACGCTCCGCCTCCCGGGTTCACGTCATTCTCCTGCCTCAGCGTCCCGAGTAGCTGGGACTACAGCCGCCCGCCACCACACCCAGTTAATTTTTTGTATTATTTTTAGTAGAGACGGGGTTTCACTGTGTTAGCCAGGATAGTCTGGCTATCCTGACCTTGTGATTCACCCGCCTTGGCCTCCCAAAGTGCTGGGATTACAGACGTGAGCCACCGCGCCTGGCCGGAAGGGATAAGATTTTGAACCAAAAATAAATATCCCACTATTGGAAGTGGGGATTGAACCTCAAGACCTGCGGGAGCTGGATCTAGAAACAGGCTTTGGGCCTGTAGTAGCCAGCCTTCAGGATGGTCCCAGATGACCCTTACCTCCTGGTATTCATGCCCTTGTGCAGTCTCCTCCCACAGTGAATCAGGGCTGACTTGTTACTAGTAGAGTATGATGCAAGTGACAGTGTGTGACTTTCAAACTGGGTTATAAAAGGCACTGCAGCTTCCATGTTGGTCTTTTGGATCACTGGATCTGGGGGAAACCAACGACCATGTTGTGAGGACACTTAAGCAGTTCTTTGGAGGCTCACATGGAGAGGAAAGAACTGGCGGACAAGTTACCCTGCAAGTCAACCCTAACAACGTGGTTGATGACACAAAAACCACAAAGGAAAGGGTACATGAAGCAGGGCCCTTTGAACCTTGGGAGCACAGTTTGGCACCATGTACCAATGGCATTTTTGTTTTAATTAATAAACCAGTATTGATACATTATAGTCTATATTAAGGTTCTCTTTTTTTGTGTTGTACAGATCTGTGGGGTTCTGACAAATGCATAATGTGTATCCACCATTACACTGTCATACAGAATAGTTTTACTGCCCTGAAAAGCCTCTGTGCTCTACCTATTTAACCCTCTGCCCTCACACCAAACCCCTGGCAACCACTGACTGACCTTTTTACATTCCCTATAGTTCTGCTTTTTGCAGAAATCATACACTGTGTAGACTTTTCAGACTGGCCTCTTTCACTTAGTAATATGCATTTGTTTCCTCCATGTCTTTTCTTAGCTTGCTAGCTCATTTCTTTCTATTGCTGAATAATATTCCATTGAATGGATGTGCCAGACTTTGTTTATTCATTCACCTATTAAAGGACATCTTGGTTGGCTTCCAGTTTCTGCCAATTGTGAATAAAGCTACTATAAATATTCATGTGCAGGTTTTTGTGTGGACATAAGTTTACAACTCAATTGGGTAAATATCTAGGAGTGCCATTACTGGATCATATGCTGCAAATATATTTAGTTTTATAAGGAACTGCTGAACTCTTCCAAAGTGGCTATACCGTTTTGCATTCTTATCAGCAATGAAAGGGCATTCTGTTGCCAGCATTTGGTATTGTCAGTTTTGTGGATTTTAGTCACTCTAAAAGATATGTAGTGAAATCTAATTTTAATTTGCAATCTCCTAATGACATATGATGTGGATCTTAATTTCTATGCTTATTTGTCACGTGCATATTTTCTTTAGTGAGGTGTAATTTTCAGACCTTTTGCCCGTTTAAAAAATTAGGTTCTTTTCTTATTGTTGAGTTTTAAGTGTTTATAATTTTGAATACCAGTCCTTTATCAGTTAATGTGTTTTGCAAATAACTTCTAATCTTTGGCTTACTTTTTCATGCTCTTAACATTGTTTCACAAAGCAGAAGTTTTTAATTTTTGTGAAGTTCAGTATAAGAATTTCTTATTCCATGGGTTGTGCTTTTGATATTGAATTTAAAAACTCATCACCAAACCCCAAACCACCCAGATTTGTTCCTATATTAGCTTCTGTAAGTGTTGTAGTTTTATGTTTCACATTGAAGTCTAAGATCCATTTTGATCTAACTTTTGTAAAAGGTGGAAGGACTCTGTCTGGATTTTCCCATTTGTTAAAAAGATTATCCTTTTGCCTCTTCCTGCAGTGAATTGCCTTTGCTTCTTTGTCAAATATAATTTGACTATATTTATGTGGGTGTATTTCTGGGCTCTCTATTCTGTGCTGTTGATCAATTTGTCTGTTTTTTCACCAATACCACACAGTCTTGCCTACTTTAGATTTATAGTAAGTCATAAAGTCAGGTAGTGTTAATCCTCTGACTTTGTTCTTTTTCAGGATTGTGTTGGTCATTCTGGGTCATTTGACTTCCCACATTAACTTTAGAATCTGTCAGTATTCACAAATTAACTTATTCGAGTTTTATTTGGATTGTGTTGAATCTATACATAGAGTTGGGGAGAATTCTCATCTTAAAATTATTGAGTTTTGCTATTCATGTACAGGGAGTATCTCTCCATTTATTTATATCTTCTTTGATTTTTGTCATCAGAGTTTTCTATGTTTCCTCATATTGATTCTATACATATTTTGTTGGATTTATGCCTAGGTATTTCATTATTTTTGGTGGTAATATAAATGGCATTATGTTTCTAATTTCAACTTCCAACTGTTCATTGATGGCACAAAGGAAAGCACTAAACTTTTAAATATTAACTTTATATTCTGTGAACTTCCTATAATCATTTATTAGTTCCAGGAGTCTTTTATTGTTGAATCTTTAGGATTTTCTATATACACAGTCATGCCATCTGTGCACAGAAATAAAGACAGCTTTATTTCTTCTTTCCCAATTGGCATGCCTTTTATTCTCTTTTCTTGTCTTATTGCACTAGCAAGAAATTCTAGTGCAATATTAAATAGGAGTGGTGAAAGGGGACATCTTTGCCTTGTACCCAGTATTAGGGGGGAAAACATCCAGTTTCTCATTATTAAGTATGATGTTAGTTGTAGAATGATTGTAACTCCCATTTGTTAATTTGAGAATGTTTCCTATTATTCCTAGGTTGCTGCGAGTTTTTATTATGAAAGGGTGTTGGATTTTGGCAATGCCTTTTCCGCATCCATTGATATGATCACATGATTTTCTTCTTGAACTTACTGATTTGATGAATTACATTAATTGATTTTTGAATGTTGAACCAGTTGTTCATGCCTGGAATAAATCCTGCGTGGTCAAATCATGGTGTATAATGATTTTTATACATTATTGGATTTGATTTGCTAATTTAAAAAAAAAAATTGGGGCTACATAGTAGGTATGTATATTTATGGGGTGTATGTGATATTTTGATTCAGGCATTCAATGTGTGATCATCACATCAGGGTAAGTGGGATATCCATCACCTCAAGCATTTATCTTTTGTGTTACAAACAATCCAAATATATTCTTTTAGTTATTTTAAAATGTGCAATAAATTTTGTTGACTGTAGTCACCCTGTTGTGCTATCAAATACTAGATCTTATTCATTCTGTCTAACTATATTTTTGTACCCATTTACCATCTCCACTTCCCTCCCCACTCCCCCAGGTACCCTTCCCAGCCTCTGGTAACCACCATTCTACTCTTTATCTCCATGAGTTCAATTTTGAAAATTTTTTAGCTTCTCCAAGTAAGTGAGAACATGTGAAGTTTGCCATTCTGTGCCTGGCTTATTTCACTTAACATAATGACCTTCAGTTTCATCCATGTTGTTGCAAATGACAGGATCTCATTCTTTTTTATGGCTGAATAGTACCCCATTGTGTATATGTACCACATTTTCTTTATTCATTCATCTATTGATGGACACTTACATTGCTTCCAAATGTTGGCTATTGTGAATAGTGTGACAGTAAACATGGGAGTGCAAATATCTCTTTGATATACTGATTTCCTTTCTTCTGGGTATATACCTAGCAGTGGGATTGATGGATCATATGGTATCTCTATTTTTAGTTTTTTGAGGAACTTCCAAACTGTTCTTCATAGTGTTTGTACCAATTTACATTCCCACCAACAGTGTATGAGGATTGCCTTTCCTTTAAGTCCTCACCAGCATTTGTTATTGCCTGTGTTTTGGATAAAAGCCATTTTAACGGGGGTGAGATGATATCTCACTGTAGTTTTGATTTGCATTTCTCTAATGATAATGATGTTAAGCAACTTTTCCTATGCCTGTTTGGCATTTGTATGTCTTCTTTTGAGAAATGTCTATTCAAATGTTGTGCCCATTTTAAACTCAGATTATTAGATTTTTTTTTCCCTATTGAGTTGTTTGAGTTCCTTATATATTCTGGTTATTAATCTCCTATCAGATGGATAGCCTGCAAATATTTTCTCCCATTCTGTGGGTTTTCTCTTCACTTTGTTGATTGTTTCCTTTGCTGTGAAGAAGCTTTTTAACTTCATGTGATCCCATTTGTCCATTTTTGCTTTGGCTGCCTGTGCTTGTGAGGTATTACTTTGCCAAGTCCAATGTCCGGGAGAGTTTCTCCAATGTTTTCTTTTAGTGGTTTTGTAGTTTGTGGTATTAGATTTCAATCTTTAATTCATTTTAAAATGATTTTTGTATATATTGCAGGAGATAGTCTAGTTTCATTCTTCTGCATATGGATATCCACTTTCCCCAGCGCCATTTATTGAAGAGACTGCCCTTTTTCCCAATTTATGTTCTTGGCATCTTTGTTTAAATAAATTGGATGGATTTGTTTCTGGGTTCTCTATTCTGTTCCATTAGTCCGTCTGTTTTTATGCCATTAACATACTGTTTTGGTTATTACAGCTCTGTAGTATAATTTGAAGTCAGGTAATGTGATTCCTCAAGTTTTGTTCCTTTTGCTCACAATAGCTTTGGCTATTCTGGGTCTTTTATGGTTCTATATGAATTGTAGACTTTTTTTCTATTTCTGTTAAGAATGTCACTGGTATTTTGATGGAATTGCATTGACTCTGTAGATTGCTTTGGATAGTATGGACATTTTAACAATACTGATTCTTCCAACCCATGAACATGGAATATCTCTATTTTTTGTATCTTCCTCAATTTATTTTACCAGTGTTTTATAGTTTTCATTGTAGAGACCTTTCACTATTTTGGTTTATTGTTAAGTACTTTATTTTACTTGTGACTATTTCAAATGGAATTACTTTCTTTTTTTTTTTTTTTTTTTTTTGAGATGGGGCTGGAGTGCAGTGGCCAGATCTCAGCTCACTGCAAGCTCCGCCTCAGCCTCCGGAGCAGCTGGGATTACAGGCGCCCGCCCTCTCGCCCGGCTAGTTTTTTGTATTTTTAGTAGAGACGGGGTTTCACCATGTTAGCCAGGATGGTCTCGATCTCCTGACCTCGTGATCCGCCCGTCTCGGCCTCCCAAAGTGCTGGGATTACAGGCTTGAGCCACCGCGCCCGGCCTCAAATGGAATTACTTTCTTGATTTCTTTTTCAGATTGTTCATTCTTGGCATATAGAAATGCTACAGATTTTTGTATGTTGATTTTATATTCTGCAACTTTACTGAATTTATGAGTTCTAACAGTTTTTTGGTGGAGCCTTTAGGTTTTTCCAAATAGAAGATCAGATTGTCTAAAAACAAGGGTAATTTGATTTCTTCTTTCCCAATTTGGGTGCCCTTTATTTCTTTCTCTTGTCTGATTGCTCTAGCTAGGACTTCCAGTACTATGTTGAATAATAGTGTACTGGGCATCCTTGGCTTATTCCAGATCTTAAAGGAAAGGATTTTAGTTTTTCTCCATTCAGTATGATACTAGCGATGGGTCTGTCATATATGGGTTTTATTATATTGTGGTACATTCCTTCTCTACCCAGTTTTTTGAGGGTTTTTTTTTTTTTTTTTTTATCATGGAGGGATGTTGAATTTTATCAAATGCTTTTTCAGCATCAGTTAAAATGATCATGTAGTTTTTGTCCTTCATTCTTGTTGATAAGATGTATCACATTGATTGAATTGCATATGTTGACCCATCCTTGTATTCCTGGGATGAATCTCACTTGGTCATAATGAATTATTATTATTATTATTTGAGACAGAGTTTCGCTTTTGTTGCCCAGGCTGGAGTGCATGGCGCAATCTGCAACAGCTCACTGTGACCTCCACCTCCCAGGTTCAAGCAATTCTCCTGCCTCAGCTTCCCCAGTAGGTGGGATTACAGGCCCCCGCCACCACGCCTAGCTAATTTTTGTATTTTTAGTAGATGAGGTTTCACCACATTGGCCAGGCTGGTCTCAAACTCCTGACCTCAGGTTATCTACCTGCCTCAGCCTCCCAAAGTGTTGGGATTACAGGCATGAGTCACCATGCCTGGCCATGGATGATTTTTTTAATGTGTCTGTGAATTTGGTTTGCTAGTATTTTGTTAAGGATTTTTGCATCAATGATCATCAGGGATCCTGGCCTGTAGTTTTCTTTTTTTGATGCGTCTTTCTCTGGTTTTGGTATCAGAGTAATACTGGCCTTGTAGCATGAGTTTGGAAGTATTCCCTTCTCTTCTATTTTTCAGAATAGTTTGAGTAGGATTGGTATTAGTTCTTCTTTAAATGCTTGATAAAATTCAGCAGTGAAGCAATTGGGTCCTGGGCTTTTCTTTGCTGTGAGACTTTTTATTATGGCTTTGATCTCATTACTTGTTATTAGTCTGTTCAGGTTTTGGATTTCTTCATGGTTCAATCTTGGTAGGTTGATTTGTCTACTTCTTCTAGATTTTCCAATTTATTGGCATATAGTTGCTCATTGTAGTGTCTAATAATCCTTTGAATTTCTGCAGTATCAGTTTTAATGTCTCCTTTTCATCTCAGATTTTATTAGAGTCTCCTCTCTTTTTTTTTTTCTTAGTTGAGCTAAAGGTTTATCAATATTGTTTGTCTTTTCAAAAAGACAAATTTTTGTTTCATTGATCTGTATTTTTTAATTTCAATTTTATTGACTTCTGCTCTGATTTTATTTCTTCTACTGATTTTGGGTTTGGTTTGCTTTTGCTTTTCTAGTTTTTTGAGATGCATCATTAGATTATTTGAAGTTTTTCTACTTTTTTGATATAGGTGCTTATTGATGTAAATTTTCCTCTTAGTGCTGCTTTTGTTGTATCCATAGGGTTTGGTATGTTGTGTTTCCATATTCATTTATTTCAACAAATTTTTTTCTTTTTTCTTATTTTTTTCTACTTGTAAATTTTTTATACAATAACAAAATGTTTTTCACTTTCCATCTTAAATTTCTTTATTGACCCACTAGTCATTTAGGAGCATATTGTTTAATTTCCATGTGCTTGTACAGTTTCCAAAATTCCTCGTTATTGGATTTCTAGTTTTATTCCATTGTGGTCAGAGAAGATACTTGATAGTATTTCAGTTTTTTGGAATTGTTAAAGACTTGTTTTGGGGCCTAACATATTGTCTATCCTTGGAATGATCCATGTGCAGAGAAGAATGTGTATTTTGTAGTCATTGGATAAAATGTTCTATGCATATCTATTAGGTCCATTTAGTCTATAGATGGAATCTATAGTTCAGATTAAGTTGTTTCTTTGTTGATTTGTTGTAAACCTATATGCACCCAGTGTTGGGTGCATATAGGTTTATAATCGTTACATTCTCTTGATGAATTGACCCCTTTATTATTTCATGATCTTCTTTGTCTCTTTTTATGGTTTTTGTCTTGAAATATACTGCTCTTTTTTGGTTTCTGTTTGCGAGGAATGTCTTTTTGCATCCCTTTATTTTCAGTTTACGTGTGTCTTTAAAGATAAAGTGTGTTTCTTGTAGGCAAGACATTATTGGGTCTTATTTTTTTTTATCCATTCAGCCACCCTTCCTGCCTTCCTTCCCTTCCTTCCTCCTTCCCTCCCCGCTTCTTTCTTTTCTTTCCTTTCCTTCCTTTCTTTCCTTTCTTTCTTTCTTGCCTTGTTCTGTCACCCAGGCTGGAGTGCAGTAGCACAGTCTTGGCTCACTGCAACCTCCAGCGCCCAGGTTCAAGTGATCTTCTTGCCTCAGCCTCCCAAGTAGCTGGGACTACAGACACGCCATGACGCCTAGCTAGTTTTGTGTTTTTAGTAGAAAGACAGGGTTTTGCCATGTTGGCAAGGCTGGTCTCAAACTCCTGACCTCAGGTGATCCACCTACCTTGGCCTCCCAAAGTGCTGGGATTACAGGTGTGAGTCCCTGTGCCTGGCCCACTTTATGTCTTTTGACTGGAGAGTTTAGTTCATTTATCTTCAATGTTATTATTGATAAGGACTTACTCTTGCCATTTTGTTATTTGTTTTCTGGTTGTTTTGTAGTCTTCTTTTCCTTCTTTCCTTCCTTTCCATCTTCCTTTTAATGAAGGTGATTTTCTCAGGTAGTATGTTTTAATTTCTTGCTATTACTTTTGTATATCCATTGTATGTTTTTTTATTTGAGGCTACCATAAGGCTTGCACATAATATCTTGTAACCCATTATTTTAAACTGATGACAGCTTAACACTGATTGCATAAACCAACTAACAAACAAGCGAAGAGATTAATAAAAACTATACACTTTAACTTCATCCCCTGCTTTTGACTTCTTGTTGTTTCTGTTTATATCTTATTATACTGTCTATGTCTTGAAAAGTTGTAGTTATTATTTTTGATAGGGTCATCATTTAGTCTTTCTACTCACGATATCAGTAGTTTACACACCACAATTACCGTGTTATAATATTCTGTGTCTTTCTGTGTACTTATGATTATCTGTGAGTTTTATACCTTCAGATGATTTTTTTTTTTTTTTTTTTTTTTTTTTTTTGAGACAGGGCTTCACTGTCACCCTCACTGGAGGGCAATGGAGTGTATGTAGCTCACTGCAGCCTCAACCTCCCAGGCTCAAGCAATCTTCTCATCCCAGACTTTCAAATAGTTGGGACTTTAGGCACATACCACCATGCCCAGCTAATTTTTACTTTTTGTAGAGATAGGGTTTCATTATGTTACCCAGGCTGGTCTTGAACTCCTGGACACAAGCGATCCCCCAACCTTGGCTTCCCAAAGGGCTGGGATTAAAGGTGTGAGCCCCCAGATGATTTCTTATTGCTCAATAACATCCTTTTTGTTTTTTCAATTGAAGAGATTCCTTTAGCATTTCTTGTAGGAAAGATCTGGTGTTGATGAAATCCCTCAGGTTTTGTTTGTCTGGGAAAGTCGTTATTTTTCCTTCATGTTTGAAGGATATTTTCACTGGATAAATTCCAGTATAAAAACGTTTGTTTTCCTTTAGCACTTTAAGTATGTCATGCTAGTCTCTCTCCTGGCCTGTAAGGTTTCCACTGAGAAGTCTGTTGCCAGATGTATTGGAGCTCCTTTGTATGTTATTTGTTTCTTTGGCTGCTTTTAGGATCCCTTTTTATCTTTGACTTTTGGGAGTCAGATTATTAAATGTCTTGAGGTCGTCTTATTTGGGTTAAATCTGCTTGGTGTTCTATATAACCTTCTTGTATTTGAATATTGGTATCTTATATCTCTAGGTTTGAGAAGTTCTCTGTTATTATCCTTTTGAATAAATTTTCTACCCCAGTCTCTCTCTCTACTTCCTGTTTATGGCCAATAACTCTTAGATTTGCCCTTTGGAGGCTATTTTCTAGATCTTGTAAGCATGCTTCATTCTTTCTTATTTTTCTTTTATCTCCTGACTGTGTATTTTAAAATACACTGTCTTCAAGCTCACTAATTCTTTCTTCTGCTTGACAAATTCTGCTGTTAAGAGACTCTGATGCATTCTTCAGTATGTCAGCTGCATTTTTCAGCTCCAGAGTTTCTGCTTGGTTCTGTTTAACTGTTTCAACCTCTTTGTTAAATTTATCTGATAGGATTCTGAATTTCTTCTCTGTTATCAACATGATTTTGTTGAGCTTCTTCAAAATGGCTATTTTGAATTATCTGTCCAAATATTCATAAATCTCTGTCTGAGATTGGCCCCAGGTGGGTCCATAGATGTCGTCCAGAAGGCACGGCCTATAGTTGGGAACCTTAGGAGTCTACCTGATGCTCTATTCTACTGAGGCTGTGCTGGCATCCAAGCCACAAGACAAAGTCCTTTCCACTATTCCCTCCCCTTTCCTCAAGCAGAGGAGTCTCCCCATGGCCACCACTGTCCTGGGCCCATGGTGAGTACCACCTGGCTACCACCAATGTTCATTCAAGACCCAAGGGCTCTTCAGTCAGATTACGGTGAATGCTTGTAGTCCTGATTCTCTCCTTTCAGGACAGTGGGCTTCCCTCTGGCCCAGTACAGGTCCAGAAATGCCATCCAGGAGCCAAGACCTAGAATTGGGGCCCCAGAGTCCCACTTGGTACTCTATCCAACTGTGGCCAAGCTGGTACCCAAGCTGCAAGACAAAGTCCCCTTTACTCTTCCCTCTCCTTTCCTTAGGCAGAAGGGGTCTCTCCCTGTGGCCACCATAGCTGGGAATATACTGGGTCACACATGAAGCCAGTGTGGCTCTGAGTCTCACCCAAGGCCTGCGGCCAGTACTACTTGGCTAACACTGCTGATTATTCAGGGCCAAAGGGCCCTTTAGTCAGCAGCTGATGAATTTTGCCAGAACTGGGTCCTTCTGTTCTGGCAGTGGGTTCCCTTCTGGTAAGTTTAGAAATGTCATCCAGAAGCTAGAGCCTGGAATGAGTGCCTCAGACCTCTGCTTGGTGTCCTAGTCTACTGTGGCTGAGCTGGTATCCAATTTGCCCCAAAAAAAGTCCTCTTTACTCTTCTCCTCTCCTCAAGCAGAGGGAAAGAATCTTTCCTGGAGCTGTAAGCTGTGCTGCCTGGAGTTGGGGGAGAGATGACACAAGCACTCCCTTGATCACCCCAGCTGGCGTCTCACTAGGTCACATGCCTCCCAAGTACACTGGCTCAGAACACAGCAGAGCACTGGGACTTGCCCAGGAATTGCAGTCCTTCTGGCCCAGACTGCCTTCCAAATTTATTTAGGATCCCAGAGCACTTTAGCCCACTTTGGCGGGGTTTGCCAGAACTCAGGTTCTTACTGCTGGGATGGATGATTTGCCCCTGGCTAGGGCATGGGCACTGGCTAAGTTCTGCCCCGTTGCTTTCCACTGTGAGAGGGCAGCACTGAGTTCAAATGCAATGTCCCACAGTCACTGTGCTCTCTCCCAAAAGTGCACATATTCTCTCTCCATACCACACTCAGTGCCTCTTTAATGTGATTTTAATACCAAGTTCTGTAATCACTCATCTGATTTTTGGCTCCTATGAAGGTGCTTTTTTGTGTGGATCATTGTGCAATTTGGTGTTCTTGCAGGGTAGACAATTGCTGGAGGCTTCTTTTCAGCCATCTTGCTCTACCTCCTCCTGATTTGCTAATATTTTATTGAGGAGTTGTACATCTATGTTCATGAGAGATTGGTTTTTAATTTTCCTTTCTTATAATATCATAATCTGGTTTCGGTATTAGGGTAGTGCTGGCCTCATAGGATGACTTAAGAAGTATTCCCTCTGCTTCTGTTTTCTGGAAGAAATTGTAGAGAATTGATACTATTTATTCCTTAAATGTTTGGTAGGATTCACCAGTGAAACCATCTGGGCCTTGTACTTTCTTTTTTTGGAAGGTTACTAATTATTAATTCAGTATAAAACCAGCCTTGCATTCTAAGAATGAGTGAGAGGCATACAGTTTAATTCCATCACAACTGATCAGAAAACATACTTCATATAATTTCCATTCTTTTAAATTTGTTAGTTTGTCTTATGTCCCAGGATATGGTCTATCTTGGTAAATGTTCCATGTGCACTTGAGAAAAATGTGTATTCTGCTGCTGTTGGATGGAATGTTCTATAAATGTCACTTAAATATTGTTGGTTCATGTTGTTAATGTCTTCGAATCTTTGATGATTTTTTTGTTTTTTTGTCTAATGGTTCTGTCAGTTAGTGATAAGAAGGATGTTGAAGTCCACACTGTAATTGTGGATTTATCTATTTCTTCTTTCAGTTCTGTCAGTTTTCACATTATTTTACAACTTTGTTGTTTAGTGCATACTATTTTAGGGTTGTTATGTCCTCTTGGCTTGGGGTTTGCTCAGTTTCTTAAATCTGAAGATGTCTTCCACCAAATTTGGGGAGTTTTCAGCTATTATTTCTTTAAGTATATTTTCAGCACTGCACTCTTTCTCCTGTCCTTATGGAACTCCAGTAGATCTAAAGAGTATTTAGATCTTGGAGTATTTTCCCATAGCTCCATAAAGTCCTATTCATTTTTTAAAAATCGATTGTTTTTTTTTTCTCTGTTCAGATTGTATAACTTTTATTGGTCTGTCTTCAAGTTCAATATTTCTTTCCTCTGTCATCTCCACTCTGCCATTGTGTCCATCCAGTGAATTTGTTTCATTATTTTATATATATATATTTTAAGTTCTAAAACTTCCATCTGGGGCTGGGTGTGGTGGCTCATGCCTGTAGTCCTACCATTTTGGGAGGCTGAGGCAGGCGGATCACTTACGTCCATGAGTTTGAGACCAGCCTGGGCAACATGGCAAAACTCCATCTCTATAAAAAATACAAAAAATTAGCTGGGCATGAAGGCACGTGCCTGTAGTCCCAGCTGTTCAGGAGGCTGAGGTGGAAGGATTGCTTGAGCCCAAGAGGTGGAGCTTGCAGGTGAGCCGAGATCATGCCATAACGCTCCAGCCTGGGTGACAGAGACAAACCCTGTCTCAAAAGAAATGTTAATAAATAAAAAATAAAATAGGCTAGGCACAGTGGCTCACACCTGTAATCCCAGCACTTTGGGAAGCTGAGGCAGGCAGATTGCTTGAGCACAGGAGTTTGAGAGCAGCCTGGGCAGCATAGTGAGACCCTGTCTCTATTTAAAAAAAAAATGATTTAAAATAAAATAAATCTTCCATTTAGGGTTTCTTTTCTTTTTGTTGTTGTTGTTGTTTGTTTTTTGAGACGGAGTTTCATTCTTTGTTGCCCAGGCTGGAGTGCAATGGCACAATCTTGACTCACCACAACCTCCGCCTCCCGGGTTCAAGTGATTCTCCTGCCTCAGCTGCCCGAGAAACTGGGATTACAAGTGCGCACCACCACGCCCAGCTAATTTTGCATTTTTAGTAGAGACGGAGTTTCACCATGTTGGTCAGGCTGGTCTCGAACTCCCAACCTCAGGTGATCCGCCTGCCTCGGGTTCCCAAAGTGCTGGGATTACAGGCATGGGCCACCGGACCCGGCTGGAGTTTCTTTATATCTTCTGTTTATTTATTGAAACTTTACTTTTTGAGTGTTAATAGTTTCTCATGAAAAGTTTTTTTGTTTTTAATGATAGCTGCTTTAAAAATCCTTCTTAGACAATCCCAACGTCAGTGCCGTCTTGGTATTGACATCTGTTGATTGTCTTTTCTCATTCTGGTTGACTTTTTCTGTTTTCTGACATGACAAGTAATATTCAGTATTATCAGCCCTTTGGGTATTATGAAACTCTGATTCCTTTTTATATTTCTACTTTAGCATGCATTCAACCGTTTAAATTCAGAATGCACATCATGACTCACTTTTGTAGTGAGTTTGAATGTCAATTTGGTTTCAAATTCAGTGTTATCTTGGTCTGCTCTGCCTGTGTGCTACCCAGAGACCAGTCTGAAACCCGAGTGGTATTCCACATCATAGCTCAGTTCTTAAAGCTTTTGCTGTGTTAATTCTGATGAGTTTCACACTAGGCCACTTGGGGATGTGCACAAATTGAAACACCCTTTTTCTGCAGCTCCCTCCTCTCTGTAATTCTGCCCACACTCTCTAACTGTGAGGGGGTAGGTGCTGCCTCTGTTACTGCAGGGCAGACGGTAGTCAACAGGGCTCTACCCTAGAGTCTCCATAGCATCCCAAGGGAAGAAGGAGGAGTGAGGGGTGTCACCTCTTATCACATTAATGCAGGATGGGGCTCATTAATAGGTTGCAGTAAGCCGAGATCGCACCATTGCACTCTAGCCTGGGAGACAGAGCAAGACTCCATTTCAAAAAAAAAAAAGAAAGGGCCATCCTTCATTACTGTCCTCTTCTAAGTCCTTTGACTAGAGAAAGCATTTTCCTTAGGAGTTTTGTTGTCTGTGCTTGTTGGTCATCTCGGATTGTGCCTTCCTCTAGTGCCCAGGTTGAAATATGTGAGCGCTATGGAAGCCTCTGAGAACTGCCTGCCAGGTCATCCCTTGAGACTCAAGTTGCCTCGCCAGTCTGCCTAGTTTACTCCACCTTCAGAGGTTTCTGATAGTTGCTTTATGTATTTTGTCTAGTTTTTGGTTGTAATTCGCAGAAGGAATAGGGTGGAATCCACTTACTTTATCTTGTGTGAAAATGGAAGCCCCATGTATTTTTTCATCAACTTTTTGAGGTATAATTTACATGAAATAAAATGTATCCATTTAAAGTATACATTTCCATGAGTTTTGACAAATGTATAGACCCATGTAACCCTAACCACAATCAAGATATAGAACATTTCCATTACCCCAAAAGATGCCCTTTGTCTTCCTTCCTAGTCAGTTTCCTCCATCCTAAGCCTCAGACCTGGCCTGATTACTGCCAGTATAAATTGAACTTGCCTTTTCTAGAGTTCCATATGAAGAAAATCACATAGAATATAATGTTTGTAAAAGTCTGGGCTGGGCGCGGTGGCTCACGCCTGTAATCCTAGCACTTTTGGAGGCCAAGGCGGGCAGATCACGAGGTCAGAAGAGCGAGACCATCCTGGCCAACATGGTGAAACTCCGTCTCTACTAAAAATACAAAAATTAGCTGGGCATGGTGGCGCGTGCTTGTAATCCCAGCTACTCAGGAGACTGAGGCAGGAGAATCGCTTGAACCAGGGAGTCAGAGGTTGCAATGAGCCGAGATCGCACCACAGCACTCCATCCTGGTGACACAGTGAGACTCTGTCTCAACAAAAAAAAAGAAAGAAAAAAAAAAAAGAAGTCTGACTTCTTTTACTTAGTTTATTATCTGTGAGATTCATCCACATTGTTGGCATATCAGTTCATTCCTTTTTATGTTTGTTTTTGCTTTCATTTGGATTGTCACTATCCTGTGCTCTTGCCTGACAGACCCCAAGAGCCTACTGACCACAGCAGCTCCTGTTACCACGGCTGCCATTTCTGCTCTCAATGCTACTGCTCATTGATCCCAGGGAGGAAAATTCTGGTGCATCACTTAGCACTTATTTCAGGTATGGTTAGGACATTTCAGAATAAAAGGATGGCTTCTTCTGGATGTATCTGAATTGATCTGCTGTCATATACTGATGAATCACATGCTCAGACCAAAGTACATAAAAAAGTCATTCTCTTGCTAGATAATTTTAGGGGTTTGTAACCTTGGTCTTATATTGCTCCATGGCCTATGAGTTAGTAACAGGACTAGTGAAATGCCTAGTAAAGGACTTATTCCCATAGTCCTGTTACTACAAGATTACCCATATCCTTTGATGATCCATCTACTGCAAACTCTTACAATCTACTGGACAGTCTTCTTCGTTTTATGTAAGAATGATCACTGTATCATCGTATGTCAATGTCCTGCATAACTGTCACCATCCCTCCATGTTGAATACCTGGTGGCTTGTGATGAGTTGAGAACCTCACTAAACAGTCTTATCCACATCTTCAGGTTCTCTGAGGTCTTCCTTCTGTCCAGTCCATGCATTTGTACCCCTGGTGGTCGAAGTACAGTCATGCACTGCATACGATGTTCTCATCAGTGGTGGGCTGCATACACAACAATGGTCCATAAATGGTCCATAATGGTCCATAAAACCATAATGAAGCTCAAAAATTCCTGTTGCCACCTGGCAGCATAACGTCACAGAGTAACACATCACCTTTTCTATGTTTAGATCTGTTCAGATACACAAATACTTACCACTGTATTCCAATTGCCTATAGTATTCAACGGTCACATGCTGTATAGGTTTGTAGCCTACGAGCTACAGGTTGTACCGTATAGCCTAGGTGTGTGGTAGGTAGGCTATACGATATAGATTTGTGTTAGTATACTCTATGATGTTCACACAGTGGTGAAGTCTTCTAATGACACATTTCTCAGAATGTCTCATCACTTTGGCCAGCTGACTCACTGTGTGATGGCAATTGTCAGACCAACTGAAGGGTGATCTGACCTATATATTCTCTTGGTTAATTGTATTTACAGATTGGATATATGGTTTCTCTGACTGCTGTCTTCACAAACTACGTTTGAATATACAAATGAAGGGCTAGGTGGTTTTTATACAGGGAAACAAAGCCAGTTTTGTTTTCTTTTTTTTTTTATTTTTATTTTTATTTTTATTTTTTTTTATTTTTATTTTTTATTATACGTTAAGTTCTAGGGTACATGTGCATAACGTGCAGGTTTGTTACATATGTATACTTATGCCATGTTGGTGTGCTGCACCCATCAACTCATCAGCACCCATCAATTCATCATTTATATCATGTATAACTCCCCAATGCAACCCCTCCCTCCTCCCCCCTCCCCCTTCCCCATGATAGGCCCCAGTGCGTGATGTTCCCCTTCCCGAGTCCAAGTCCAAATGTCCATCTGTGACAGACTGGATTAAGAAAATGTGGCACATATACACCATGGAACACTATGCAGCCATAAAAAAGGATGAGTTTGCGTCCTTTGTAGGGACATGGATGCAGCTGGAAACCATCATTCTTAGCAAACTATCACAAGAAGAGAAAACCAAACACCGCATGTTCTCACTCATAGGTGGGAACTGAACAGTTTTGTTTTCTACCAATGCAAGGTTGGATAAATTCTTTTCAGAAAGATGACTAAATATGTCCCATTTAGCAAAGTCCTCAGATAAAGAGATGCCAGGTATTTTTTCTTATGTTGGTTTTTGTATTGCTATCTGTTCAGACACAAGCTTCCTTAAAAATGTGCTTAGTTGTAATTTCTTCATAGATTTCAACCAAAACAACATATTGCAAGATTGAATGCAGAAGATGTGAGAACTCATTTGTGTTCTATTAAGCCAAGCGTAAATGTTTAAAAATGTAAAATAATACCACTCTTCCAATATTTTTTGGGAGAAAATATATTTGTGGAAAATATACCCATCAAAGAAATAATCAGAAACCTTCCAAACTGAAAGACACGTGTATCCAGATTAAAATGACCTTCCAAATGCTTAACATAGTAAACAAAAAACAGGAGGAAAAGGAGGGGAGAAAAGGAAAAAAGAAGACTCACACAAGGCTGTATTATGACATTTCATCATGCCATAGATAAATTAGATCCTGAAAGATTTCGGAAAGGAATATGAGATCACACATAAAGGAACAGGAATCAAAATGACATTACCCTTCTCAACAACACTGGAAGCTCCACAAGAGTGCAGCAATGCTTTCATCCTCAGAGAAAATAATTATCAACACCAAATAATATTCCCAGCTAAACTATCAATTGTCCGAGTAGAAGAAAGGCATTTTTAGCCATTGTGTGGGAGTGTTATAATAATGGTCCTAGTGAACCACACCTCCCTGTATCCATACCACTTTGCAATGGGAAATTTGCTGTTTCTCCTAGTGAGAG
The DNA here is from genome assembly GCF_007565055.1 of Rhinopithecus roxellana. Classification (NCBI taxonomy): domain Eukaryota; kingdom Metazoa; phylum Chordata; class Mammalia; order Primates; family Cercopithecidae; genus Rhinopithecus; species Rhinopithecus roxellana. The sequence continues at coordinate 102,267,592 of NC_044561.1, read as the reverse complement.
GGGGAGTCTATTTCTTTACCCTTGGGCCTGGGCTGGCCTGGTGACTTGTTTTGACCAATACATGGAAGAAGTGACATTATGTGAGTTCTGCAGCCAAGGCTTTAAGAGGCCTTGAAGTTTCTCCTGTCACCTTCTTGGAACCTTGAGACCACCATGCTGTGAGAAGCCTGGGCATATCTACTGGAGGCCGAGGGGCCACATGACATGTCTAAAACTCACATGTCAAGATACAGTAATATAATGTGAAATTCCTAGAACAGTGTAATGCTAGTCTCTATTTGGCTACCTTTTTCTTTAGAATTGTTTATATAGTTAGTGTATGAGATTTTTGTTATATTTTGCAAATATTTTCTCTCCATTATAGCTCATCTTTTAGCTTTGTTTATGGCATGTTTTTATGATACAGAAGTTTCATTTTTTATTTTTAGGTGGTTATATCTATTAATAATTTCCTTTGTGTCTTTGAGGTTTTGTTGCTTAAGGACTTCTCAAAGATTTAACCTTATTTTTTACTTAAAAAGCAAAAAACAAAACAAAACAACAACAAAAAAAACAAAAACGAAAACAAACAAAAAAAAAATGATCACAGTGTAAGCCAGTATAAGCAACTGGTTAGTGCAGGATGGTGGTAGTTATTATCAAAGAGAGCTGAGTCTAAAGCTCTAAGGAGTGGTCTGGAGAAAGCCAGGCAGGGACTTACTGCTTTTCTGTTCTACCTCTTATAATCCAACCTGAAAGCTGCACCAATCAAGTGTGTCCTGAATCTGACAATTCACACTATCTTCACTTCTGCCAATCTGCTCCAGGCCTCCATCCTTTCTTGCCTGAATGAACCCCAAAGGTGGCTTGTGTCCTGCATCCATCCGCCTCTCTTGCCCTTGTTTCAGTTATCTATTGCTGTGAAATAAACTTCAAAACCAAGTGATTCAATCTCACAATTCTGGTTTTCCTGGGCTGAGTGGGGTGGTTCCTCTATTTGTGTGATGTGGCTGGAGCTGTGGGCATTTGTGGGCTTGAATGGGCAGAATGTTCACTGTGGTTCACTCACCTGGTGGCAGTTTGCTAGGTTCTCAGCTAGGACAATGGCCTCTCCATGTAGCTTGGGCTCAGAGCTAGTGTTCTGAGAAGGAGGTAGAAGCTGGCAGTGCTACTGAGGCCTGGGTTTGAAGTCCCAGAACATCCTTTCCCACTGCCTTGTAATGATCAAAGTAGTCACAAGGCCAGCCTAGATTCAAGGGCTTGGAGGAATACTACCTTTCAGTCAATTTCCCAGTTCCAGAGAATTTTAAAAAACAAACAGGGCTCGACACAGTGGCATGTGCACCTGTAGTCCCAGCTACTTGGGAGGCTAAGCTGGGAGAATCACTTGAGCCTGGGAGGTAGAGGTTGCAGTGAGCTGTGATTACACCGCTCCAACTGGGGTGACAGATCAGACCTTGTTTCAAAACACTCTCCCCAAAACAAATAGACATAATTCTCCTGCTGAAATCCACTGCTCACTAGACTTACATTGTAATAGCCTGCCTCACCTGGCCCCTGCCTAACTCTGTCCCTCACACCTTTGCCCTGTCCCTAAAGGTCATACTGCTGTTTCCCCAGCACACCAAACTCACCACCCCTCAGGGACTTAGCCTAAAGCATTTTTCCTCCAGGCCTTCACTTGGCCACTTCACTCCATTGCTTCCAGATGGCTGACATTATTTGCCCATCTGTTTTGGGTCTCCTTCACTGGCATGAATGTAAGGTCCTTGCCAGCAGCGCTTTTCTGTCCTATCCTACATTCACTCTTAGCATCTAGAATGGTGTTATCACAGGAACGGCATAAAAGTATACTCTGTGGTTAACTGAATTTACTTGCCTAAATCTTGGGCATGTGCTGCTTTGAGAAATATACAAATTAATGTCAAAACAGAACCACAGTGGTCAGTAGCAGGCACATCCAACAATACACTAGTCCTGCATACACATCCACTGGCACGTGTCTACTTTCCTAACAAGAGCTGACAGCCATTTTGCTGCATGCTGTACAGGGCAGCTGCTGCTGCAAACCCAGCCTCTGATGGGCCCATAATCAATCTGCCGCATGCCTTGAACTCAGGGAGCTCAGATGAACTCATCAAACACTCCAGCCAGAAGCTGGAGGACTGCTGGCCTTGACATTTTAATTCGTTTTTGGTATGAGCTGCCCTTCACTGATTCATTGAATTATAGAGGTCTGAACGAGAATCCCTACACTGGCTTCTCAATGGTTCTTAAGAAGCCAGTGTAAACCCAAGGTCATCAACCCAAGTGAACCCACATTTATCCAGGAAGCAAGAGGTGTGGTGAGGGCAGAATTCTAACAGACACCCATTCTACATGTCAGAGACAAAACTAAGTCCAAGATAAAATCGACAAAGGCTATTTATTCATAAACTTGCAGCAAGGGAACCCTTCTGCTGAAACCTTTGTTTCAGTAAGGGTTCAGAGGTGTTAGATGTTATAGAATAAAAAGGGGAAATACTGACAGTGTTGACTTGGCACATGTCATACAAGGGTAGGATTTATGGAAGCAAGCCAAGAGACAAACTGTACATTTGACCATCCTCGATGAGCTTCAAGGAGGCAAGTCAGCAGTTTGGGAACATTTCTAAAGAGGAAAGGGGCAGAGAGTTTTCTGTGGCCAGACATTTCCTGGAAAAAGTGAAGGTTGATGGGATTCTTTTTTGCAGTCTATCATCATGGTTCTTAGGGTTGTAAAAAATAGAGGTTCTTCTTCAAAGACGTACCTCCCTGTCTAATTAAGAATAAATAGTAACTTCTCTTAGGAGCAAAATTTATTCAAAGACCTGTGCTAATACTCTTAAATATCTGCTAGCTGTAATAAAGAAATCAATGCCCTTTATGTTCTTAGCTCCACAATTTAGCTATTTGCCCTGGCATGCTTATACTGGTCCAAGCAAGCATTAGGTCAGAGCCTTTTCCTCTTCCTTATTTGAAGGTATTTTTACCTTTCTCAGCATTCCACAAGTTACTTCCTCCTTCCTTTGTTCTCCTCTGCCTCTGCCTCTTTAAAAAAGTTATAAGTTGCTAGTCAATCAGGACAAATACAGGATGTGAGGTCCCGTTCCAGCCAATGGAAACTAGACACAGCAGTAAAGTGACTTGTCAAGTTATAAATAACCCCATCTCCTTTGTTCGGTGTACTCTCGTGGCAAAACGCTGGCAAGTGTACCCTTTCTGCAGAAAGTATAAAAATGACCTTGCTGAGGAAATCAATGTTCAAATGCTATTTCTTTATGGCACTGAAGAACAAGCATTTCAAACAGGGTAGGGTGGGGTGGTGGTTGTGGTATGTGGTTGCCACAGCAGTAAGTTTCTCACATGGATCATTAAATTTCAAATAATTAAAATTTTAAAGATGGAAGGTATCTTAAAGTTCATCTGGTCACTCTGACCACCCATATTCCCACTCTCATCCCAAGTTCATCTAATGGATGGAAAATCTCAGACAAAAGGTAATTTGGTGTCTAACCCTTAAGCAAAGGTTAGATGTAGAATTAGAAGTTTTCCTGAATCCTAGGACTGTAATATAACCATCATGCATTTCAAAAGTAAAACGAAAAAAGAAATTTAAAAAAAGACAATACAGTAAGTAGTCCTATAAACCACTTCTAGCTGGGTCCACTGGTCCCCCTGCTTCTTGTTTATTAACACAATCTGTTCAGGGGCTCTAGGGCTCAGAGCTTTAGGGGAGTCTGAGCCCTTCTCCAGCCCTGGGGTGATGGTTCTTGATTGATCCAGGTCAAATTCTCCACAGATTTAATTCTGGCCAATGAGTATGAGAAGAAATGAGGAAGTGGAAGGGTGTCTTAGTCTACTTTTGCTGCTATAACAAGAATACCACAGATGGGGTAAATAACAATGAACAAAAATTGATCCCACAGTGTTCTGGAGGCTGGAGAGTCCAAAATAAAGGTGTTGGCATCTGGCGAGGGGTTTCTTGCTGTCACTCCAAGGTGGAGGGTGGAAGGGCAGAAAGAGAGAGAGGGCTGGAGGCCAAGAGGTGGCTGAACTCATCTTTTTATGAGGAACCCACTCCCATAGTAACAGCATTAATCCACCAATGAGAGCAGAGCCCCTATGACCCAACCATTTCCCATTAGGTCCTACCTCCCCACACCCACTGCACTGGGGATCAAGTTTCCAACACATGGAACTTTGGGAGACACATTCACGCCATAGCAGAGGACTGCTGGAGAAAGGAAGGTTTTTTAAAGTTTTTTTTAGGACACCATGGAAGTGATAGCCATTTTCTGCCATTGGACATGAATGGTGTTTTTGTTTTTGGCATGGGAAAAGGCTTATACAACTCTGGTCAACTTAGCAACACTAATCAAAAGTCATAAAATCTCCTTTGACCCTAGAGATCCCTACTATTAATAGTATTATATCCTATAGAACCTAGGTATTTAGGAAAGAAAAAAATGTTCAAAGATGTACTTTTAATCAAAGCAAGTAACTGGACATAGCCCAAGTATTCAAGTACAGGCTATCAGGAAACAATGTGAAGGACTTTGAAATAGGTCTTGTCCACCACCCCCACCCCTGCCTCCAATTACTGGGTGTTCCATCTAATCTAGTCCACCTTTCTGAGTTGATTCCCCCTTTCATTTCACTGCCTTTGAGCTACTTTACAATTACGTAAATTAAGGGAAACTGATAATGCAGAGGATTCTTGTTCATAGAAATGCAAATTGTGACCAATGGAATGTAACTGATTATTGTTCTGCAGATATTGGCCAATTGTGCCAGTTTTGTAACTATGAAGCAAACTCATTTCAGCATTCCTGCTAGGCTTATAATTATTTGTTCTTTGGATTCTCCTTTGAGCCAATTAAAGTGTCCTATTGGTTCTCTCAATAATTAACACGTTAAATACAATCTTTAACATGTTAATTTTATATTTGTATGAGTCATAATTTTAACTTCTAAAAAAATTATCCTTTAACAAGGTAGTTAAGTAAATTTAATGTTCATGTGACATAATTTACTTACAGCCCTCTTAAAACAGTTATGAAAACCATATGGCAACATGGACAAATACTCCTGATAAAAATAGCAAGTGGGGAAAAAAGCAGAAATGCAAAATTTGTACTATGCTGTGATTAAAGCTAAATGTTGTAAGTGCTTAGGGCAAGAAATAGAAAGGAGAAAAAAAATTGAAGTTGGATTTGTTAGGGTAGTAGGATCCTGGATAGATTAAAAAAAAAAACAAAAAAACCCTGACTTACTATTCTGTCATACATTAAAACTAATATTGGCCAGGCGTGGTGGCTCACGCCTGTAATCCCAGCACTTTGGGAGGCCGAGGCGGGCAGATCACGAGGTCAGGAGATCGAGACCATACTGGCTAACATGGTGAAACCCTTTCTACTAAAAATACAAAAAATTAGCCAGGAGTGGTGGCATGCGCCTGGAGTCCCAGCTACTAGGGAGGCTGAGGCAGGAGAATCGCTTGAACTTGGGAGGCGGAGGTTGCAGTGAGCCGAGATTGCGTCACTGCACTCCAGCCTAGAAGACAGAGCGAGACTCCGTCTCAAAAAAAAAAATTCCTATTGTTGTAACAAATGGTTTAAAGCAACACTAATTTAATAATAAACTCTGCAGTTCTGGAGGTCAGAAGTCCAAAGTGGGCATCACAGGGCTAAAGTTAAGGTATGGATAGGGCTGTATTCCTTTCAGTCCTACGGGAAAATCCGTTTCCTTGCCCTTTCCAGTGTCTAGAGGGTGCCAGCATTCCTTGGCTTGTTGCTCTCCTTCCTCCACCTTCAAAACCAATAGCTTAGCATCCTCAAAAGTCTGTCCACCCTCACATCGCCTTCACTAATGCTTGTATGGATCCATGTGCTTACCCTGCATCCACCCAGGTAAATAAGGATACTCCTCCTATCTCAGCGTCCTTACTTAACCATATCTGCAGAGTCCCTTTTGCCATGTAAGATGACACATTCACAGGTCCTGGGGATTAGGGTGTGAACATCTCTGAGGACCCCCATCCCCAATCCAGAGGATTTCCCTGAAATGCAAGTTCAGTGAGAACAGCTTCCCATATGCCTGAGTGAAGGCACAACACTGACTGCTGAGTGCAAAAGGACAGTGTAGGGCTCCATTTAAATTAAATTTCAGAAGAGGCAACACTAGCCTATGGTGGAAAAGAATTACAATGATTGGGGTTGGGGTTGGGGTTGGGGTTGACTGGGGAAGGCCATGATGGAATTTTCTGGTATGGTGATGTTCTTTATTCTGGCAGGGGCACAAAAGTGTAAACAAACATTACTCTAGTCAATGATACATCCTGGGGGAATTGTAGTGATGTCTGCCATTTACTCTGAAGGACGCAATGGATAGTCTGATGGACAGATGGATATACAGGTGATATATAGGTACAGTAACATGTTTATGATAGAATCTAGGTGGTGGGTATACAGGCATTCATTTTAATAATCTTTGTTGACAATTTTTATAAAAATGTTGGGGACAGTAAGATATGACTCTGGAATATGACTCTGGCACTCTAAAAATTATAAATTAACAAAAGAACTTAGAAAGCCATTAAGCAACCTCTTGAATAATTTCCTATTTAAAATCAATGGTTCTCAACCTGGGCAATTTTGGAAGGTGTCTAGAAAGGTGTGGGAGCATTTTTGACGGTCTCCAGAACTCTCAGTAAGGGCAGGGTGTTACTGGCACCCAGGGCAGGGTCCAGAGAAGCTACTGCAACTACACAGCCTCTCCACAGGACTGTCTTTCTACACTAAATGTTACTGAGGAATACCAATTTAAAATCAGAACCCTCTCTTCGTATGTCTTCATTAATTTGCTTGCAGTTGCTTGTAGCACATCTCCAAGTGGACTGTGACTCACTTCTCGAAAGTGTGTTGTACCTCCCACTTCTCTGTAACCCAAGAACACCCAGCATAGTGCTCTACCCAGAACACATATTTAATAAACATTTGGTAACAGGGGAGGGGATGTTCCCTGACTATCCCAGCTTGCCCTTCAGGTAGTTCCTTTGATGCAAACCTACCCCACATTCCCCCTCCTCCTCTGAACCCCAACCCCTTAATAGCCAGTGAGGAAGGATGTTCCCTGCTGCATTCTTCTGCCAAGACACAATCTTGAAACTACATCCCCACTGCCACCCTCCTTCACCCTGCCCAACCCCATCCCCCTGCACCAAATGGCAGGGGAGGCACTCGAAAATAACCACCATGACACAGAGCTGAGAAAAGCCGGCATAAAGCACTTTTATTGCAATAATAAAATTTGAGACTCATATATGGTGCTGGGGGGAGGGGGCAGCAACGATTTCTCTCACCAAATCACTACACAGGACAGCAAAGGGGTGAGAAGGGGCTGAGGGAAGAAAAGCCAGGAAACTCTGAGATCAGCAGAGGGAGCCAAGCATCAAAAAACAGGAGATGCTGAAGCTGCGATGACCAGCATCATTTTCTTAAGAGAACATTCAAGGATTTGTCATGATGGCTGGGCTTTCACTGGGTGTTAAGTCTACAAACAGCACCTTCAATTGAAACTGTCAATTAAAGTTCTTAAGATTTAGATAGTGGTGGAGCTTGGAAAGTTATGAGATTACAAAATTCCTGAAAGTCCATTAGAAAAACCACAGGATGAAAAAAAATAAAAACAAAAAAAATAAACCAGGCCACAAAGAAGGCTTCAGAGGTCCCTGCTGGCCCAGGGACAGATACCTGTAGTGTCCAGCATCGCAGTGAACATGATCTGCTTTCAAAGGCAGAGGGTTTAAGGGGAGGATGGGGTGGGAATGGTGGAGGCAAAGGCTCTCCCCATTCCCACCTCAGTTTTAGGTAGGGCTTTTAATTTAACCCAAGGACATCTCTCAACTTGGAGAATAATTCAGTCCTCAACAGCGCCTCAAATCTGCTATGGCTTTGCAGCGCAGCAGCAAGAATGTTTAATATATAATAGATAAAAATTTCATCCAAAAAATTAAAATAAAATATTCTTGCAAACCCCCCCAACACCAATTCCTATTCTAACATTAACCTATCACTTGTGCTGTTAATACCTGACCATGTACTTAACTGGAAACCTATATCCAAAAGACTGAAACTGAATCTTCACCCCAAAATGAAAACAAAATAAAATGAATAACTTGAGGTTTATGGCATATAGTTTAGGTAAACACACATACGAGGAGAAAGGGGAAGAGGAAACGGAGGTGTCAGAAGCAAAGCTGAGTGACAGAACACATTCAGTCAGGGCAGATGTCTATACAGAGTGGAGTGGAACACCAGGAAAAGCTCCACATGGATTCATGTGCACACGTCTGGAGGCACCAGATCCCTCCATGGCAGATCTGTTGGGGACAGAAAATCTGTGAGTTTCCAGCAACTCAGTGTTCTTTGTGTGCAGTGGTGGCAGCCACGATGCCATCTGCCACGCCAAATCCCTTCCCCAACAGCTGAGCAGTCTGAGACCAAGCCACTTCTATTCCAGCTGGAGACAGCCAGAAGGCCTTGGGCTGGGTCCCAGGTGAAACAAACTTTCTGCTTAAATTGATGTGTGTGTTTGGTTTTTAATCTAAGGTTAAGTTTGCCTTGCTAAGGACAGCAGGAGGGCTGTCTACCCATGCTGCTGACAATACAGTTCCCCACTGTCATTGGGTCTCCAACTGTGCTACATATAGACATCACCTGGCGGCTTTAAAAAACTCTAAATGCCTGGGTTCTGCTCCCAGTGATTATGATTAACTGGCTTAGGGTTTGACCTGGGCATCAGGAAAGTCTTAAAAATTTCCCTGGTGACTCTAATGTGCAGTCCAGACTGAGAATTAACTGGTCACTCATAATGTTGAGTATACTAGGAAAATATCGCCAATATTCATGCATTCACTCAACTTAAAACTTTCTGGGTTTACCCTTGGACTTTCCTTCCAGACTCTTGCAAGAAGCTGAAACATTCTTTGGCAGTGGGTTGGGAGGGTTACTCAGGGTGGCTTGTAGCCTTTATCCCTCTCTCCCCTCCCTCTACCTCATCAAGTTTACAGAAAGCCTGTTCCCAACCAGGAAAATAATTCCAAGGCTCCCTCGAGTACAGTTATGTTCAAAAAATGACTCAGCTCTCAAAGAACAGGAAAGGGAGTTTGGCCTAGGTGTAGACCTTTGGGCAGACAAAGGCTCTCTGTAAAGTGCCAGGGATTCCCTCCCAGCAGCAATGACAGGTGAAGAAACCAGAGTTATCAAACTTAACCAGGCCTGTATTACCGAGGTATGTGTGGTTCAAACTGAGAAAAACAGTTAAAAAAGCCCCTCCACTTACACATACCCGCATTTTGTCTGTGTATAAACAAAATTTACATGTAAGTGCACAACAGGACAAGGTTGCAAGTAGCTCTGACTGCCATCACAAATAGGATGGCAGCCATTTGTTGTGGCTTTTAAACAAAAGTGTCCTCACCCAGGCCTTGGCTGTGGCCCTCTGGTTCCTATGGCAGGAGGGGAGCAAATATAAAGGTCTGGGGCCAGTTGGAAGGAAGCCAATAGCATTCATGTGCTTAATGATTCTAACACTTACATGAAAGCTATGTGCTATTAGGATACTGAGTTTAGGCCGGGCGCGGTGGCTCAAGCCTGTAATCCCAGCACTTTGGGAGGCCGAGACGGGCGGATCACGAGGTCAGGAGATCGAGACCATCCTGGCTAATACGGTGAAACCCTGTCTCTACTTAAAAATACAAAAAACTAGCCAGGCGACAAGGCGGGCGCCTGTAGTCCCAGCTACTCGGGAGGCTGAGGCAGGAGAATGGTGTAAAAAACCTGGGAGGCAGAGCTTGCAGTGAGCTGAGATCCGGCCACTGCACTCCAGCCTGGGTGGCAGAGCAAGACTCTGTCTCAAAAAAAAAAGGATACTGAGTTTAGTTCCTAAGAAATGAGGGTAGAAGAGGGGAAAATCAGCAAACAGGATCTGGTCCTACTTTGCCATTGCCTGGATGTGACCTTGAGTAAGGCCTTTCTCTCTGGCCGTCTCCTTACTATTGCACAATAAAAGTGATGCAGAGGTCCATGAGATCCCTTCCTAGAACTGTCTGATCTAAGAGCATCCTTTCAACTTCACAAGTATCCTCTGGCTTCATTTCTCCACTTCATGCACTGATAACAAGCTGGCTTGGGGGCCTCAAGTGTCCTGGGTGTGGACCCTGAGCAGGTGGACTGATGCAGTAATGTCTCCCTCATACCATCTAACAGGCAGTAACCACAAACGGCAGTGAGGAGAGAGCTACAGAAGCTAGGACATGATATTCATGTTCAGAGGACTTTTTCTTCCCCTGTGTCTTCTAGGGTAGAACAAAGTCATTCATTAAGAGTCTTATTTCCAAAGAACTAAAATGCTGGCACTACAAATTTGGCCTACATTTCCATAGTCCTCAATTCCGTTATAATTTATAAACTACATAGAAAAACACTTCATTTAAACAGCTGCCATCTCCATGAGTTCAACAAGGAGCCAATTCCTTTCCTTAGGGTGACCAATTTTTACATTCAAAGCATATACTAATAACAATGAAAGGATACTCAATACAGAAAGAATGCGGGGGAAAAACAGCCTTGTGGTGTTTTTTGCTGTCTCTGCTGCCCATCAAACACTGGGCATAACACGGGAGGAGGAAAGGTAGTGAAGGGCCCTTCAGCGTTCCATTTCTTACCCAAGAACAGGGAGCTAACGGAGGAGGCCATTCCTGTCATTCCAGTTTTAGAAGCTCCACATCGAAGACGAGAGTGGCATGCGGTGGGATGATGCCTGGGTGCCCAGTGGCACCATAGGCATAATCTGGAGATATAGTCAGTTTGGCTCTCTGACCCACACTCATCTGTGAAAAGAACAAGGAAGACAGACTCAGCTGGACACACGCCCCAACTGTCTCTGTAAGAACAAGAGCTGTTTACCTAGGTGTTCCTTGGCCAGGATGGTTGTGACTTTCCAGTGACTTTGCAGCTGCACAGGCATCACCACCTCCTTGTGCAGGACCTGGAGGTTGGCAGTCAGATTCCATGACCCCTGCATCTCACTCCAAGAGGTCCAATGGCAGTTCAAAACCCCTCTTGACTCTCAGAAGGGTCAGGCCCTCAACCTTTCTACCCAAGTCTTAATGACTAATGCTAGGCAGGTAACATTACAGATGTCTCACCACCTAGTCCTTCAGTGGTCACTCAAAGGACACATTAAGTGACATCTATGCTCTTCTTGAAAAAGGAATACTCCATATAGGAAAACTTCAAAAAAGACAGTATGATTTTCTGGGCTACACAATAGCATGTACTGTACACCATTTGTGAAAATATTGATATACCTACAACAGAAAACATCTTTGGTAGGACATACCAGACTTCTGCTGTGAGGAGAACAGTATGGATAGTGAGTGACCAGTAAGGAGAGATTTTTACTTTAAAAAATATATTTGTGTATATTTTCAGTTTCAAATTAAATACACAAATAAGTATAAATTTCTACTTTCTGAACAGTGACCAGGTTCTCTGCAGTATTTCCATCTTTTGACTTATCTTTGCTTTTGGTCTCCATGTGTATGTTCCTGGCTTTCCGACTCCACTGGATAAAGGATGAATAAAGAGCAAGCTCCAGGCTGTGAAGTGTCTAATTCTTGCTCCCCTCAGAAGCTGGGACATGTTGGAGAAAGGTGGTAAGGACAGTGAAGTATGCCTTTACCTTGTACAATTCAAAACAATCATATCCCTTGACTCAGCAATTCTATTTCCAGAATATTCTGCTAACAACTCAAAAGTCCATCATAGAAGGAGTGGTTTCAAAGGCACATCCACATTAGTCATTAGAAAGAATATAGTGGTGGCTTTAAATGTATTAACATGAAAAGATGTCCAAGATCGATGAAAAAAAGCTGCCAAAATAGTCCTTGTGGCAGGATTCCATGCCTGTAAACATGTAAAACCAAAACAATATCAAAAGGAAAGGAAAAGGGGCACAAGTCAATCTCCCCTTCTTCCTGTGTTTTTAACTCACTTGCTGAAAAAATACGCTGTGAAGAATTTAAAAGATATTTTATGTAGATCTCAAACTACCCAGACTTCTCACAATTGACAGGGCTGTGACTGACCCCAAAGCACCAGTTAAAGGGGGAGTCAGGCATCTCTCCAATACTCAACCATGCCTCTCCAAGCCTGGGAAGTGAAGTATGTTGATAACACTGTCTCGATGGCAGATACAGCACTCAATACATACAACGCAGTGATTGTTCCAATGCTGGAACAGTCATAGAAGATGGGTTGTGGTATGAACAATGGCTGGCATGCAAGATGGGGGATGGGCTACAGATCCAAGAGCCAGCCAGACTAGGGAGACAGAGGCAAAAAGCTATGGTTGGCAAGGTTTCCCAAGGGAAGTAAACTACAAAGCCTCTTCCTCACACTGCCAACCCTCTGCCCTGCAGGAACAGAAACCCAGACACCTGGGAGTGGGAAGGCTTCAAGTTCCTGAAAGTTGAGCAGTTTATTTGGAGATAAATCAGTGGTATTTTATAGAGGAAGTAGAGCAATGTGTATTCTGGAAAAGAGAGAGACAGAAATCTCTCTTTTCATCTTGGTTAAATTTCTAATTCTCCTCAGTGAGAGGGAAGCAGACTAATTACCCATCATGCAGAGCCTAATTATAAAGTTCCCTGGGTCTCAGGTCACTGAAAAACATCCCTTTACCTGGTTAGAGCCAAGAAAAAATTCCTAGGTTTGATGAAAAGACAGAATCCAACTAAAATTTGGCAACCCTGGGTCCCTATTGTCTCCTGGGAATTTTGTAGTGTTGGCAGAACAAAAGCTGTTTCCACAAATGGGGAGAAAAGAGATTAGGAAACACACTCAAGACAAACAAAAGGACTTTCTGCCTAAGTATGACCTCTCAGAAGTGGTCTGACAAAATATGGTTAATAGTAAGATAAATACAAATTAAAACTGATGTCATTTTTTATTCATATTGTCCTGAGGCCAAAGATTTAACAATACACTGTGATGCTGGGGCTGGGAGGAGACTGCACCTTCATAGGCTGGTGGTGGCAGTCCAGACTGCAAACCCTAGAGATGGCAACTTGGCAAGACCTGTCAAAAAACACTACACACAGCTTTTGAGCCCCTCAACCCCACTTCTGAGAATATGTCCTATGGCAACATGTGCACACATGGAAAATAAAGTCTGTACAAGGCAGCATTGTTTATAATAGCAAAATACTGGAAATGATTCAAATACTCATTAATAGGGCACTAGCCAAGTAAATTTTAGCACACTTACATAAAGGAATACTATGCAGCTGTAACAGAGCTTACTCCTCTTTTTTTTTTTTTCTCTTTTTTGAGATGGAGTTTTGCTCTTGTCATCCAGGCTGGAGCACAGTGGCGCAATCTCAGCTCACTGCAACCTGTGCCTCCCAGGTTCAAGCGATTCTCCTGCCTCAGCCTCCCAAGTAACTGGGATTACAGGCACCTGCCACCACGCCCGGCTAATTGTATTTTTAGTGGAGATGGGGTTTCACCATGTTGGCCAGGCTTGTCTCGAACTCCTGACCTCAGGTGATCCACCCATCTCGGCCTCCCAAAGTGCTGGGATTACAGGCGTGAGCCACCGTGCCCAGCCTACTCTTCTTTCATGTACTGGTATTGGGAGTGTCAAAAATGCATTAAGTGAAAAAGTAAACTGCAAAACAGTATGTGTGTGAAAGCAAGAAAAAAGTTATGTTTTTATACGTGCTTAAACGACAGTACAAGAAGCATTAACAACAGGTGCTTCTTGTGGGGATACTGGTCAGATGGGATGGGATGAGACTTTTCACTTTTTTTATTTATGAACCGTAGAAATATGCCACCTATAAAAATAATATAAAAGGTAAATACTAGGAAGCAAAACAAAACAAATGAGAGAGCATACCTGGGCAACCCCTTCTTCCCAGCCTCGGATCACCTCCTGCTTGCCTAGCATAAACTTAAAGGGCTTGTTTCTGTCCCGGGAGGAATCAAATTTCTTTCCATCTTCAAGCATCCCTGTGAAAAAGGCCACTGTAACATGAGCAACAGAGTAATGACATAAGGCAAATCAGAGACCAGCAGCAGAGCACTCATCAGAGATGCCAGTGCTGAAGAGTCTGGCAGGAACTGCGGTACATAGGAAGGGTTTCCTGTGACCTCACTGGGCATATAAGGAGTTGGGGTAGTCCTACTCCAGACCTGTGAATGCTCTTCCCTGACTCTAAGAAATTAAGTCATCTACAAAAGGACTCCATGTACCAGAGGTGGGTGGCAGCCCACCTTGTTCTGGAGATGGGGAGTATAAACTTTCTCCTGCCCTGACTCTCCTAGCACCCTGTGGATTTTCTCCCCAACTAAAAATAACTGTGGTCCCTTGAGGTGCACACAATGTCTAGAAGTCAAACACAGTGCAAGAAGCAATATTCCTTCCCAAAACCCCCATCATCTTTCACATATAATGTGTTTATATATTGCTCCGCCGTTGTTCAGTGCAGGCAAATCCCCTTCCACCATCTGTCACCCCCATGGTCTCCTCTGTGGTACACTAATTGTGACCTACACACATTGCTGTTCTCCAGGCTGTGGGTCAGCACTATGGGATGTGATAAGAAGAAGCTGTAAGGCAAGCTTTCACCCGCATTCTAGTGCCAAGTGTCTCACACCAACAGGGAACCTGGGGCATAAAGCTGGGCCCTTGTAGTCTGGTTCCTGAGTTGTCATAATTTTCCTGGGAAAAGTAAAAACCAACCTGGGCTGAAGTAGAGAAATGAAAGAATTTGTGCAGCATTCATCCCACTTATTTTATCCAATGCTGCCCCAGAAAACAATCTGTGCTCATTTTTGCACAGCTAATCCTTTGTAACAAGAGATAACTGAAGAGAACAGCAATACTAAGGAGGTTGAAATGGTTGCTCTTGAAGAACCAGTAAACCCAGCCAACTGCTAGCAACTCTGTGGGCAGTAGTTCCACTCTGAGTTACTCTAAATGGGCTAGGCGCTTTCCACACGTGAACTAATTCAATTCTTTCTCCACAGCACTATCCCCATTTCACAGATGAAGAAACTGAGGCAGACAGGGAGAAGTGAAGTAGCTTGCCAAAACAGTAAAACTACATTATAAATTAGAAACCCAAATACCATGCTCCTTCTACTATCCCAGTTTCCCAGAAGTGGGACAAGCCACAACCGCGCCTTCCAATAAAAGGGGAACTCCAGAGATGCTATGAGAAAAGAGGAACAGACATCTGCAATAGATATCTGCAACTTCCTTTTCAAAAACACCATCAGCATTGCTTTCTCAGGAAGCCACTGCCAGCCTATTGTGATAGCTGACACTGAGTTCCTGCAAATTCTCTAATTAGGATCCCAGATTGGAGGGTCAGCCAGTGGTTAACATATAATGGACACAAAACTGATTTTATTGGAAGACTGGGGGTGGGCACTCACCATGGTTCTAAGCATTACTCAGAAAATCCATAAAAACATTACAATTCTGTTGTGTAAGAGTTTAGGAAAAAACGAAAATCCTGACAAAATTCCAACCTAAAAAACAGTGTCAACACTTGTAAGTAGGATGGGGAGGCACAGATGAATTGGTAGCGTTATCACAGCTATTGGACTATGTGGACTTTAACAAAGTAAGAAACGGGTGGGGGTTGGGTGGTGGTATCTTAACAGAGCAGGCATAGAGACGGATGTCCTGGGGGCAGAATGGGTACTAATGCTGCCTGGACCTGGGAGCTGAGGACTAAGGTAGACAGGAGGGTGGGGACCCGTACCTGCTCCAAGGAACTGGTGCCCCTGAACTGGTGAGCTGGGGTATGCATTTAGCTCATTCGTTTACCAGAATGCAGTCACCACCTGATGAAAGAAATGACTAATGGCAGGACTTGAACAGTTCTCTATAAACAAGTACCTGGGAGAGGAACAAGTCTCCAGGCTCCACAATACCCACCAAACACACTGCCTTTACCCATTTCAAGCTACACTTCTTACATGGAACCCAACCCAACCAACCTCAGAGGTAAGGGTGAAAGCAGGCAATCAACAGCTATGATTCTCCATTCCCTGGCCAGGCAGGGAGCCTTTCCATCCACCCTCATGAGACTGCTTGTAACAGAAATAAGGAAAACAACTCCAAGGCTCAGTAACCCACCCAAGATCAGAACCACTGAGTGGCAGGGCCTGTGAGCCACAAAGAAGATTGAGAACCAGAAAGAGCTTCTCTCTGGTCTGTGTTATTTTAAGAAAAACATGCCCATAGGGGCCACCTGGAACCAAGGCTGTGGCACTCTCACCTTCCTTTCTAATTAAACATCAACTTCCCAGGAGCAACAACAGCCTGGCCCAGCAGATGAACTGGAATCAATCTAAGCCTTTCCCCTATGCCAGGGCTGGTGTGGGGTAGGCATATGGGCCAGTTTGGGCACTAACACCTACTTAGTTTGGGCACTACTTTACCTGCTGTGAAGTCTACTGGGATCTTCCAGGAAAGTCCTACCTCATTAGTAAAAAGAAAAACAAAGACTCAGGAAGAAAGTTCCTGCTCCCCCTGTTGAATGTTGTCATGTAAAGATAAGATGTTTGGAGCATGGCAGTCACCCTGTGACTGAGAAGGCCAGGCATACCACAGGGCGGTCATTCCAGTGCTCTCAGTCAGCCCCAAACCACTTCCCTCAAGACTCATGTCCTGAGGTGACTGAAAGTGTGCTCTAAAGGTAAAACTATGGTAACAGTCAACAGCTCAGTGATTGCCAGGAGTCAGGGGTAGAAGGAGGGAAGAACAGATGGAACACAGAGAATTTTTAGGGCAGTGAAAATGTTCTGTATGATACTATATATAATGGACACATGCCATTATACACTTGTCCAAACCCACAGAATGTACACCACGAAGAGTGAATCCTAATGCAAACTATGGATTTTGGGTAATCATGATGTGTCAATGCAGGTTCGTCAATTGCAACACATGTACCATTCTAGCGGACAGTGTTGATAATAAAGAGGGTACGCATGTTTGGGACCAGGGGATATATGGGAAATCTCTGTATTTACCTCTCAATTTTGCTGAGAATCTAAAACTGCTCTTAATAAAGTCTTACAAAAATAAAGAAGTCTGCTTTGCCTTACATTGGGTCTTCAGCTACCTGCAGCCAAATGAACACAACTGGCGTGAGGTTAACCTTTATTTGACATTTAGTGAGCACACTATAACATAGTGCTGTCACGAGAGGAATAACAAATGGAACTCAACAACCAAAACTACAAAGAGCTATCCCCGATCTGTGACAATGAGATCAGTGTCTCATGTCAGGACCCACTACACATACCCACATTTTGTCTGTGTATAAACAAAATTTACATGTAAGTTACTACATGGAATATACTTCTCATTTTTAAAAAGAATGCTGATTGTGACCCACTAAATTTATTTCATGATACATTAATGGTTCATAATCCACAATTTGAAAAGTACGGTATACCTATAAAAAAATTAGCCTATTTCTTGCCAGACTTGAACCCGGCCCTGACCTGTGCAAGACTGTATTTTGATTGTAATGAAAACCACAGGGTACTGAGACAGACTCCCTAAACTTCCTTTTTATCCCTGATCAAATGCAATGCCAGGCAACCTCCAGACACTACATGCATCAATGTATCAATGTTGCTTTGCCTGAGGTGAGATACTTCAACTCTCTGACTGGTACCAGACTAGGAGCACAAGGCGGGACACAGCCTGAATCTGCTGCTGAGCCAGCATGGAGATGTGTATGTTCTTCAGTGGAAACTCTGGCTCTGTGTGAGGATGCCTGTCTAACCCCAGCTCTCTTAAGCCTATCTTGGACACTGAGGGGCAAGCCTCTCCCTAGTATCTTAAAACCATAAAAGCCAGGAAGCAGGATTTCTAAGTAAAGGAGCTTTAAGCAGGACCTTTGCCTAGGATCTTAATTTTCCTATGCTATTTTGGATGCTCTGTTGTCCCTGGGAAAGGGGCATGAGCCTTGCTCCAGAATTTCAGACCACAGTCACCAACTGTCAATCTCATCTACTTTCTAAGGAGAGATCTTCACAGGGAAGGGGTGGGTGGTGGCAGTGGTGTTGGGGTTCCTCAAGTCCAAGGAGAGGATTTCCCACAATCAAGTCCGAAAGCTAAACAATAATCCCCAGAAATGAGTGGGGTGGTGTGTAATTAAGTGGGTGTCACACAACTGGCACAAGCTATAGGACAAGGAGAAGGAAGGCTTCCCCAGTGGGGAGGAACAGGCCACCTATCTACGGCCGTAAGTTGTCAAGCTGGGGGAGAAGGTGAAAGCAGTGTTTGTTAAGCTGGAATGAGTATGCATCTAGTATTTTCAGGGGTAGGAATTCTGCTGTTCAGTCTATAATGTCAAAACAGGTAGTGAGAACTTCCATTTCTGGTCACGGTGGAGGACAGGGATCAGATTTGTTCCTGAAACAACCAACAACCAACCAGCCCCTTCCTCCCTGCAAAAAGTCCCACAAAAACCTAAAAACCACCTAGACAGAATAGCTACAACGATGGTGTATAGCACACCAGACATCTGTAATGAAGAACAACAATCCTGAGACATGGGAAACAAGGCCAGCCCTATATCCTTGGGATTTTCTAGGGAGAGGGACCTGGAGTGGAGCTCAAGGCACCTAGAGTCCACAGGACAGAGTACCAGCAGGAGAGAGCTATACAGAGATCCCTGCAGAGGGTCCTCTTTGAGTATTCAGCAGAGTCCCTCTCAGTGCATGTATCTGAGGGAACTACTCAAGGCTAGGAAAAGAACTATCCAAAAGGCTTAGAGGAACAGTATCCAGCGCTCACACAGGGCTGCGATTACTGCTTATTACCCCCAGTCAAACTGGAGAAGTTCATGATTGACGCAGCACTGGACAGAATACTCAGGAAGATCTTGCCTATAGTAGGAAATAATCAGCCCTAAACTGAACTCTAGACCTACCTAACAAATCCCAAAAGCAAGACTCACAAGCATCAAATGGTTTCCAAGTAACTTAAATGCTTCTCGGTATAAAACTCAGGTAAATGCATAGGAATAAAAATATCCAGCACCCCAAAAGGTAAAATTCACACTGTCTGGCATCCAAAGATTACCAGGCACGCAGAGAGGCAGAAAACAGGACCCACAATGAGGAGACATATCAATCAATTGAAAGCAACCCAGAACTAACACAATGTTAGAATTAGTAGAGGAGGACCATAAGACTCCAACTTTCAGAGATGAAAACTACAATATCTGAGATGAAAATTACATTGGGCTAAAATGACAAAATATCCACACATAACACAGTAAAAACTTTACACCATTATCAAGCATTAACTCAAAATGGATCCTAGACCTAAATGTTAAGTACTAAACCTATCAAATTTATAAAAGAAAACATAGGAAAGACATCTTTGTGACCCTGAGTTAGGCGAAGATTTCTTAGTATGATGTCAAAAAGCACTATCTATAAAAGAGTAAGTTGAACTTCATCAAAATAAAACAATTTTTGTACTTTAAAAAGCACTGTTAAGAAAATGAAAAACAAGCCATACACTGGGAGAAAACTTTTGCAAAGTACATATTTGATACAGGACTTATATCCAGAATATAACAAACCACCAAAATTCAACAATTAAGAAAACTAATAAAAAAGGGCTAAAGATTTGAACAGATACTTCATTGAAAAAGACAGAGGGCAGGTAAGCATATGAAAAGATGCTAGACATTCTTCAATGCAAATTAAAACCACTAGGAAATGCGTCTACCACCACTGATTAGAATGAGTAAAGCTAAAAAGACTGACCACGACAGGTATTAGTGAGGATGTGAAGGAACTGGAATTCTCATACACTGCTAGTGGGAATATAACATAAAGCTTCAGAAAACAGCTTGATAGTTAAGTTAAACATACACCTCCCCATATGACCCAACCATTCTAATCTTGAGTATTTATCCAAGTGAAATAACAGGCTATGTCCACAGAAAGACTTGTACACAAATGTTCAACGCAGATTTATTAGCAATAGCCAAAAACTATAACCCAAACATCTACCAACGGTGGTAAATACAAATATCTATATATAGAAAATTATTTAGCAACAAAAAGGAACAAACAATTGATACATTGGACAATACAGATGAATCTCAAAATAATTATACCAAGTGAAAGAAGGCAGACAAAAGAGAACATACTGTATGATTCCATTTATATAAAACTTGAGAAACCGCAACGAATCTACACTGACAAAAAAGCACATCAGTAGTTGTGACAGGAAGGTAAGGGGGGTGAATTCAAAGGGGAACAATGACACATCAAAATTTACGAAGCTGTACATTTTAAAAATGTGCAGTATATTGGATTTCAATCATGCCTCAATAACTTTTTTAAAAAAGGAAAAGAAAAAAAAGTAGGCAGTGGCATTTACTAAAATCCTGTATATGTTTAGCTCCTACATCCACACTGGCAATGAATGAAAAGTGCTTCCTCTCTTTGGGGAGGGAACAGGTAAAGCAGGAAGCAAGTCAAGTCTCAGCAGTTGCTCCAATTTTAGCTCTGGAGATCACTTGTGCCAGGAGTTGGAGCCCTTAAACAGTGAAACCACCTGCCAAGTTAGTGCCATAATTTCCTAGAGAAAGCGTGCCCTGCTGAGAGAAGGCAACTGAGGTTACAGTGCAGATGCGACAGCTGACAGTCTTTAAACTCTAAAGGCCACTCAGGATAAAACATCATAAGCATTGCCTTCTAACTGCAGAATTGGCCGATTTCATTCCTGGTCATACAAGCCTATAACTCATGCCTAAGAAACTGCCTGGAATAGCTCCATATTCTTGATTTCAAGTATATAGTCTTGGCTCTCCTGACTGAATGCAGCCCAAGCTCACAGACCTGGCCTGCGTTCTGTGTCCTGGTGGCACTGTGGTGCTGGTACTCAAGAGTACTCTTGGATTTGCTTTACTTGCATGATTTTAAAGAATCAGAAGGACAAGCATGAGGCCTTCATATTTAGATCTTCATCCCTATATGGTAACAAGAATACGAGGGGTAATCACAGAATGGTAGTCTTGTCTTTAAGCGCCTTTAATTACTAATCAGTGAGAAAAAATGTGAAAATGTGCTCCAGTTAAAAGTACAAGACCATGAGAGGAGCCAAAGCTATGGCTGCATACAAAGGCTGTTGATGTCATCTTCGCCTGGGTCTCCGCCCGAACTGAAACCCTTGAAAAGGGAGCAAAGGGTTTAAAAAACAAGACTCTGCAGAGAGTCTCAGGTCTGTCTACCACACAGCAGCCTGCTCTTTCCTGTTGCTTATCAAGGAATCAGCAGAGGGAGACCTGGCCAGCAGCTCCTGAGCAGCAAAGTATCCCCGGACTGTGTTCCTGGTGGCTGGCTCAAGCCACTGAAGCAGTGGTTAAGACTCGAGACCTGGAGATTCACAAGGACCACTGGGATATTATTTCACTAGTAACCCAACAGAAATGGAGTCACTTCCAGGGTCCTCTGCTTTGGGGAAGGGCAGAGTCCCATATACCTTCTACTGGGTAAGGAAACAGGACTAAAGAAGGCACCTCTACAGACTTACGGCTTCACTACTTGTAGTTGCTCATGAATCTTTGCAGGAGTGTTTCCTATAGGCCGCATTTTACAGGGACCAAAATATGAGAAGTTTCAAGATTAAAAAACAACAACGATTAAACTAAACCAAATATCAAACATAACAAAAAACCAGAATATCCTAAGCCCCAAACCTTCAAAATAAAATAAAGTCCTTGCCATTTATAGTTTGGAGAGGGACAAAGGACTTCTACTTTCAACACGCAGGTGAGTTTCTTAATGACAAAAAGTACAATGAGGCTAGCTGCGGAGGAGGCTCATGCCTGTAATCCCAGTGCTTTGGAAGGTCAAGGCAGGAGAATCACTTGAGGCCAGGAGTTTGAGACTGGCATGAGTTTGCGACCAGCCTGGGCAACACAGCAAGACTCATGTCCCCAATCCTGTTTCTGCAAAAAATTAAAAAAAAAAAAATTAGCCGGACATGGTCCTAGCTACTTGAGTGGATGAAGTGGAAAGATCGCTAGAGCCCAGACGTTTGAGGTTACAGTGAGCTATGAGTGCGCAAGTGCACTCCGGCCTGGGCAACGGAACAAGACTCTGTCTCTTAAAAAAAAAAAAAAATGTAATGGTTGAATGGATGGAGGTATGGGGGAGCCAGTATTTTTCTGCAGCTTTGCATTTGAAGCCATTCCCAGATGAGTGTACAGCTCCAGGTCTAATGGGTTTAGCTGTTTGCTTTCCCTCTTCTTCTTATTAGATACAGAAGCTCTCTTAACCACCTTTTACTTAGCTGCCTTACTTGGAGACTCATAAAACTCAAAGCCTTCGTAACCCAGCATGGTGAAGAGCACTCCCCTCATGCTTTAGTCTCTAGCTCATGATCACTCCTTCATTCCCACATGAGTTCTAGCTTCACAAAGGGAGGAGTGGTTAGCTGTGTTTGTCCCCAAACACATTTATGGTAGCTATATTTACTGTGTTAAACATAATATGATTAAATAGTATGTAAATCAATAAAATGAGTGTGAATACAAACAATGGTTCTAGCTGACTGCTGGGAAAGACTCAATAAAGGCAAGTCACTAAAAAACTATTGCTAGTGAATCATATGGGAGACTACATTTAGAGAAAGAAATCTTAAAAATCTGGAGAGGTTTGGTTTTTAAATGTTCTCACAATAGTCTTTGCTCTACTTTAAAAAAAGTCAAATTGGTTTTTGCTAGAACTGTGATGGAAAACTCCACTAGCAGAGCCATACTCAAAGATAAAGACATAGTCCTTTAGCAAATGATTTATGTTAGGGTTTCAAATAAAATGTTTATAGAAGGCATGTCACTTTTATGTTAGCGTACCAACTACCTACTTGTCTCAATCATGATGGGTAAAAAGGGATTCTCCATTTAGATAGGCAAAAGATACAAATTCAAATCTTACATTCTTATTCCATTTCTGGGTCTCTGTGGCTGCATTCCAGCACAACCTCCCTGAAGTGGCATTCTGAGAACTCCTTACGAGTGAAGGGTATGACCAAAGGTCCAAGTGTCTACCCAAAGAGGGAACCAGCTCACTCTCACCATCATTTTCCTGAGATCACAAACAGTGCAAGCACATTTCCCATATATGGTATGGAAATGCTTCTAACCTTTGGCTAAATCCCTTTAGATCCTATAACCAAAAGTGTATTTTCAAAGGCAGGACCCGTGATGGGAAGAATATGCAGGATCCAATGGCAATAAAAAGAACAGACCAGAATGCATGCCCTGTGGGTGTGTCTCTCCATTTTCCATTTTAATCACAATATAAGTAAGAGGGGCTACTACCACATTATATTGCATGGGGAGGGGGAGAAAGAAATACCACTAGGCTGGCCGCGGTGGCTCACACCTGTAATCCTAGCACTTTGGGAGGCTGAAGCAGGTGGATTGCCTGAGCTCAGGAGTTTGAGACCAGCCTGGGCAACACGGTGAAACCCTGTCTCTACTAAAATACAAAAAATTGGCCGGGCATGGTAGTGTGTGCCTGTAGTCCCAGCTACTTGGGAGGCTGAGGCAGGAGAATTGCTTGAACCTGGGAGGCAGAGGTTGCAGCAAGCCAAGATTGCACCACTGCACTCCAGCCTGGGCGACGGGGTGAGACTCCATCTCCAAAAAAAAGAGAAAGAAATACCACTTAACAGTAGCTAGCTGGAGGTGGTAGAAATATGCAGTTTCTATAGGGTATAACGGTTAAAAGCATGAGTTCCGGACCTCTGTTACAGACTATTATTACAACTCCCTCCCTGGTCTCTCTTCTTCTGCCCTTGCTCTCCTAGTTTAAACCTGACACAGCAGCCAGACCCTACTATCCCTCGGCTAAAAAAACTCCTGTGACTCCCCATCTCAAGAGATAAAGCTCCTAAAATGGCCTACAAGACACTCTAAGAGCTGTCAAGCCTCCGCTCCTACCACCATCCCTCTGACTTCACCTCTGATTACTCTCATACTTCTCCAGTCCCAGAACATTGCTTCCTTATGTTCTACATACACACCAGGGATACCCCCACCCGTGGGCCTTTGCATTTGCTGTTCTCTCTGCCTAAAATCATATTGCTCAAATAGTCACATAGGTTACATCCTTACCTCCTTCAAGTCTTTGCTCAAATATCACTTTCTCATTGAGGCCTTTGCCAATCTATCTAAAATCTCAACCTTTTCCTATTCCCTCCTTAACACTTACTAGCTTATACACAAGTCTTGCTTATTAATCACATTTATTATGTCTTTTCCACTACACTGTAAGATGAAGGCAGGAACTGTGTCTTCTTCACTCCTAAATTATTGGTAGCCAGGACAGTGTCTTGCACATAGCAGACATTCATCAAGTACTTACAGAAAAATCAAAGGTACCCTTTTCTCCTCCTGACCTGTGTATATACTTGGAAGATGCTTTCCTCCTGCCTGACTGCACCATACACACCAAAACCAGATGGCACTTCCTCCAAGAAGTTCTAGCCTATAGGTATAGATTGCTTGAGGTACTTTCATTGTAACTGACCATTCCCTACAGGGTAAGCACCTTAAGAGCAACACTGAGGCTTTGCCCAGCTCCCTATATATTCACTGAGTGACTGAGGGAATGCCTGGTCCTAACTGGCCATTCATTCAGTCACTGAATAGCTACTCTATGCCAAGACTGATGGGGAGACCCTGGAGAACAACACTAGTGTGGGTCTGGCCTCCTGGAGCCTGCAGTCTGTTGGGGAAACAGTAAGTAGATGTTTAACTACATGGATCCTGACTATGATGGGGGCTAAGAAAATAGATGGGTGCATTGTTGCAGAATTAGAAGCATGCATGTACGCATGCGAAGTGTTACTTAAACTGTGCTATAAAGAACAGAAAAGAGCCTGTCATGCAGTGGGGAGTGGCAGCAGTGTGGTGGCACCTAAGCAAAGGGGCAGAGACCTCCATGTGGAAAAAGGCTTGGAGCATTTGAGGAACGCAGGCCAAAGTAGCTTGAGCTCCTGGGAGAGGAAGAGTAAATATAACAGGAAGAGACAGTAGCATCTAGGAACTGGTTATTTCTACCTCCCTGACTTTCTGCACTGCTAGAATACACCTGGTCAAAATCAAAGGGGTCCAGGAGAGGGAATGCAGAGACTTGGTTAAGCTTCTTAGCAGGAGAACAAAACAAAAAAACAGAAGAAAAAATTTAAGTAAAAATAAACAAATGTCGCCATGAGCACCAAAGGGAGAACTGGATGCTATGTGATTAAGTTATTCATAATAACCTTGGCTTCTTCCATGGGAAATAGCAGGTGACAATATTTTTAGAGAAAATTCCAAGGCAGACAAATGATTTCCAGTTTATGGATACAATAAACCCCTCAGTACTTCATAAAAATCAGTTTAAGCACTAAAAATGTTCTAGTTAAAACATCTGTGAGTAAATAGGTGAATTTATGGTATGTAAATTATATTCAATAAAGCTGTTAGCAAAAAAAAAAAAAAAAAGGTCATGGACCCCACTGAAAGGAACTAGAGATCTTTGAAAGATGGCTGACAATTGGACTAGAGTAGTGAAACCGAGAAATGGATGAAGGAATGGTGGGAGCTCAAAAAGGTACTGGAGCCAGCTTGAAGGGCTCCTACTGGCCAAATTTAGGATGATATTAGCATCAAAAAGAGTAATGGGTATCACTGATCTGAAGGCCCTGACAAAAATTTTGAGCCCATAGTACAGTAAAAGCAAATAGAGGGGGAAAAAGTCACTTGCCCCCACTGGGAATGGCAACACCCCATCAGTTGACATTCATTTTTCATTTTAAAAACTGGTAATTAAAGGGTGGGAACGGTGGCTCATGTCTGTACTCCCAGCACTTTGGGAGGCTAAGGAGCGTGGATCACTTGAGGCCAGGAGTTTGAGACTAGCCTGGGAAACCTGGTGAAACCCCGTCTCTACAAAAACTACAAAAATTAGGACAGGTGGCATGCGCCTGTAGGCCCAACTATTCGGAAGGCCGGATGGGAGGCCGGGATGGGCGTCTGGGAGGTCAAGGCTACAGTGAGCCAAAATCAAGCCACTGCATTCCAGCCTGAGTGACAGAGACACTGTCTCAAAAAATAAAAATTGGTATTTAAAGGGAAAGAATTAGCTTTACCTTATCTTATAGAAGAATAACAGCTAACAAATTTAGAAAGAGTGAAGGAATTTTATAAATCAACACTTTGTGAATGCCAATTACTTCTTCAGGGGAGAATTATCAGACGGTGTAAACACCACTAGATGAAAGGCTGATGAGCAAGAGACCATCTATGGTTACCTAGGCACTCCACAAATCACTGCTAATTGCAAAGGGAAAAATGTTCCTTTACAAAAAAGATAGAATTTAGCGTCACAACTAGTGATGTTTCCCATGTGTGCTGAGGATGAAGTACTCACACTAAAAGTTTAAACCGAATCTATTCAGACATTTAAAATATTAAACATCCCGTTCAGAAAATCAAGGCAGGGAACAAGTTAAACAATACCATGAGAAAACAGTAAGACAGATGTGGAGTATTCTATAACTAGCCCGCTCTCTTTGAAGAAATCAGGGTTATTAAGAAAAAAACAGTGTAAGGACCCTTCTGGCCTGAGATTAGACATAACAACTGCGATGAGTGAGGCTCAATGGAACTGTGGTTTTAAAAAAGAGCAACACTTTGGAGACAACTGGGTAGTCTCAATAGGCATCTGCTTCACAGCAGGCATCATTCCTCCCATTTTATAGACAGCATGTGGAAGCTGGGAGCTATGGGACAATTTGTTCAAGCTCTCATAGCCTGTTATATGGCAGGGCCAAGATCAGAACACAGCAAAGAACCCACATCCTCTTTGGGGATCACTGTCCACCTGGCACCACTTCTGCCCACTGCCTGAGCTGGCACTCTACACACCTGGGATACAATCAGTGTCCTGTTTCTGCCTTTGTCCCCAAAAGCCCATTGTCCACATAGTAGCCAGAAGGAGAGGGGGCTGTTAAAATCCAAGCCAGCCAATGGCTCCCACGTGAGTTAGAAAAAGGCAACGTTGGCCGGGTGCGGTGGCTCACGCCTATAATCCCAGCACTTTGGGAGGCTGAGGCAGGCAGACCACGAGGTCAGGAGATCGAGAACATCCTAGCTAACACGGTGAAACCCCATCTCTACTAAAAATACAAAAAAAAAAAAAATTAGCTGGGCGTGGTGGCAGGCGCCTGTAACCCCAGCTACTCAGGAGGCTGAGGCAGGAGAATGGCATGAACCTGGGAGGCAGAGCTTGCAGTGAGCTGAGATCGCACCACTGCACTCCAGCCTGGGCAACAAAGCTAGACTCAGTCTCAAAAAAAAAGAAAAAGGCAACATTTTTATAACAACCAACAAGGCTCCACCATCCTCTCATCTCCTGCCACATACCCTCTCATACAATCCACTTCCTATTCCTCTAACACACCGGTCTTCTTGCTGTTCCTCTAATGCACAGAGCAGGCTCCAGCCTCAGGGTCTTGCACTAGCTCTTCCCTCTTCCTGGGATACTCTTCTAGACAGCCCCACAGCTCCCTCTCCAACTACCTTTGAGTGAATGTTAAAATGTCACTTTTTCAGAGGCCTTTTTCAATCACCCTCACGAAAAGCAGCCAACTTCCCCTCCCATCCCTCACTCTGCTTTAATCTCTCCACAGTGCTTCTTACCACCTGATGTGCCCCATGGCCATACTGTCAGTCTCCTCATCATAAGCAAAGCCCCACCAGATCAGGTCTTTGTCTATTTAGTTCACTAGCCACGTCCCTAGAGCCTGGCTTGCTGCTGTTGCTCAAAAAATATGTGCTGTGGGAAGGCAAATGGTCTTGCTGCAGCCCTGCCCCAACAGTTACAGCCTGTGTGCCTCAAGACAGCACGCATCAGGGGAAGCCATCTGAGGCATCTCTGCTGAGCGTGAGCCTCCCTCCAGACAGATCACCAACCAAGAGATACCTAGCAAGGGAGTGGATGGAATAAAGCAGAGGAGAGGGGGGACGAAGCTAAGGAAAAGCAAGGGGTTTGAGGGAGACTGCAGCAAAGTGGCCACACCTGCCCTGCGAGCCTCAGCAGCCCTCCAGTCAACCTCCCGAGGACATGAGGTTGAGGGGCTCTCGGTTTGTCCCAGTTAGAAGCCGGGAGGCTACACCTGACTTAAACCTGATCCGAAGGACAAAAATCCCAGTTACAGTTACTTTTTAAGAAGAAAAAAGAAAACATTCCTTCAATCCCCTTGAGTTTGCTCTCACAATGGCAGGCACACGGCCTGCTGAAGTAAGTAAAAGAGGTCTAAACCTAGCTGTGTGCCAGGACAAGCTCAACAGTAAAGATGACAAAGCTACTGGAGGCAGCAGGGAAGCGCCGTGAGAATTCACTGGCTCCTAAAGGCACTTACTTGGCAGGTTACCTTTCCACCCCCTCCCTCCCACCTCAATGCCTGTCATGCTCCTAGGAGATGCTTAGCTGGTGATAGTGAACTTTGTATTTTCCCTCTGGTATCACAGAGGTTGTGCACGCCTTCCTGAGGCCTTGCTCATGCTGTGCTCTGCTAGGTCACGGAAGTCACCAGAGGGACCCTTGAGAGTGGCATCAAGGTGATTGACAGCCATTAGTGGCATTTAAAGCATCCATGTGGTAAAGGTCAGTCTGTGCTTTGCACACCTGTGATGGCTAAGGGGGGATTCTGGCCACCTTACTTCCATCCCTCTTTCTCTGGACCCATGCCCAAATCAGCAGTAGTGGACACCTGGCAAGAGCTGACCGGATCAAGAGTGTTCACCTTACTCAAACTCTCCTTCTCAGGAAAAGTAACAATCAGAATGACAGCCAAGAAATCTGAGCCAGATACTCAAAAGAAGACAGGGAAGCTGGGCATGGGGAGGGGTGAGCATGCAGGGGACTTCCACCACCCACAGGTTGGGAGAAGCAGAAAAACACAAATCTCTTAACAGGAGACTACTGAGGCAGTCAGGCAGCAAACAAAACAACAAGCAAACAACGCCAAAAAACAGAGATGAGAACTAGGTGCATCATGATTTTCTTTTATCTTCTTGGGGCCCAGTGGGCTTCTGCCTTTGAAAACCCCTAAAACGTTTATGATAATCTCCATCTTCTGATCATGTTCCCCCAGGATGGATTCTGTTCCCAGTGACTTAAAAGCCTTAACTGCTACAGATGAGATCTCACAGTGCCTACCTACTCCTCTCACGCCCCCACAGGTCTCAAACAGGTTATTCCTGGGAGGCTGGTGACAAAGACCCACGGGAACAAAGCCGCCAGCCTGCTCGAAAACAGTCTATTCTGTGAGCATGAGGCAGAGCTGGCTTCTCACTAAGGCGTCTTTATAGGGCTTATCAAAACGACACAAAAAAGAAAGCTTTTGTCCTAATGCACGCCAGGGTCCTGCTGCTGTTCTGGGAACATGTGGGTCGGTGCCACCCACGAGGAAAACACAGACTTCAAGAGGCACTGGAAACCCTGATGGTGTTCTGGGTCTCATGACCATCTGTTCTCATAGGAAAAGGCTCCAGACATGCTGTGTGGGGATATTTCACCAAGAGGCATGAAGTGCGGCACTGCCTACACGCTGGGGTCCAGTCCCGTTGGCAGCACCAGAACATGGGTGAGCATGAGGGGCAGACGTGGGAGTGGGACACATGCTGCCAAGCACCCTAGTGTGGCTATGTACAAGCTAGGGTGGGGAGGGGTGCGGCAGAAGGCAGCTCCTCACGGCTGGAGTCCCAGTCTTTGCCCCAGTTGGCTGCAGAACTGAATGAACTGCCCACTCACCCCGGCACTGTAAATGGTTATTCTTCTCATCCTTCGGATCAAAAATCACCAAACGGATGCACTTTCATCTACCAGACCTCCCAGGCTCAGGTGCTGACTGTGGCCTACAAGGACAGCTATCTAAAACATCAAAAGCACTTTTCAGATTCTTTCACAGACATGAGACTGCTCCCGACAAAGATGGGTTTCAGTAACTCCTCCTTTGGCAGCATTTTTAAAGTGCTAGTCCTTAACTTCTACCTCCTGCCCCCACTTCTACCCATGGAGAAGGGCCACAGAAATAAAAGGGCATGGGAGGAGGGATGTTGGCTGCCTTTTCCTCTTTCCCTTGAAAGTCATTTCCCTGAATAGAGGGATCCCTCCATGTTTCCATGATTTGGAAGGGAAAGGTGGAGTTTATTCGCGAGCAACTTGGCCAAAACTGCCCACAGCCTACTACTCAGGAGGAG
The DNA here is from genome assembly GCF_007565055.1 of Rhinopithecus roxellana. Classification (NCBI taxonomy): domain Eukaryota; kingdom Metazoa; phylum Chordata; class Mammalia; order Primates; family Cercopithecidae; genus Rhinopithecus; species Rhinopithecus roxellana. The sequence goes on along the minus strand of NC_044561.1, from coordinate 102,237,207 downwards.
GAAGAGAAGGAGAGGGAGTAGGAAAACAGGAGGAGGAGGAGGAACAGAGGAAAGGGTGGGAAGGTTGAGAAAGGGGAAGGAGGAGGGGGAGGGAAGGTTATTCGTATCAACAACTGTGGCTACACCAATCACTCCCACCCTTGCAGGACCAACAGCCCACAGACACCGAGTCTCCGCCAACTCAGCTCTCGCCTTCCCCCGGTCCATACAAACCAGGACGCCCTTGTAAGGGCAAGGAGTAAAAGACGGTCCCAAGGCACACGACTCTGATGTTTGAATTCTGGCTGGGGAGGGGGAGGTGTCTAAAATTTCCTTTGGCTTATATTATCACTGTTTATTAGCCTTCAGATTCTTTATCTTTAAAATGGAGATGAGAAAAGTCTCTACTTTTAGAAGAGCTGGGGGACTAAATTACACGTGCAGCTTTCGGTCAGCCTGAGCCATCGCTACCACTAAGCCTTGGGTTTGTAAGTGGCTCAAAAGTAAAAAGACGGAAAAAGGCCATGCAGCTCTACTTCTCCGAAGGCCAGGAAGAGCCAAAGCAATGACTTAGGAAGTGGGATGTTTCCCCACCCCGCGGCAAAGGGCCGAATTCCGAGTTCCCCGGAGGAAGCAGCAGCTCTGCAGACTAGGAATTACCTCGTCCTTATCTCCAGTGAAGGGAGGGATGGAAGTGGGGACAGGGGCACAGAAATGGTACAAATCCTTCCTAATGGTCCCAGGCCACAGCTCTGACCATTCCTTAAAGTGTGACCTTGGAAAAGTGACTTCGTCTCGCCAAGCCTCAGTTTCCTCATCTGTGCAGTGGGCATAAGGGCTGTATCTAAGGTGCAGAAATGCTTCTGATGGGCTAGATAACGCCTAGCCCGCAGCCAACGCTCACAACAGCCGATTCAGACCCGCCTGGGTTCCGCAAGCCCGAGGCTGCCCGAGCCACCGCCCAGGCCTCAGCCTCAGGCCATGCGGGCCTCGCAGCCGCCACGCCCCGGGCCCCCAGGCCTTGGCGGCCAGCCGCACCCGGGCTGGGGACTGTGGCCCAGGCCCCCACCCCGCCTGGCCCCCGACTCACCGGTGTAGTGCACCACGCAGGTCTGGCCGCGCTTCGGGAAGGTGCGCCCTGAGGAGACAGAGACGGGCACGGTGAGCGGATGCGCGCGGCGGCGGTACTCCGGGCCGCCGCGCGCCACTACTCACCGTCTCCTGGGGAGATGGTTTCCACCTGCACTCCCATGGCGGCGGCGGACGCTCAGCGGGCGGGCAGCGCGACGGGCGGCGTGGACCGACAGCGACCTGGCGGCGGCTCCACGGCTCTGCCTAGTCCCTCGGCTCGTCGCCTGCGCACGCGCACGCCCCCTCACGCCCAGCCCTGCGTGCGCGCCCCACACGGCGCGCACGTCCCGGAAACCCCGGGCCTCCGGAAGACGGACCGGAAGCCCGGAAGCCCCGGGCCTCCGGAAGCCCCGAGGCCTCCGGATGCAGCTGTGTTTGCCAGGTGACTTCTTCGTTCTCCCACCCTTCCTCTGTGCTTGCAGCGGGTTAAGCATCTCCCTGCCCGAAGAATGGGAGTAATAATAGGGGGTCCGCCAGTCACTGACTGGGTGACTGTCATCAGGTTTCCACTTCTAAGCACACAGTTACTCATCCTGGGAAGAGCATGGTTCTGAGAAGACAGCGCACAGTTGGTACCATGTTAGCATTTTATAAGTGGCTCAAGGTTCTGAGTTCTGCTTTTCTTCACTGGAGGAGGAGTTGTCCAAATTCATTCATTCACTCACCCATAGCTTACATGCATACATTCTTATTGAGCATGTGAAAATTGATAATACGAATTGGGTCACTCTTGTTATGCCCAACGGAATCAGAATCCAGTGGCCAGGGGAAAAGAAGTGGAGACACACAGCACCTGCTCCAAGAATTAATATTTCCACTAACTCTGCTGCTGAAATGACCTGCTGTCTCACTAAGACCAGATTGAGCTAGTAACTGCTGAAACAACCTGCCATAACCTAATACTAGTTTTACTTACCACAGTCAGTCACCAATCAGAGCTTGCCAGCTCCCTGAAACTTTACTAGTGCCAATGTGCTTTCTTTCAAAACAATACATTTCCCTTTCTTATCAAACTCCCAGCCTTCTCTTTGTTCTTTGGACATACCAAAGACCACCAGATCTGTGTGTATGCTCCAAGTTGCAATTCCTGCTTCCCCAAATAAAATATTACATTTAGAGATTCATTTCCATATTTTATTTTGACTTTGACAAGCACCTTCTATATGTCATGTACTGTCCTTGGTGCTGAGGATACAGCAGTGAAGGAGTCAGACCTAGTCCCTGATCTCACAGAATCTACGTATGAGGTGAGAGAGATAATCAAATAACCTGTTTAAGTAAAAAAAAGATATGGAATAAATGTAAAGTTTCAAATCTATAATATTATGAGATAGTAATACATGCTGTGAGGGGCATGTTAATGTAACGGAGATGCCTGATTTAGTCTGTAATGTGGTCAGATATTTCCCTGAGTTAGCCAGGTTTAGTCAACGTTAGAAGGCCAATTGTGTGTATGTGTTGGGGTAAGAGGAGGCAGAAGGAGCAGTACCTGCAGAGGCACTGTAACCCAAGAGTACACTGTGATATGGTCTAGGACATAAGGAGGCACATGTGACTAATCTTTCTCCAATCTCTGTGTGTATACTTCTGTATTAGTCCAGTCTCACACTGCTATAAAGAATACCTGAGGCTGGGCACGGTGGCTCATGCCTGTAATCCCAGCACCTTGGGAAGCTGAGGCGGGCAGATCAGTTGAGGCCGGGCATCCAAGACCAGCCTGGCCAACATGGTGAAACTCAGTTTCTACTAAAAATACAAAAAAATTAGCCAGGCATGGTGGCACATGCTTGTAATCCCAGCCACTTGGGAGACTGAGGCATAAGAATTGCTTAAACCCAGGAGGCGGAGGTTGTAGTGAGCCAATATTGCACCCCTGCACCCCAACCTAGGTGACAGAGTGAGAACCTGTCAAAAAAAAAAAACCCTGAGACTGGGTAATTTATGGAGGAAAGAGGTTTAATTAACTCACAGTTCTGCATGTCTGGGAAACCTCAGGAAACTTACAATCATGGCAGAAGGGGAAGCAGGCGTATCTTACATAGTAGCAGGCAAGAGAGAGAGTATGTGAAGAGGAACTGTCAAACACCGATAAAACCATCAGTTCTCATGAGAACGCACTCACTATCATGAGAACAGCATGGGGGAAACCACCCTGTAGTGTTTTAAACGTGACCTCACAGTTTTTCGACATGCTTACCCTCATCTATGTCCCCTTTCCTAAAATCTCAGTGAGCTTGTGACTGCTCTGGAAATTTTAATAGTGTAAGAATACAGGCTGTAACAGAACCAAATTAACTGTGGCTGAGAAGAGACTGAAGTTGCTGTCTCTTTCATGTAACAGTTCAGAGGCAGATGGTTCAGAGCAGGTAGGACTTCACAGGCTGCCCAGGGACTCATCCTTCTTCTACTTGTGGCTCCCCATCCTTAGAATCCTACCCTCATATGCATGGTCCAAATTGGCTCTCCAATATATTTTCATCTCAACTAGTGGCAAGGGGGAAAGGAGGAATGTGAGGGTACATTCCCATTTCCTTTAAGGGCATGACTTAGAATGGCACACATCTCTTCCCCTCATACTTCACATTGACTATAACAGTTATATGGTCAAATTTAGCTGCATGGGAGGCCAGGAAATATAGTCTTCATTCTGGATGTAAACACACCCAACTAAAATAAGATGTTCTGTGCTCATAGAATGGAAGACTGGATATTGAAAGATGAAATTTAAAAAAGGGCCCCAGCAGTTGCCAGGACACTGCTTCACACCACCTAGAGAAAATCAGACTGCAGAGAGAATAAATGATGGAGAATGAGAGAAACCAGGGGCAAGAGAGTTCCTAGATTCAGTTTTCCCTGAAGCCTAGCAGGATAAGGCTTGCCTCACATTCATCCTGTGGTCTCTCTCGTGGCTCTGAATTGGGTATCGGTTCAAAACATAGACCTGCCTTTTGAGACAGTGGCCATCCCAATCCATGTATATAAGCTTTGTTTATATACATGGGGCTCCCCAAGAATCTCACATTTGCACCACTTCTTCCTCAGTGCTTTCAGAAAACACAGGAAAGCATGTAGCTATCAGTTCAGCCACCAGACCTGAGATGAATTGGACCTGAGGACAAGGGGCACTTATTAATCATTTACCTGATTTTTTTTAATAACTGGGAGAGTTCCTTTCTAAATTAGTTTAGATTCTGTTTATATATAGCCTAGTTATTAATTAACAACTCTGTTAAGTATTTAAGTTCTTTGGGATCACCCTTTAGCAAACCAGAACTAAAAACAGAAAGTGAATGACTCTAAGAGGTGGAACTGGGAGAAACAGCAGGAGATTCTGACTTTCATTTAATATCATTCTGAACTGATTAAATTTATTTTTACTCTCTTTGTGTAACAGGAGACAAGGAATCATTTCAGTCTGAAGTCATAAGCATCCCTGAAGACAAGGGGAAGTGACTCCTTCCCTGAAGCTCTAAAACCTGAAAAATGGGGGTTGGATTTCCTTGCATTTATCCTGTTTGTGGTTTACTCAGCTTCCCGAGTATATAGGTGTATGCCTTTCACCACATTTGAGAAGTTTTCAGCCATTATTTCTTGAGATATTTTCTTCTGCTCCATTCTGTTTCTCCTGTTTTTCTCAGATCCTGATAACACAAACATTAGATATTTTGGAATTGTCTCCACAGGTGCCTGAAGTTCTGTTCAGTTTCCCCCAGTCCTTTTTCTCTGTTAGTCAGATTGGATAATTTCTATTTTTCTATCTTTGAGATCACTGGCGTGTTTCCCTGCAATCTCCATTCTGCTATTGTACCACCCATCTGTTGGGAGCTGAAAAGGCCAAAGGGATCTTGACCAACTCAGCATTCCACTGGAGGCTATATGATCAAATAGCCAACTGTTTATCATGAATGCAGGATGTGGACAAACTAACAACTGCGCCTGCCACCAGGAGGTTTGCTGAGGGCAATCACCTCCTGGCACTGTGCTCATTGGGGTTATCTACTGGGACATCTAGAGCCTATTGTTTGAAGACTGCAGTCTTGCAAGCCTGCTGTAAATCAAACTGCTAACAGACAATCACCCCCCACTTCTCGCTGTCTCTTTTGCCTAATAAATGCAAAGGGCTCTAAAGCTCAGGCCCCTTGTTTACTAGAAGCAAGGAGCCCCCTGACCCCTTCTTTCAAATATACTCTCTTGTCTTTGTCTTTTATTCCCACGTTTGCCCCCTTTGTTCAGTCCCGCAAGGTCTATGCAGGTGATAAATTGCGACCCAGAACAGGGACTCCAAGGATGTCAGATAAGTGGCATCCGAACACAGATACTTTGGGGATGTGAACAAAGAAGGTCTGCTGGAGCAGAGGAACTGAAATTGACAAGATGAATGGGGACCCCAGGATGAGTCTGCCAGCAACGGATATAAGGTCAGTGCCCTAAAGAAGTACTGGGAATGATATAAGGTCGGTGCTCTAAAGAAGTGCTGGGAATGGGAAGTTTTCTGAATCAGGGTAATATGAAGCAGAATTTATCTATTGAAGAAAAACTTTATGTGCAGTTGCTTCAAGTTCTGTTGAGACAGTCTGGAGCTCAGGTTAATTCGTAGTCACTAACTAACCTCCTACAGAAGCCACAAAATGTTATTACACATAACCCATGGTTTCCACAGGCAGGCACTCTTGACATGGACAATTGGGATAGACCAGGAGAAGGATTAAAACAGGCTCATCAAAAAGGTCTTAAAGTTTATTCTTCTGTTTTCTCCACTTGGAGTCTAATTCGTACTGTTCTTCCACCATTATCTCATTATTATTCTGCTGGACAGCAGGCTGAGTCTAAAAATCTGAAAGAATCTGTTGTCCCACCCACAGCTCCAGTTGAAAATAAAAAACAGGAGAGGGAGGATAAAAATTGGCCTATACCGCCCCCTCCAGTTGCAGAAATGTCTGTACCGCCTCCTTTGGTAGCAGAAATAGAGACCCCAATACAAAGAATTTTATGCTCTGCTGCCATAGCTGGAGAGCCCCAAGGACCTTGCACTTTTCCTATTTCTGTAAGGCCTGATCCAAATAATCCACAGCAGTTTATTCATGAACACACCCCACTAGAGTTTAAGTTGTTGAAGGAATTAAAAATGAGTGTGGTTAATAATGGGGTATAGAGCCCATTCACTTTAGGATTGCCAGAATCTGCATTTGGTGGTATGTGTCTTCTACCCTTTGATGTAAAACACTTGGCTCAAACTTGCTTGTCTACTAGTGCATATCTGATGTGGAATTTAAATTGGCAAGAACTGTGTGCAGACCAGGCTAGATAGAACCATGTTGCTGGACACGGAGACGTTACAGAGGATATGCTATTGGGTAATGGCCCTTATACAGACCTGGAACGTCAAATGGCACTCCCAGATGCTGCTTATCAGCAGAGTGCACAGGCTGCTAAACGCACCTGGGCCACGATTCCTGAAGAGGGAGTCCCAGTACAATCCTTTCTACATATCATGCAAGGGTCACAGGAACCCTATGTGCAATTTCTTGCAAGATTACAAGAGGCAGTGAAGCGTCAAATTCCTCATGCCATTGCCACACAAATGCTAACCTTAACTTTAGCTTTTGAGAACACAAATGCACATTGTAAACGTGCACTGGCACCTGTGAAGTGTACAGAAAACTTGGGAAATTTTCTCAGAGCTTGTCAGGATGTAGGAACCGAACTTCATCGCTCTTCAATGTTAGCACAAGCAATGGCTAATCTAGTAGTTGGCAAATCTAAAAGGAGCCAAGGATTAAGCCCTAAAGTAGGAAAATGTTATAATTGTGGAAAAACTGGACATTTTAAAAAGGAGTGCCGCCAGATCTCAGAACAGAAAGGATCTTATAATGCAGTCCCCCCCATAGTGGAAAAAATGCCAGGACTCTGTCCTCGCTGTAACAAAGGAAATCGCTGGGCTAATCAGTGCCGCTCAAGATTTCATCAGAATGGCAACCCCCACTGTCGGGAAATGAGAAGGGGGCCTGGACCTGGGTCCCTCAAACAATGAGGGCATTCCCAGTTTGGACCACAACCCCATTTCAGGGGTGGGTCCCAGGAGAAACATTGATTCCCTCACTCCAGGAACACCAGGAAGTGCAGGATTAGATCTCCCAGTTAGAGAACAGGTAATGTTAGCTGGTGGAGACAAATCTATCAAAATTCCCACTGGCATGTGGGGACCTTTACCAGACAGATACATGGGACTAATTTTAGGCACAAGCCACCTTAACTTGCAAAGCATCACTGTAGTCCCAGGAGTTGTTGACTCCGATTATGAAGGAGAAATTCAAGTAGTTTCAATGTCACAAGATCTTCGGGTTTTTGCACTGGGAGAATATATAGTGCAATTATTGCTTATTCACAGGAAATTATACCCTTCTCCACGAAAGGAGAAACAAGGAAATAAAGGGTTTGGGAGCACAACTACATGAGAAATCTATTTATCACAACCTATAGCCTCTAATAGACCCACCTGTGTAGTACAAATTAAAGGAAAGAAATTTTATGGGCTTATGGACACTGGAGCAGATGTGTCAGTAATATCCAGTAAGGACTGGCCCCCAGCATGGCCTCTCCGACTAACCTCCACATCCCTAGTGGGAATAGGAGCAGCTAAAAGTGTTCAACAGAGTGCTGAGATTTTTATCTTGTCTTGGTCTGGATGGACAATCGTGTACTTTTCAGCCTTACATTGAAAATATAGCTATCAATTTATGGGATGGAGACTTACTTACAGCATGGGATATGAGACTTACAAATGAAAACTTTGATAAGCCACAATTTAAAATGTTGAAGGATATGGGATATCAGAGTGGGAAAGGTTTAGGGAAATTCCTACAAGGGAACCCTAACCTGATACCAGTAACTAGAAAGACAGGTTAAACCCTGCAGGGAGATTCTTCATTAAATTCCCCACGGCAGTTAACCAAAGAGGCAGAAGTTGAGCTCAGCAACCGCGTGCCTCCTGGCCACAGCTGCAGAAACCTTTGCTTTCATCATCCCTCAGACAACATTTTGCAGTTTTATAAAGTCCATTCTTTCTTTCTTCCTGTGATTACTCATCACAAGCTTCTTCCAGGTGGCCAGACTTATTTTACTGATGGCTCTTCCAAAGGTCGTGCAGCTATTTATGGACCTAAACATACTCAAACAATAATGACCTCTGGGGTTTCAGCTCAACACTCAGAGTTGATTGCAGTCATTCAGGTTTTACAGCTCACAGCTGCAGATCCTATCAACATTGTCTTTGATTCAGCTTATGTTGTAAATGTAGCCAGTCGCATAGAAACTGCTACAATTAAAAGTACACTGGACCCAGAACTGCTTAATTTGTTTCACTTATTCTCATATGCTGCAAGCTACATGCCAAACCGGTGAGACAGCTGGTCATGTACAGCCACATTGTCTGTCATCATTTGCTCATGTGGGGATTCCTAAACAATTAAAAACTGACAATGGACCTGCTTATACTAGTCATGCTTTTCAAAATTTGTTATACCTTTGGGCTATAACCCATAAGGAATTCCTTACAACCCTCCAGGACAAGGCATTATAGAGCAGGCACATCAAACATTACAATGTATGTTGAATAAACAAAAAGGGGGAGTAGGAGACCAGTTACCACCTCAAACAAAATTACATTTAGCTTTATTTACTTTAAGTTTTTTGACTCCTGGTATGGATGATAAGACTCCAGCAGAAAGACATTGACAAGTGTTAGAGGAAAAGAGGAAAGTTTATCCAAAAGTGTTATAGAAATCCCCAGAAGAAGGACGATGGAAAGGTCTGGTGGATTTACTGACATGGGGAAGAGGGTATGCTTGTGTTTTTACAGGAGGTGGACAAACCGCGTGGGTGCCCTCAAGGTGTGTGTGGCCATGGAACGGGAGACTGGAGGAACCCAGGGTGGCCAATCATGCGCCTGGTCTCTCCGGTACAGGCCATGAGCCAGCTGAGCCTGACTGCGAAGATGGAGAGAAGGCCGACTGGAGTCACAACACAGTCTTAATGTTACATTTGTAGAGAATATCATCACTCAATTTATGGTTTGTGTTTTTAATCCTTATGTGTTTCTGGCACCTAAGAAGGACCAGCTCCAGGTAAACAATACCCAATTGACCTGTAAATCCTGTCAGTTATATCACTGCATTAATCATAGCACATTACAAACACATAATACCCCTACTTTGATAATTTTGGGTTGCATCCCTGGACGATGGATTCCTGTTAATCTGTCTGAGCCTTGGGCTGCCACCCCTGCTTTACATTTCATGAAACATCTAACTCAACTTACTCATCGTGTCTGTAGAGCCTTAGGCATGATAATTTTTGCTGTTGTTTCCTTAGTCACACTAATAACTTCTGTTGTGATGTCCTCTGTAGCTTTGCGTAATTCTATTCAAATGACTCAGTACATGGAGAACTGGACACAGCCAACCAAGCGTGGCTACTTCAGAATAAAATTAACACTGAGTTACAAACTGAAGTGACAATGTTGAAATCCCCATGGTTAGGGGAACAAGCACAAAGTTTACAATTGCAGCAGCAGTTGTGCTGTCATTTTAATCACACTCATATTTGTGTAACCAACTTAGAATATAAGCAAAGTGAGTATCCCTGGTACCTTGTGAAAGCCCATTTGCAGGGAGATTTCACATCCAACATCACCTTTGATATTGGTGAATTACAAAACAAAATTATTGATTTAAATAAGTAAACTGAAGAGTTTCAGCCTTCTTTAGAAACCTGGACAGAATTCAAGCAAGGCCTGGAGAGCCTCAGCCCTTGGGCCTATCTAAAGCACCACATTTACATCTTATATGTAGTTCTTGGAATAACGTTGTTTTGTCTCTGTTTTCTGTTCATAGTCTGTAAAATCAGATGGACTGCCAATTGGAAAATGAGAGCTGCCCAGCCTGGCCTCACATTCTTTCAATTAATTCATAAACAGACAGGGGAAATGCTGGGAGCTGAAAAGGCCAAAGGGATCATGACCAACTCAGCAATCCACTGGAGGCTATATGATCAAACAGCAAACTGTTTATCTTGAATGCAGGATGTGGGCAAACTCACAACTGCACCTGCTGCCAGGAGGTTTGCTAAGGGCAATCACTCCCTGGTGCCATGCTCGTTGAGGTTATCTACTGGGACATCTAGAGCCTATCATTTGAAGAATGCAGTCTTTCAAGCCTGCTGTAAATCAAACTGCCAACCAACAATCACCATCCCCCCTTCTCACTATCTCTTTTGCCCAATAAATGCAAAAGGCTCTAAAGCTCAGGGCCCTTGTTCACTAGAAGCAAGGAGCCCCCTGACCCGTTCTTTCAAATATACTCTTTGTCTTTTATTCCCATGTTTGCCCCCTTCGTTCAGTCCCCAAGGTCCATGCAGGTTACACGCCCATCCAGGAATTTGTTGTTGTTGTTCTCATTTTATTTTTTAGTTCTAACATTTCCACTGTGTTCTTCCTTATATGTTCTATTTTACTTGCTTAAACTTTCCATCTTGGCTGAGTGCGGTGGCTCACACCTGTAATCCCTGCACTTTGGGAGGATGAGGCAGGCAGATTCCTTGAGGCCAAGAGTTTGAGACCAGCCTGGCCAACATGGTGAAACCCCATCTCTACTAAAAAATACAAAAATTATCTGGGTGTGGTGGCACTTTCCTGTAATCCCAGCTACTCAGGAGGCTGAGGCAGGAGAATTGCTTGAACCTGGGAGGTGGAGGTCACAGTGAGCCAAGATCTTGCCACTGCACTGGGCGACAGAGCAAGACTCTGTCTCAAAAAATAAATACATAAAAATGAAAAATGAATTTTCTATCATTTTATTTATTTCCAGATTATTTCTACACAGTGCAGAGGCACTGTGACCCGAGAGAACACTGTTACATGGTCTAGGACACAGGGAGGCAGATGTGACAAATCTTTCTCTGGTCTGTGTGTGTGTGCTCCTATATTAGTCCATTCTCACACTGCTCTAAAGAATACCTGAGGCTGGGCACGATGGCTCATGCCTGTAATCCCAGCACTTTGGGAGGCTGAGGTGGATGGATCACTTGAAGCCAGGAGTTCAAGACCAGCCCGGCCAACATGGTGAAACCTGTTTCACAAGAGAGTTCCTGGATTCAATTTTCCCTGAATCCAGGGAAAGTTTTCAGCCATTATTTTTTCAGATATTGTTTGAACATTTTAAAATGTTTACTTGTTTAAAAATTTGTGTAATAGCCACATTAAAGACTTTGCCAGACAACTCCAAGAGCTGTGTCATTTCAGCATTAACATCTGTTGATTGTCTTTTCCTGTGTGAGCTGAGACTTTAATGTTTTTTTCACAAGTCAAGTAATGTTGGATTATATCATAGACATTTTGAATTTCATAATATTCTGAACCTTTTAAAAAAATCCTATCGAGAATGTTGGTGTTTTTGTTTTAACAGACAATTGACCATATTGGACTTAGGCTGTGAGCTCCAACCAGCCTTCTGTGGGTAGTGATTTCAGTGTCAGTTCTGTTTTCAAAGGTTTTCCACTGTCATTTGGACCGTTCTTATATGTGTACCACTCAGTGGTCTATCTAGGACGTGGGCAGTGATATATCCTTTAGTTAAGTTCTGAAAGTCTGTGTGAGTTGTTTAGTATTTAATTCACACATGCAAAACAGAGGGATGAGCCCAGAAGTTCATAGCAACTTTATTCGGTTACTTTCCCAAGCTCTTCCTTCTCTTCCTAATACTTTTTTTTTTTTTTTTTTTTTTTTTTTTTTTTTTTTTAATTCTGGGAGGCTCCTCTTTTCGGTTCTCTAATCAGAAGTATGAGGCCTATTTATCCTGTTAGGCCAGCCACTTCCTATGTCTATACCTGTGTTTGGGACCAAGCAGTGAGTGAACACAGAGAGAAAAAGCAAGAGAAGTCTGTCCTACCCTCTTAGGACAATAGCTCCTCTGATTGTAGAGGAAGGTTCTTATCTGTCAGTTTTAGGCTTCGTAGGCCATCATTGCTGTTGCTGCCACCATCACAAGGGCTTCTTGGGGGATAGGGTACAAATGAATTGAAAAAAGAAAAATAAAGGGAAATGTCCTTCATTCTGGGCATTTGGAGGCCTTTTTCTGCTCCTTAAACCAGAGTTAGAGGACTTTTCCTGGAGATTTCTCTGTCTGCGCTGGTATACGTTTCCAGGTTTCAAGCTGCACTGAGTCCAGCCTGGGAAATATTGGAGGAAAAAAATAGTAAACTAACTGCTGGCCTCATGGTGCTTCACCTTCTTGTTTTATCCCTAAATCCATCTGTTACTATTAATTTTTCAAAGTTCTTAAATAGTAACTCCTTGCATTTTGTCCAGGTTTTATAGCTGCATTCACTGGGAGAAGTGGGGCACAGTGCACTTACTCCATCTCACCTGAACCAAGCTCTGTTCTCTTTAATTTTTAAAAAAGAACTCTTTCCAGAGACAGAGAAAGACAATGATAAAACAAGTTAAAATGTTAATAGTTGGGGAGTCTAAGTGGTGGCTAAAATGGGAAGTCTTCATACTATGTTTTAGAGCATTTTTTGTAAGACTGAAGTTATTTGAAAAAAAAAATTTTAACTATGGGAGAACAAATATGGATGTATAGAAACCCCTCATAAGAATAATAAAAAATAAAACAACAAAATAGCTTTTTTTTCTTTTACTTTTTTTTTTTTTTTTTGAGACGAAGTCTTGCTCTGCCACCAGGCTGGAGTGCAGTGGCCGGATCTCGGCTCACTGAAACCGCTACTTCCCGGGTTCAAGCAACTCTCCTGCCTCAGCCTCCCGAGTAGCTGGGACTACAGGCACGTGCCACCACGCCCAGGTAATTTTTGTATTTTTTGTAGAGATGGGGTTTCACCATGTTGGTCAGGCTGGTCTCGATCTTGTGACCTCATGATCTGCCTGCCTCAGCCTCCCAAAGTGCTGGGATTACAGGCATGAGCCACCGCGCCCGGCCCCAATAGCTTTTCATTTAAAACAATCTCTCTGTTGGGGTGAGCATTAAAGCAACTCAAGCTGTTGCTTGCCTCCCAACCCTGCTTCCCAAGATGGCATATGGGGATAGGTGAAGGCTTCAGATCCTCTTGGAGTTGGGGGTGAGGGTGCTGCCTGGGCTGCTCATGTGTGGACCAGGAAGAGGTGATCATTCTGATATTCCTAAGGACATCTGTGGCAAAAGATGATTCTGGTTATCTATTGTTTCGAAAAACAACAGCAATCATTTTGCTCATAGGTTTTCAATTTGAGCAGGCTTGGTGGGTAAGTCTAGTCTGTATGTTGCCTGGATGGCTGAAAGGCTGAGGGTGACTTGACAGCTGGAGGCTGAAATCATCTGAATGTTCACTCACTCACATGTGAGGACTTGTTGCTGGGATCTCAGCTGGGTCTATCAGTTAATGGCTTAGTAAGTTCCTGCTGCTATAACAAAACACCTTAGACTGGGTGGCTTAAACAACACACATTTATTTCTCACAGTTCTGGAGGCTGGGAAGTCCAAGATTCAGGTGCTGGCAGATTTCAGTTCTTGGAGAGGGCTCTCTTCCTGGCTTGTGGACAGTTGCCTTCTCAGGGTATCCTCACATGGTAGAGAGAGAAAGCTCTGGTGTCTCTTCATCTTCTTATGTGGGCATTAAACCCATCATGGGGACTTCACCCTCATGACCTCATCTAAACCTAATTACTTCCAAGGCCCCATCCCCTAATACCATCACATTGAGAGTTAGAGCTTCAACATACAAATTTGGGAGGTGGGGTGGGAGAGTACATGGACATTAGGTCTATAACAACCAGAATACCTATATGTGGCTTCTCTATGTAGCTGTTTGGCTTCCTTAGAGCATGGTGGCTGGGTTCCAGTAGGGAGTGTCCCAAGAGAAACAAATGGAAGCTATATCACATTTCAATGACCTCATCTTGGAAGTCATATAGCATCACTTCCTTCACAGTCAATCACTCTTCTCCTCCTCCTGGATTAAAGGAAAGGGAATTTAGATCCCATTTTTTAATGGCAGAAGTGTCAGTTGCATCATTAAGAGGAGCATGTGAAATGTGAGATCTTGTCATGGCCATTTCTGGAACATGCAATTTGCCAGAAAGAGCATAGTGATTATTAAAACACTAAAATACCTCCCAATCAGTTACTACATAGCAGAGCCCCGAGCCCCTCAATGTCATTGCCCTTCTCCCTACTCTCCCCTGGGACACCCCCTTCTCAGGCCTGCCCAGGATCTATTGTCTGAAGAGTTGATAACCTGGCATAGTCAGGACCTCTGGGAACTTGCTCCAGGCTAGGGCCAAAGTCTTGTGATAGGAATTGCCTTGCTAGCTGTTAAATCTTTTGAGTATCATCTCTGGCAATGAGGCATCCTCATTGGCAGTGTCCCCAGCCTGACCTAGGAGTCTGGGGGAGCCTTGCTTGCTTCACCTAAGATGTGGGACTTTACCTTCCATTGTGACTTCCCTTCCCTGGTGCTTTTGACCTTCCCTTTATCCTATATAACCTTACCCTCTCCAGGATTTGTACCATCAGTGGGAAGCCAGGCCACACAGACTTCTACCTACTTTGCCCTGTCCCTTTGTGACTTCACCCTTCTCCCATGGCAGGATCTTTTCCATTAAGTAGCATTCTCATGCCCGTTTCTTTATGACCATGATAACAGCAGGAAGAGAGACTGGCAGCTCCCTGCGGGAGAATTTCAAAAATATTATTCCTGTTATATGGGCAAGGTGGGAAGAGGTGAATTGAAAGAAACCAGCAAGGCTCAGGTGACTGACATGAGAACATGCTGATTAGAGAAGCAAGGGAAAGAGGGAGAGCATGGAGTGGGGGCAGCCACAGGACAGGAGGTACTAGAAAGAAAGCAACATGGAAAGAAGATTTGTATAATGATTTGCCATGTCTTCTGAAAGTATATCCCATGAGAGTATTACCATGAGATACCCGGGAAATACTTAAGCTATTTTTCAGTTATTTTGGGTCTTAGTTTTATTGATTGTAGTTATGACTCGCATTTCTCTAATGACTAGTAATGACCAGTAATGTTAAGCACATCTTTTCTTTATTGGCCATTTGCCTATCTTTTTTGGAGAAATGCCTATTTAAATCCTTTGCCTATTTTCAAAGGCAAAGGTTGTCTTTTTTTTTTTGTTTTTTTTACTATTGAATTATGCATTCTTTGTATATTTTGGATACAAGACCCTTACCAGATATATGATTTGTAACTATTTTCTCCCATTTTGTGGGTTGTGTTTTCATCTTTCTTTCTTTTTTTGCAATGGAATCTTGCTCTGTCACCAGGTATGAGTGCAGTAGCGCGATCTCGGCTGACAGCAATCTCCACTTCCCAGGTTCAAGCGCTTTTCCTGCCTCAGCCTCCTGAGTAGCTGGGACTACAGGCATGCGCCACCACGCCCAGCTAATTTTTGCATTTTTAGTAGAGATGCGATTTCACTATGTTGGCCAGGATGGTCTCCATCTCTTGACCTCGTGATCCACCCACCTTGGCCTCCCAAAGTGCTGGGATTACAGGCATGAGCCACTGCGCCTGGCCCTGTGTTTTCATTTTCTTGATGGTGTTCTCTGATGCACCAAAGTTTTACATTTTGATGTAATATAATTTATTTCTTTTTTCTTTTATGACTTGTGCATTTGCTGTCATATCTAAAAAGCCATTGCAGAACCCAAGATCACAAAGATTTACTCTTATATTTTCTTCTATGAGTTTCACAGTTTTAACTCTTAAGTTTGGGGTCTATGATCTATTTTGAGTTAATTTCTGGGTCTGGTGTGAGGAAGATCTCCACAATAATTACTTTGTATGTGCATAATTTTCTTTGCACCAGCGTAAACTCATACTAACTTGTTATAACAATTCTGGCCAGGATCTAGTTTGAGGCATTAGAAGGATGAGATGTCAATTTCAAAAGAGCCTCTAACAAAGCAACATGAATTCTGCTAAAACTGAAGAAAGAACAAACATGAAATTTGTGGGGAAGCTTGGGTGGAAAATGGGGAAATCATTGATGTCTTACAAAAAGTTTCTAAGGACAATGCCCACCAAAGTCAGAAGTTTACAAATAGGTAACTTGTTTCAGGAAGGGACAAGACTATGTTGAAGACGAGGCTCACAACAGCAGACCATTCACATCCATTTGTGGGGAAAAAAATGAGTCTTGTTTGTGCCTTGATTGATGAGGACCAACGATTAACAGCAGAAACAATACCCAACACCGGTGGACATCTCAATTGGTTCAGCTTACACAATTCTGCCAAAATACTAAAGTTGAAGTACTTGGACAAAATACAAAAGTTGAGCAAAGTTTCCACTTAATGGGTGCCCAAATCCTTACACCCAGATCAGCTGCAGACAAGAGCAGAGCTTTCAGAGGGAATTTTAAACAAGATCCTGAAGGATTTTTTTTTTTTTTCAAATAATTGTACTAGGAGATAAAACATGGCTTTACCAGTATGATCCAGAAGGCAAAGCATAATTAAACCAATAGCTACCAAGAGGTGGAAGTGATCCAGTCACAGCAAAGGTTTGTTTGCTTTCTGGACGGCCAATGAATGATAACATCTGCTTATTACGAGAGTGTTTTGAGAAAATTACTCAAAGCTTTACGAGAAAAAACTAGGGAAAGCTTCACCAGAGTGTCCTTCTCCACCATGATGATGCTCCTGCTCATTTCTGTCATCAAACAAGGGCAATTTTATGAGAATTTTGATGGGAAATCATAAGACATACACGTTACAGTCCTGATTTGGCTCCTTCTGACTTCTTTTTATTTACTAATCTTAAAAAAATCTGTAAAGGGCACCAATTTTTCTTCAGTTAATAATATAAAAAAGACTGCGTTGACATGGTTAAATTCCCAGGACCCTCAGAGTTCTTTAGGGATGGACTAAATGGCTGCTATCTTCACTTATAAAAGTGTCTTGATTTCACTGGAGCTTTTGGTGAGAAATTAAGTCTACACTTCGTATTTTTAGCTTTTCATTCCATTTTCCATGAACTTTTTGAAGTACCCTCATGTTAAGTATCTACAGTAGCCAAAATCATAGAGACAGAAAGCAGAATGCTGGTTGCCAGGGGCAAGAGGGAAAGGGAATAGGGAGTCATTTGATGGGTACATAATTTCAGTTTTGTAAGATGAAAAAAGTTGTGGAGGTAGATGATGGTGATGGTTGTGTCACAATATGGCTGTATTTAATGTCACTGAACTGTATATTTTAAAATGGCTAACGTAGCAAACTTTATGTGTATTTTACCACAGTGAAAAAAGAAGGAAGGGGAATTCAGATACGAAATTGACCATCTCAGAAAATACAGTGTCACTTTCACAACCCAATTGGAGAAATTATGTTTCTGTGGTCTCTACGGAGCTATTGTGCTGACTCAGCTACACTGCCCACTGCATACAAGGTTTGGGCAAAACACCTGCTGGGTGAAGCTTTGCCAATATAGAAATGCATAAGTAACAGGGAAGGCTGATCACCTCCAAACTCTTGGCCCAGTGCTGAGCCAAGAGCTCCACATCTGGGCCTTCTTTCCACTGTGGCAACTGAGCCTCCCGTTGCTACTACCATGCAGCTTGGTAATACTCAATTTGGCATAAGCAATAGCAAAGGTGTGCTTCTAAGCTAAAACACCTACAGCCTCAAAAGCACAATGTGCATTCTGAAAGGGGCCTCTGCAAATCCGAAGTATGGAAACATACCTGAGATGGATGGGGTCTGAGACCCCCAAGGTGGAACTGCCAAAAGTCCCAACCCCCTTCTCCCTTTGAGCTGCTATGGCTCTCTTCTTTTACTCAATGGAGAAAACCTTCTGGATTTGAAGTATCAAATGTATAAATGTCTGACAGTGTCTTGACTGTATATTTTAAAGGTTTATACCTTAAAGGGTTTAAGAATTCTGGTTAAGGGACAGTCTCTAATGGTGACATTTCAGACATTCATCAGTAGATGGAGTTGATACATTTGAGCCTTACCTCAGTCTTAGGAAGCTCCAGGAATCAGAGACATGGTCTCCACTTAAATGCCCAAATCTCCTCCTTAAACAAGCTTCCAATGGGCTACCCAGGTTCTGCTTGAATATCCCCACTGACAGGGAAGCTATTCCCTCCAGGAGTAGAAGTTTTCACCTTTGGATAGTCTGTGTATTGAGTAAAAAGGCCTGTGGGAATGGGGATTAGACCAGCTCTTCTGCTTGTGGGTGGAAGTGAGGACATGAGGCCAACTCTGAAGGTCCTAAATTTGATGGGCAGCAGAGGGGGAGGTGAGATGCATTGCTGTATCATCAGGACGTGACTGGGACTGTCTAGTACTGCACAAAACATAAGTCTTGGGTGAAACTATACCTAGTCAAAACTCTTATAAATTCTATGGTGGACATTTGGTGGCATTTGTCTTTTCCAGTAACAACACTTTGGTTTTCATTTGGGGAAGTACTCATTCTCCACTCTTTGCCATAAAGTTCAAGTGGAACTAACGTAACTCTCAGCTCCAGGAGTGGTCATGTGACTCAAGCCCTTAAATACGGTGATTGATTTAGGAATGGGCATGTCTTAGTCCATGCTGGCTGCTGTAACAAAATACCATACCTTGGGTGATTCATAAACAACAGAAATTTACTTCTCAGAGTTCTGGAGGCTGGGAAGTCCAAGATCAAGGCAGATTTCATGTCTGGTGAGAGCAAGCTTTCTGGCTCATAGATACTGCCTTCTTGCTACATCCTCACATGGTGGAAGGAGTGAGAGGTCTCTCTTGGGCTTCTTTTATAAAAGAACTAATCCTATTCATCAGGACTCTACTCTCATGACCTAATTACCTCCCAAAGTCTCTATCTCTTAATACCATCACCTTGTGGGTTAAAAATTTCAACATATGAATTTGGGGAGTGGGACACAAACATTCCAACTATAACTGCATATGATCCAAACAGAGTGTCCTAGTTACCTCAGGCTGCCATAACAAAATACCATCAACTGTGTGGCTTAAACAACAGAAATTTATTTTTTCACAGTTTTGGAGGGTTGAGTCTGAGATCAGAGTGCCACCATGGCTGGGATCTGCTGAGGGTTCTCTTCCTGCAAAACAGACAACTGTCTTGTTGCTGTATCCTCATACGTGAGAGATAAAGAATGAAGAAGAGCTAGAGTGCACTCTCTTTGCTGTCTCTTCTCTCTAATCCCATCATGAGGGCCCTATCCTCATGATTTCTTTTTTTTTTTTTTTGAGATGGAGTTTCACTCTTGCTGCCTAGGCTGGAGTGCAATAGTGCGATCTTGGCTCTCCGCAACATCTGCCTCCCGGGTTCAAGCGATCCTCTCACCTCAGCCTCCGAGTAGCCGGGACTACAGGCATATGCCACCATGCCCAGCTAATTTTGTATTCTCAGTAGAGATGGGGTCTCTCCATGTTGGTCAGGCTGGTCTCGAACTCCTGACCTCAGGTGATCCTCCCACCTCCACCTCCCAAAGTGCTGGGATCACAGGCGTGAGCCACCACGCCCATCCATGATTTCTAAACTTCATTACCTTCCTGTTGTGCCAAACCTCCACTGACTCCAACGGGGATGGCACCAGGTTCAAGAGGCCAAAGAAGAGACCTAGAGCCAGCAAATGAGACATGAGGTTTTATTTGGGGCTTACATACAGGAGAGAGAGTCCAGTGGTGGTGAGCTGGACAGGAGAACCGCGGTACATACAGTCCAGTGGTGGCAGTCTAGATGGGATAACCACATGGGTCAGTGGTGGTGGCCTGGGCAGAAGAACCACAACTGCTTGTAGAAGACATGCAGTTTATATAGCATTTTCACTTAGCACCCTCCCCCTCACAGTTTCCACCTAGCAACTTCATCTAACCTAAAACAAAAGATCTAGATCTCCTATATGGCCTACATTCCACAGGATGGGCCATATGTTCCTCATAGACCCAGATGTTCCTCATACACAAGGAAGGAATCTCCAAGTTGGCCACTCCCAGATTTCCTAGTTGCGTCTGCCATACAGAGTCATTCTCAGGGTATACTTAAATTATTGCTAGTATGCGCATTTACCATACATTCCGAAAGGCCCTATCTCCAAATACCAGCACATTGGAGGTTAGGGCTTTAGCATATGAATTTAGGGGCGACATAGTTCAGCTCATAGCACAGAGTTAATCCCAAATTCTTGTGGGTGTAGTTACTAAATAAAAGAGAACCCTGATTATAGTAGAGCCAGCAGTGTCAGAATCTAGATGACCCTTAAGCTTTCCACTTTATGGGCCAAAAAGTCTCCTTTTGGCCAGTCTAAATTGAATTTTCTGCCACTTGCAACTAAAAGATTCTTGAGTAATTTGATCCCCAAACTTGTAGATCACTTGATCTCCAAAGGCTGCACTGGCTGGTTAATCGGTTGCTTTGTGTGTGTGTAATGACTGTAGGAGGTTCTTACACTTAAGCCTTCATCAGAATCAGTTGGAGAACTTGGTAGAGTCCAGATTGCTGTGCTTCAACCCCAGTTCCTCATTCTGTAGGTCTAAGGTACAACTTGAGAATTTCTGTTTCTACAAGTTGTGAAATGATGCTGATACTGTTAGTCTGGGAATCCCACTTTGAAAAACGGTGAAATGGAAGCCCTTGATTCCTGAAATGAGGATACCTGGAATCTTTGTGGCCCAAGATTGAGACAAGGGGTAGGATGAAACTTTTCTTTGGTGGGAAAGAACCATTTTGGTATGTCCTGGGAGTCCTCGGGGAGTTTAATCCTTACTCTTAGCTCCCAAAGGGGAGGTATTATAGTTCCAGAAGAGATTTTCTTAGAGATCGTTTAAAGATGTCTGTTGTGTCTCCCTACAAGGCTTTTCTATTGCACTCAGAAAAAATTCAGGTGCCTTACAAGGCATTACATGATCTGGCTTCGCTGGGGTAAGTGGAAGGGATCAGAATCCTTCATTCCCTTGACTCTCCTCTCATGTTCTATGTCAGTAGCTACAGGGCTCATACACACTGGAATTTCCTGCTGGCAGCAAGGAGCATTTTTCAGGCTATGAGATGTAGCAAAATTAATCTTCATAATAACAAAAAACACACCAACTTTTCTCCTCAGCTCTCTAAATGTCTAGGAAATTCTTATTCTGTGTTGGTCTGAACTAAACTATATCTCTCAGATGCTTTGGTGCCCAAAAATAGTTCTTAGACTCCCAAGTATGTACTCAGATATTGGATTGGGAATTGCAATCAGTAGATCATAGTGGCTACAAATAATGACCCATGACTCTAGGAGGAGTCACCAAGCAGTGTGTACCAAGGGCCAAGACAGGGGTCTTAACTGCTCCGGGAGATCAGGAAAGGGGCTCTTCACCATGTAGCAAGGCAACAGGAAGCTAACTCAACCATAAGAAATGCAGTGATAGGTGTTTTGCATAGAGTGGCTTATGTAATCCTGATCCCAACATCACTATTATTACAGAAGGGAAAGCTTTTCTTTCCCTTCTTTTACAGAAGGGAAAGCTGAGGCTTAGTGACACAGAATAACTTGCCTATGGCTACATGCAGTAGCTTGAAAAATGGTCTCTCAAAGGTACCAGGTTCTAATCTCTTACCTTACATGAAAACAGGGTCTTTGCAGATGTGATTAAGTTAAGGATCTTGAGATGGAAAGGCTATCATGGATTATCAGGGTGGGCCTTAAATGCAGTTGCATGTATATAAGAGGAAAGTAGAGGAAGATTTGACCCCATACACACGGAAAAGAAGGTACTATGACTATGGAGATGAGAGATTTGAAGATGCTGGCCTTGAAGATTGAAGTGATGTGGCCATAAGCCAAGGAATGATAACAGCCACCAGAAGCTGGAAGAGCCAAGAACGGATTCTCCCCTGGGATCCCCAGAGGGAGCATAGCCCTGACGACACCTTGGTTTTGCCCCAGTGATACTGATTTCAGACTTATGGCCTTCAGAATTGTGAAAGAGTAAATTGTGAAAGAATCAATTTCTTTCATTTTAAGCCACTGTATCTGTAGTAATTTTGTACAACAGCCTCAGGAAACTAAAACACATAAGCCCAGAAACGTGCCCAAGTCTGTCTGGCCCCAATAGCTCTGCTGTTTGCTCTGTACTGTGGAGCCATGCAGGAGAAAACAAATGCTACTCCCCATGGTCTGCATTAATAGAGACGGAGTGGGCATGGGAATGCACATAGGACCATTATTTGGCTTGGGAATATGGTGTACTTTTTTTTTTAATTATGAAGATTTATTTTGCTACATGTGGTAGTCTGAAAAATGCCCGTTGGTTCAAGCTTCTGAGTAACCAAGCATTGAC
Source organism: Rhinopithecus roxellana (assembly GCF_007565055.1). Classification (NCBI taxonomy): domain Eukaryota; kingdom Metazoa; phylum Chordata; class Mammalia; order Primates; family Cercopithecidae; genus Rhinopithecus; species Rhinopithecus roxellana. The sequence goes on along the minus strand of NC_044561.1, from coordinate 102,214,753 downwards.
CTAGTGGTCCCATAGTGGCTGGATACTGAGAAGGGGTGATGGGCAGGGACAACCTCGGATGAGAGATGTGCTACAGATGACCCCCAGATGGGACAATCCTGTTGATGTGAAAGTGATATTGTCAGATAGGCTAACAGATTCTAAGTAGTATCAGAAGCTGCCAGGTTAGCTTGCCACTCTGCCATAGATTTAACTGGTGGGAACACATCAATCCCATATAGATTAAGATGACTTATTACTTACACAGACAACAGTGGTATTAGCTTCCCATGGCCCTTGATCACAGGATGACACTGGAACAGAAGGGGCCAAGTGACATGCAACAGAGATGATGGGTCCCTGATGCTGAGGAGCCAATTTTATGCTGCAGCTAAGCAGATTTATAGCCTGCAGCTGTACCCTGAGGGGAGTGGAAAAGTGGATAGGCCCGCCTCATCAGAAACAGCAAGGCAGATGAGAAATGGCCATGACAGTCTTCCTGTAGATAGAGAGGTGGGTGAGAGATGGCCTTGTGGCAGCTCCTTGCAAGCCCACCTGACTTCTCATGATCTGGGTGATCAAGGGGTATCCCACCAAGACTTAGGTCAGCAGTGGTTAAGCCTTGCCCCGTAGCCTAGGTGAAAATCTGCGAGGTTGTCAGGGCACCAGCATGGAGGAGTTCCCCTACAAATATGAGCCTTTCACAGTGAAAAGGCAAGAACTTAGATTTTGCCACTTCTTTGAGTCTTCATTTTTGTATTAAGACTCGTGTGTGTGTGTGTGTGTGTGTGTATAACAGGGTCCTGCTCTGTTGTCCAGGCTGGAGTGCAGTGGTGCAATCATAGCTTACTGCAGCCTTGACCTCCCAGGCTCAGGTAATCCTCCCACCTCAGCCTCCCAAGTAACTGGGACTACAGGTGCATACCATCACACTGGCTAATTTTTTGTATTTTTTTGTAGACGCAGGGTTTTGCCATGTTGCCCATATTGATCTCAAATTCCTGGGCTCAAGTGATTCTCCTGCCTCAGCCTCCCAAAGTGCTGGGATTACAGGCTTGAGCCACTATGCCTGGCATCCTTATGCAGACTCTTGTGTCACGTAAAACTGACATTAAACCTGTAGGTTTTTCTCCTGTTAATCCATCTTATATCAATTTAATTCTCAGGCCCAGCCAAAGACCTTAAGAAGGGAGAGGTAATGTTTTGCTTTCCCTATACCATCACCCTAGAAAGTTTCCTATTGTCCCTTTCCAGTCAACCACCTCCCTAAGAAGCAATCACTGTTCTGATTTCTATCCCTGTGGATTTGTTCTGCAACATCACTGTCCAATGGGACTTTCTGCAACGATGAAAATGTTCCATGTCTTCACGGTCCAGTACAATAGCCAATGGCTACATGCAGCTATTAAGCACTTGAAATGTGGCTAGTGCAACTAAAGAAATGAAATTTTTATTCTACCTAATTAGATAACCACACAAGGTTAGTAGCTACCATATTGGATAGCTCCAGCTCTTTTTTTGTGCTTTTGATAGTTTACATTGTTGTGTGCCTCACCAGTTAGTTTCTTACTGCTGAATGAGGTTTTTAAAATTTTGAAATTTATTTTTAATTGAGGTAAAATATATATAACAGAGAATGGACCATTTTAACCTCATTTTTAAAAATTCAGATGGTGTCTCACTCTGTTGCCCAGGTGGAGTGCAGTGGTGCAATCATAGTTCACTGCATCCTTGGCCTCCTGGACACAAGTATCCTCCCGCCTCAGTCTCCCAAGTAGCTGGGACTACAGGTGCACACCACCATGCCTGGTGAATTTTTAAATTTTTTTGTAGAGATATGGTCTCACTATGTTGCCTGGGCTGGTCTCAAATTTTCAGGCTCAAGCTATCCTTCTGCCTCAGCCTCCTCAAGTGCTGGGATTACAGCAGTGAGCTACTACATCTGGCCTCATTTTAACCATTTTTAAGTGTAGGTTCAATGGCATAAAGTACATTCAACATTGTTGTGCAACAATCACCACCATCCATCTCCGGAACTTTTCCCCTTCCCCAGCTGAAACTCTGTACCTTTTAAACAATGACTCCCTGTCCCCTTCCCTCAGCTCCTGGCAACCATCATTCCACTCACTTTCTGTTGCTGAGTATGTTTTTTACTGCTGAGTAGTTTTTTGTTGTTGTTGAGACAGAGTCTCACTCTGTTGCCCGGGCTGGAGTGCAGTGGCCGATCTCAGCTCACTGCAAGCTCCGCCTCCCGGGTTCCCGCCATTCTCCTGCCTCAGCCTCCCGAGTAGCTGGGACTACAGGCGTCCCGTCACCTCGCCCGGCTAGTTTTTGTATTTTTTTTAGTAGAGACGGGGTTTCACAGTGTTAGCCAGGATGGTCTCGATCTCCTGACCTCGTGATCCGCCCATCTCGGCCTCCCAAAGTGCTGGGATTACAGGTTTGAGCCACCGCGCCGGGCCTGCTGAGTAGTTTTTTTAAAGCTCAGTACTATCCCCTGCCTCCTTGATATTGCTCTGCTTTGTATATGAGTTGAATCCTTGAAGGTTAAATATGCACAAGACACAGTTCATCTACATGCCTTGGTTTCAGCATGTTCTCTTTGACTAGATGAGTCTTTAACAGCAGATCCATGCCTTCTGTTTCTCTGAATCCCACATTCTGAATGTACTGCCAAGCTGTTGGTATAGACAAGATATCGGCTCATTGTGAATTCTTGGTACCTGATGGTGAAGTTGAGTAGGGCACCACATTTGCTGAATTCCCATGAGGTATCTGAGTCCAAGGCTTTAGAGCAGGTCATACCACAGAGAAGGGACTTTCCCAAGCAAACTGCTGGTTTTCCATCAGATCTATGAGGCTGAGCATGTGGTCACTTCCCCTGATACTTCATCTTGATTGCATTCTAGATGACATGACCAGCTGGTTACATTCTCCAGCCATGTCAGGTATGGCCATGTGACTAAGTTTGGGCAATGGAACTGGAGCAGAAGCGTGCTGGAACTCAAGCTGAAGACACTGGACTAGCGTCTTCCACTATTTCCTCCTCCTTCTAGCTGGAACTTTGATACAACACCCAAAGTTGGGGATCACAGCAATGTGCTAGAGGATTGCAGGGCCACCCTCCCAGCCTGGGACTCTGGATGACTTCATGAAACAAGCCTGCCTACTTCCCTGGACTGTTATGTGAGAGGAAGATAATGATCTGTCTTGTATAAGCCATTTTATTTCAGGGCTAGCCTTTGCCCTAACTAATACAACCACAGACAAGGCTGAAATAGAATCTGGACCTCCTGATTCCCAGGCCATCCCTGTACCATAGTACAAGGGGTATTAGATTGGAGGAGAAAGAGAAGTGAGTGTAGCAAAGTTATCTTCAGTGGCAGCAGGAGAAATGCCTCTGCTCTTGCCTGAAGGTACTTTCTGTCTGGGCCTCAGCCTTAGGATCTCACTCCTGGGTGTTTGTGGTTGCTTCCTACTTGGTTTTTCTATGTCCAGCCTTTCTTATGCTGGCTAATCCTCCTTACCATAATCAGAACAGTCTTTCCAATACCTATGTGATCTCTGAAACAGACATTTTATCCAACAGCCATTCCTTTCCATTGTTTCCCTTCTTGGAAGAGCCTATCTGCCAAGATAGAAGTTGAAATATTAGTAATTTGTTCTCCAGTGTCCCTTACAGCAAGGGTTGGTCATGTAGCCAATGGGACACATTGACATTGTTGTATATGGTAATTTTTATGTTTAACTTTTTGAGGCACTTCCAAACTGTTTTCCAAAGTGGCTGTACCATTTTACATTCCCACTAGTGATGAATGAGGGTTCCAATTTCTCCTCATCCTCCCCAACACTTGTTATTGTCTCTCTTTTATTACAGCCATCCTATTAGGTGTCTAGCCAATGAGAACTGTGGGTAAGTCTGTCAGGGGACTTTAGGGAAAGATTTTCCTCCCTAACAAAGAGATGTGTGCAACAAAGACATCACAAGAAAAGAAAACTACAAACATATATCCCTTATGAATAAAGATGCAAAGATTCTCAACAAAATAGCAAACTGAATCCAGCAACATAAAAAAAAACTATACACCTTGACCAGAAATGCAAGGATGGTTTAATATCCAAAAATCAATCCATAAAAATACACAACATCAATAGAAGAAGGAAAAAACCATATGATCATCTCAACAGACACAGAAAAAGCATTTAACAAAATTTAGCACCCTTTCATAATAAAAATGTTCAACAAACTAGGAATAAAAAAGAACTTCCTCAGCCTGATAAAGAGCACCTATTAAAAAACCAACAGCTAATATAGTATTTAATGATTAATGATTGAGGCCAGGTATGGTGGTTTTCGCCTGTAATCCCAGCACTCTGGGAGGCTGAGGCAGGTGGACTGCTTGATCTCAGGAGTTTGAGACCAGCCTGGGCAACATGGTGAAACCCCATCTCTAAAAACATATAAAAATTAGCCAGGTATGGTGGTGTGTGCCTGTAGTCCCAGCTACTTGAGAGGCTGAGGTGGGATGGTCATTTGAGCCCAGGAGGCAGAGACTACAGTGAGCCAATATTGCACCATTGAAGTCCAGCCTGGGTGACAGAGTGAGAACCTGTGTCAAAAATAAATAAATAAATGAATAAATAAATAAATAAATAATAAAGATTGAATGCTTTGTTCCTAAGATCAGGAACTAGATAAGAATGCCCATTATTACTATTTCTATTCAGCATTGTACTGGAGGCTCTGGCCAGTGCAATAAGGAATAAAAGAAGCTAAAAGGCATCCAGATTTAAAAAGGAGAGGTAAACCATTTCTATATGCATATGACATGATCTTGCATATAGACAATACTAAGGAATCCACAAAAAACTATTAGAGCTAATAAACAAGCTCAACAAAGTTGTAAGATACAGTATAAATATACAAAAATTATTTATATACCCATACAATTATTTGTAGTAGGTATATATCTATACCTATACAGAATAATCTGAATATGAAATTAAAAACAAAACCTGTTTATAATAGTATTGAAAATAATAAAATAATTAGATATAAATTTAACAAAAGAAATGCAAGACTTGTACACTGAAAACTACAAAACATTGCTGGAAAACACAAAAAGGTATAAATAAATGTAGAGATATACTATGTTCATGGATGAGATGACCTAATATTTTTTAAATGGCAACACTCTTCAAACTGATCTAAACTTTCAATAAAATCTTCATCAAAATCTGAATGGCATTTTTAGCAGAAATGGAAAAACAAATCCTAAAATGGTAGTAGCTTCTTGTTCAAGGCTCCTTGTCAGTGAGATAATCCTCCTGTCTTCACTGATCCTCCTGACCTTCACCTGATGCTGTTCTTTGGGGGAAAATGGAACACTGGAAAGCCAACACTTTTCTTTTTCTTTGTCTCTGGCCTTCACTATTACAGTAAGTGAACAAAGTCTTGACTATTAATTTCATTTGGCCTATTGTCCTAACTGACCATCTCAACACCTGGCATCTTGACAATCTTAAATTATTAAATATAACAATCAAAAGACAGATTGGCAGGGTATATATGTTGTTTATGATAAACTCATTTCAAATTCAACAATTTAGGTAGGTTGAAAGTAAGTGATATAATAAGATATATTATGCAAACAGTTTAAAAAATAGAAGTGGCTAAATGAATATCAAATACAGTGGACTTCAGAACCATGAAATTTACTAGAGTCAAAGCGGGATATTACATAAGAATAAAACAATCAAACCAGGAAGATAAAACAATATTAAATGTGCATGCACCAAGCAACAGAGACTTAAATATGTAAAGCCAAAGCTAATAAAACTGAAAGGAGAAATAGATAAATCCACAATTACAGTCAGGGGCATAAACAACCCAATCTCAACAATCAATTGAACTACTAGGTAGAAAATCAGTGAAGATTTAGAGGATCTGAACAACACCATTAAACAACAGTATCTAATAGGCATGTATAAAATTCTCCAACCAACAACACAGAATACACATTAGTTTCAAGAACCCAAGAAATATATATCAACATAGACATATCCTGGACCATGAAAGAAACCTCAGCAAATTTAAAAGAATTGTAATTATAGAGTATGTTCTCTGACAAAAATGGAATAAACCTACAAATCAGTAGTGTAAAGGCAGAAAATCTCTAAACATGTGGAAATTAAACAACATACTTCTAAATAATCTACGGCTCAAAGAAGTTTAAAGGGAAATTTAAAAACTACATAAAACCAAATAAAAGTAAAAATACAAGGTACCAAAATATGTGGGATGCAGCAAAAGTAATGCTGAGAGGAAAATTCATAGCACTAAATGCTTAACTGGAAAAGATGAAAGGTCTCAAATTAGCAATTTAAGTTAGTACTTCTAGAAACTAGAAAAAGAAGAGCAACATAAATTCAAAGCTAGCATAAGGAAAGAAACAGTAAAAATCAGGGCAGATACAAATAAAATTGATAACAGAAAAACAACAGAAAAAATGCAACAAAGCTGATTTATTAAATAAAATTGATAAGCCTCTAGCAAGATGGAAAATAAAAAGAGAGAAGCTACAAATCACCAGTATCACAAATGAAACAGGGAATGCCAGTATAGATCTTGTAACCATTAAAAAGATAATAAGGAAATACTGTAAATAAATTGATGCTCATAAATTTGATAACTTAGAAGAAATGAAACAATTCCTCAAAAATAAAACAACTTCCAAAACCCAACCAGGATGAAGCAGATAGTTTGGTCAGTCCTAAAATCATTAAAATGGCCAGGCACGGTGGCTCATGCCTGTAATCCCAGCACTTTGGGAGGCTGAGGTGGGTGGATCACCTGAGGTCAGGAGTTTGAGACCAGCCTGGCCAACCTGGTGAAACCCCATCTCTACTAAAAATTTAAACATTAGCTGGGCATGGTGGCGGACGCCTGTAATCCCAGCTACTCAGGAGGCTGAGGCAGGAGAATCACTTGAACCTGGGAGGTGGAAGTTGCAGGGAGTCGATATTGCGCCATCGCACTTTAGCCTGGGTAACAAAGTGAGACTCCGTCTCAAAAAAAAAAAAAAAAAAAAAATCAAAAATAAATGAATTCATAATTAAAATGCCCCAAAGCTGGATAATTCTACCAAACATTTGAAAAAACACCAATTTTACCCAATCTCCTCCATAAAATAGAATCAGAGGAAACACTTCTCAATTCATTTCATGAGGCCGGTGTTATGAGACAAAATAAAAAGAAAGGAAATCACAGACCAATATCTCTTATTAATTCTGATGCAAAAATCCTTGACAAAATATAAGCAAGCCAAATCCAACAATGTATAAAAATAATTATTCACCATTATGAAGTTAGATTTATTACAGCTATGGTAATTCAACATTCAAAAATCAATCAATTCACTATATCAACAAGCTAAAGAAAGAAAAGCACATAATCATATGAACTGATGCAAAAAGAAAGCATCTGACAAAATCCAAAACTCATTAAGTCTCCCAGCAAGTCATAAATAGTGCAGAACTATTTCAACTTGATAAAGAACATGTAAAATAATTATACAAAACAAAAAATCCACAGCTAATATACTTAATGGTGAAAGACTGCTTTCCTCTTATAATGCTTTCCTAATGGCACTTTCCTTCTAAGACGGAAACAAGGATGCTTTGTCTCACCACTCTTACTATACACAATACTGGAAGGTCTAGCCACTGCAACAAGGCAAGAAAAGGAAATAAAATGCCTAACATCACAAAAGAAGAAATAAAACTGTACTATTTATAGATAATCTGTTTGTAGAAAATCTAGAGGAATTTAAAATTCAATAAACAAACTCCAACTAAAAAGTGAGTTTACAAGGTCATGAGACACTAGATAAACACACAAACTTCAGTCACATTTCTACACACTAGCAATGAATCTATGGAACAAAACTTTAAACCACAATACCACTTATAATCTCTCCAAAGAAAACGAAATATTTAGCAAAACATGCATAGTATATGTATGCTGAAAATAATAAAATACCAGATAAAAGAAATAAAAGATATAAATAAATGAAAATACTGTGTTTACAGATTGGAAGTCTCAACATAGTAAAGATATCAGTTTTCCCCAAATTTATCTGTAGGTTCAATGTTCATATCAAAATCCCAGCAAGATTTTTTGTAGCTATAGATACGTTTATTTTCCAATTTATAAGGACATGTATAGTCTCTAGAATAGATAAAATAACCTCGACAAACAGGAATAAAGTGGGAGGAATCAATCTACTCAATATTAAGGTTTACAGTATAGCTACAGTAATCAAGACAGCTTGGTAGTTTCTTATAAAACGAAACATGCAACTATTACATGATCTAGCAACTGCACTCTTGAGCATTTCAGAGAACTGAAAACATGTTCACTTGAAAATCTGTACACCTATGTTCACAGTAGCTTTATTCATAGGAACTAATAACTAGAAACAACCCAGATGTCTTTCAGTGGGTGAATGGTTCAGTAAACTGCAGTATATATATATATCATTAAATACTCCTTAGCAATAAAAAGCAATGAACTGCTGGTAGGTGCAACAACTTGGATGAATCTCCAAGGAATTATGCTGTGTGAAAAAAGCCAATTGCAAAAGGTTACATACTGTAGGATTCCATTAATATTTATTCCATAAGTATTTATTTTTGCAATAATAAAAATTTTAAAATGGAGATCAGATTAGTTAGTGCTTGTCAGGGCTTAAGGATGGGTAGAGAGTGGCTGAAGGAGGAAAACAGGTATGATTATAAAAGGATAAAGTCCTTTGATATTTTTGTGATGATGAAGGTGTCTATTGTGATTGCAGTGGTGAATATACACACCTATGCCTGTGATAAAATTTGCATAGAACTAAATACACCACACACACACACACACACACACACACACACACACACACACACACACAATGAGTACATGTAAAAGTAGGAAAATCTGAATAAGATGGGTGGATTCTATCAATGAAAATATCCTGGTCATGATATTATACTACAGTTTTGCAAAATGGTATCATTGGGGAAAACTAGGTAAAGGGCATATATGGGATGTGTCTGTATTATTTCTTAGAGTCTGTAATTATTTCAATAAATATTTTAATTTAAAAAAGAAGCAAAATACATCTGCCTACTTTCTGATCCGGTAAATCTGCTTCTAGAAATATATTGAATGGAAATATTTGCATGAGACAGGGCAATGGAGGTGGGGGGAAGGGTTAGATTCTGATCAGTGTTGAAGCTAGAGCCACCACAACTTACCAAGGAATTGAGAGTATCCCCATATCTCTGGCCCAGTCTCCTCATGGTTTCCCGGCTTCACGCTGCAACGTCTAATCCATTTGTCATTCTGTAGCTGAGATGATCTTCTACAAACTCACCCTGACCATGCACCTCCCTGTAGAGCTTTCTATGGTCCCCCACTGCCCTCAAAAGCCAGCATTCTTTCCCCTGGCATAGGAGATACTTCGTGATCTGGCCTCTCTGACTCATGCTCAGTCCTGTTCTGTAACTCCCCTGACTCACTGCTTTCCCTCTAGACACGAGGCCTCAGCAGATGCTGTTCCCTCAGCCTGGAAGACCTCAGTCTGGGTGACTCATGCTCACTCTTTAAGTCCCTGGTCAGACAGCACTTCTTCCAGGAAGCCAGCCTGACCTTCTCAGCAGGGTTCTAAGACCCGTATTTCCTGCCTAATCACAGCCTTTTGCAAAAGTGAGTAATAGTTGTCTCCTTACTGGCTAGGCACAGGGTGGGGGCTCAGAGTGTGATTCTTCCAAGTAGAGGGGCTCCCCGTTGGCTCAGGACTAAGTCCAGATTCTGTACCATGTTCAGGAGATCCTGTAGCATCTGACCTCTCCTGACCTCCCAGCCCTGGATCTAGCCCCCATCTCTCCACTACTTCCTTTATTCAGCCTGTTGACTTTTAATAGTTCTTCTAACTCTCCTCATGGTCTTCTCTCAAGGCCTTTGTTGATACTGTTTTCTCTGCCCTGACATGCCTTCTTCTTCCCATTTTCACCTGGGTACCTCCAACTCATCCTTCCCACTTCAGTGGGAGGTTTCCCTGACTGCCTGGGCCAGGTGAAGGCCTCTGTTATGACCTTTCCCATGGTACTCTGTGCCTCCTTCCTTCCGATGCACATCATACTTTGTCATTCATTATGTTTTGCCTGTACTTACACCAGAATGTGAACCCCATGAAGGCAGAGCAATTTATGTCTTGCTCACTGCTGAATAGTGCATGGCACCTAGTAGGAGCTCAGGACATGTTTGTTGAATAAATGATTAATTTCCCTCAGAGACAAATACAGGCATGTGGCTTGCCCAGTTGACCCGAGGTCTTTGTGAAGTGGACAGCAATTCTGGGCACCAGCTGCATGACAGGTACTCTCGAGACCCCACTTATTCCTCACCATAACCCCTTGTGATAAGTTTATCATTCTCATTCTACAGATGGGTAACTGAGGCTCCAAGAGAAGAAATAACATCTGCAGAATCACTGCTGGTAAGCAGAGAGTCAGGATTTAAACCCAACTCTCTGGCCTTTGAAATTGGTTTCTTACCACAGAAAGGCACTGCCTCTTGGTGGTAAGAAACCAACTGGTTTTTTCAGATGACCCTGGGAGCTAAGAGAACCAATGCTTCTTGCATGCCCGTTCTGTGCCAGACACTGACATGCTGATCTTGCTCAGGCTCACCATAGCCCTGTGCAGTGGGAATTAGAGGAAGCCCTGAGAAGCGAAGCCACTCACCGAGATCGCATAGCTGAGAAGAGCTGAGCCAGGATTTACCCCAGGGTGTTCTGACTCCAAGGCTGGTGGACTCAGGCAGAGTGGCTACACATTGGTGCCACCTCCCACTTCCTGGACATACCAGCATGATGACACCAGGCACTGGAAGCTCCCACCTAGGTCTGCAGGGTGAGTACAGAAAAAGACAAAGATCCCTTGAGTCGTCTGGGTAAGAAAAGGCAGGGAATGACAGGCACAGTGTGGTGCGCTAGTGATGGCCTGTGCACAGATGGGGCTTTGCCAGTCCCTTTACAGGGTGGGCTCTGGAGATAACTGAATCTGGAGAAAGTATGGATCTGAAGCCCTGTCCCCAGCTTGCACAGGACTGCAAATCACAAGGTTACACGTGCTTCCTGCCTTCCTGGTGTGAAAGTGGCTGAAGAGCGTGTGAGGCCAGCCTCAGTTTCCCCATCCCAGAAGGGGAAGATGCCCTTAGAAGTTGCGCCTGCCCCTCTGGAGACCCTCTTGAGACTGCAAGATTGGCCTGAAGGAAGAGGTCATCAGGTCTTTGACAATTGGTCCCTGGGGCCCAGAGAGGGGCAGAAACTAGCCCAAAGTCACACAGGGATACTTGACTGGCCCAGAATTGGGGCAGGCTTTGGAATCCCCACCCAGTGCTCTTTTTGCTGCCTCAGGCTGCATTTATGCTACCCCGTTTCACTTGGAAAGCCAAGGAGATGAAGAAGAAGCCACTGAACAATAGGGTATAGGGGCGATGGTGGAGGGTGTGCTGTAGGCTGGGGAAGAGAGTAGTGAGGATGCTGCCAGGGAGCTGAGGGGCCAGGGAGGGGAGGGCTGTCTTAGTTATGTCAGGTTGGGGTGTGCCACGCACTTGTGATCTCAGTCTCATGCTCTCATCTTGCAGGAACAGCACCCAGATTTTCCTTTAGGGAGTCCCCTCCCAACTGCCCCTAAGTCCACTCCCCATCCCCAGCTTCAAGGCTCAGCCCATCAGTAAACTTCATCCCCCTGGTTACAGTGATTGGTTTAGGCAGGGTCATATGACTCCATTTGAGCAATGAGAGGCAGCCCTGGGATTGTTGCTGGAACCTCTGTGAAAGGGGAGGAGGCTGGAAGGATGTAATACAGTAGCTGCTGCTGATCATCTTGCCACCAGAAGGGAAAGTTATCTGGCAAAGAGGTCAAGATAATGATAGCAAGGTTGAGAGCCTGAGGCAAGGACAGATTCCTGAGGATATTGTCTGGGCATCTGACAATGGGTCATCCTGGCTGCCCTCTTTCCCAGCCTGCAGTACATCCTCCACCATCACCCCTATATCTTGTTGCTCAGGCATCCAACCATGCCTGAACAGATATGGAATTTCCAGTTTTGTGAACCAATATGATCTCTCTTTGGTTAAGGCAGTTTGAGTTGTGTTTCCATCATTTGCAATTAAAAGATTTCTGCTACAAAGCCCTCATGGATCTGCATTTTTTCTCTCAGGTCTCTTCTATCGCTAGAGAGTTGTGGACTTTTGGTAAAGGAGTTAATACTACTACTGACAATTCATTTCTTCATTCAATAAATGTTATTGTTTACTTCATATGTTCCATGCTCTGTGTTTTGTGGGGAGCAAAAGAGAAGTTCTCATCTTTGTTTACGTTAAAAACAAAACAAAACAAGACAAAAACGAATTAACAAGTGAATACATACAGATTATAAAATGATGTGATGTGAAGAAAAAGCTGCTAAGAAAGAATTATAAGGTAGGAGGGGCTACTTGAGATCAGGTGGTCACGCTGAGAGTTGAGAGTGGAAAGGAGCAGCTGGGAAGGTGTCTGGGAGAAGGCTGTTCTAGGAGGCAGAAACAGCATGAACCAGAAGCTTGAGGAAAGACTGTTCACTAGAAGAACAGAAGGAAAACCAGAGAGGCTGGACAAGAATAGGGATGGGAAGCTGACTGGAGTGTAGAGAGAAGCCTAGGAAGACCTGATAGGGCCTTATGGGTTTGAATGTAAGTCAATCAAAGAAGCCACTGTTCTTGCCTCCTCTCTCATAGAAAGAGAACCCCTGATTTACTTATTTTTATTATTTCTTTAAACTGTTAACTTTTATTTTAGATACAGGGGCTACATGTACAGGTTTGTTACATGGGTATATGGCATGATGCTGAGGTTTGGGGTATGGTTCCCATCATCTGGGTAGTAAGCATAGTACCCAACATATAGTTTTTTCACCCACGCCCCTTCCTTATTTCTCCCCATCAGTAGTCCACTGTGTCTTCTGGAGTGTCTGTTTTTGCCATGTTTATGTTCATGTGTGTTGTTCCCAACGTTTAACTCCCACTTATAAGTGAGAACATGTGGTATCTGGTTTTCTGTTCTTGCATTAGGTTAGTTTGCTTAGGATTATGGCCTCCAGATGCATCCATGTTGCTGCAAAGGACATGATTTCATCCTATTTTGTGGCTGCATAGTATTCCATGGTGTATATGTATCATGTTTTCTTTATATAATCCACTACTGATGGCACCTAGGTTGATTCCACGTCTTTGCTACTGTGAATAGTGTGGCAATAAAGATATGAGTACACGTGTCCTTTTGATAGAATTATTTATTTTCCTTCAGGTATATACCCAGTAATGGGATTGCTGGGTTAAATGGTAGCTCTGTTTTTAGTTCTTTGAGAAATCTCCAAACTGCTTTCCACAGTGGCTGAACTAATTTACATTTCCACAAACAGTGTATAAGGGTTCTCTTTTCTCTGCAGCCTCACCAGCATCTGTTGTTTTTGACTTTTAATAATAGCAATTCTGACTGGTGTGAGATGGTATCTCACTGTGGTTTTGGTTTGCATTTCTCTGATGATTAGTGATGATGAATATTTTTTTCAAGTGTTTGTTAGCCACTTGTATATCTTCTTTTGAGAAGCATCTGCTCATGTCCTTTGTTCATTTATTTATTTATTTTTTGAGATAGAGTCTCGCTCTGTCACCAGGCTGGAGTGCAATAGCGTGATCTTGGCTCACTGCAACCTCCAACTCCCTGGTTCAAGCAATTCTCTTGCCTCAGCCTCCTGAGTATCTGGGATTACAGGCACATGCCACCACACCCAGCTAGTTTTTGTATTTTTAGCAGAGACAGGGTTTTACCATGTTGGCCAGGATGCTCTTGATCTCCTGACCTCGTGATCCGCCTGCCTTGGCTTCCCAAAGTTCTGGGATTACAGGCATGAGCCAATGCGCCCAGCCTTTTGTCCATTTTTTAATGGGGTTATTGTTTTTGTCTCATTGATTTGTTTAAGTTCCTTATAGATTCTGGGTATTATACCTTTGTTGGATGCATAGTTTATGAACATTTTCTCCCATTCTGTAGATTATCTGTTTATTCTGTTGAGAATTCCCTTTGCTGTGCAGAAGCTCTGTGGTTTAATTAGGTCCCACTTGTCAATTTTGGTTTTTGTTGCAATTGCTTTTGGGGACTTAGCCAAAACTTTTTTTGTGAAAGCTGAAGAAGGGTATTTCCTAGGTTTTCTTCTAGGATTTTTATAGTCTGAAGTCTTACATTTAAACCTTTAATCCATCTTGAGTTAATTATTGTATATGGTGAAAGGCAATGGTCCAGTTTTATTCTTCTGCATATAGCTAGCCAGTTGCCCATCCCAGTACAATTTATTGAATAGTGACTCCTTTCCCCATTGTTTGTTTTTGCCTTGTCAAAGATCAGATGGTTTATAGGGTGTGGCTTTATTTCTGGGTTTTCTTTTCTTTTTTTTTTTTTTTTTTGAGACGGAGTCTCGCTCTGCTGCCCAGGCTGGAGTGCAGTGGCCGGATCTCAGCTCACTGCAAGCTCCGCCTCCCGGGTTCACACCATTCTCCTGCCTCAGCCTCCCAAGTAGCTGGGACTACAGGCGCCCGCCACGTTGCCCGGCTAATTTTTTGTATTTTTTAGTAGAGACAGGGTTTCACCGTGTTAGCCAGGATGGTCTCGATCTCCTGACCTCGTGATCCTCCCGTCTCGGCCTCCCAAAGTGCTGGGATTACAGGCTTGAGCCACTGCCCCTGGCCTATTTCTGGGTTTTCTATTCTGAGAACCCCTGATTTATATTTAGGTACAGAGGACCTCTGATTATGGATACCATTTCCCAGACTCTCTTGCAGCTAGGTGTGCCATATGAGTAGATACTGGTCATTGGGATGTGAACAAGTGTGAAGTGAGTAACATCAGGGTCCTTCCTGTAAAGAGCAGAGAAATACCCACTATGTCCTCTTTTCTCCCTAGAATAGCTGGCATGTAGGGATGCACCAGAGCCATCTTAGACTGTGGCGGGAGGGCAACACCTTAGGAACAGCTGAGCAACAAACCAGACAGAGCCTGAGCTCCCAACAGTTTCATAAAAGAGTTGCTTTATAGATTGACTTCTTTTTCTTCCTGAGAGAAATAAACAGTCTCATCTACTGTTAATTTTGGGCTTTTCTGTTAATGTAGCTGAAATTATATAGAGATGTTTAAAGCTATGGGTTAGGATGAGACCACCCAGGACAGTAGTCCTCAAACTGTGTTTTCAGGAGCTCTGAGAACTCTGAGGGTCATTGAGATGCTATCAGGGGTCTGTGAGGTCAAAACTGTTTTCCTAATAATGCTAAGATGTGTGTACCTTTTGCACTCTCATTCTCTCACCAGTGTATGGTGGAGCTTTCCAGGAGCTATGTGCATGGGATAGTGCAACACAGTGTATGCAGAAGTAGTGTGAAAATCCAGCTGTCTTTTTTTAAAGCCAGACAATGCAGGGATTCTCAAAAATGTAAGACAATGTCACTCTTCTCACAAAATGCCTTTTGTTTGGAAGTATGTTCAGTTTTCAAAACAGATTATATTTATGTTAACATGTAATGCATTCATTCTTTTAAAAGTAATACTTTTAACTTTTCTCCATTTTACTTTCTAACATAAATATTAATAGATACAAACACACCTAAAAAGCTTTTTCAGATCTTCAACAGTGTTTAACCACGGAAAGGAGCCCCAACACCACAAATGTGAGAACCACCATCCTCCCCGCTGTCCAGATGCTCCCACGGCCTGGGCTCCCCAGTGCAGGCAGAGACTCCCCAGAGCACGAGACCACCCCTGCCTCTCTTGGCCCCGTGATCCCCCTCTTACCTAACTGTTCCTTCACACCCAGAGCCAGCACCAAGCAGGAGATGCAGTACAGCATGCCCAGGACCATGGCAGCCATCATGTACGCCTTCCGCTGGGGAACAAGAAGTGCGTTAGACTGATGTACTCTACTTCTCCTCCATAGGTGTTTGTGCAGTGACACCAGCCTGGAGGGCCTTCTATCCCCGTCCCCCACCTCTGTAAATCCTACCCACTCTTTGAGTCTTGGCCCAAGGGCTGCTCTTTCTCTCTCTCTCTCTCTCTCTCAAATGATTTCTGTGTTCTCATTTGTCTCTGGTTTCTCTGAGAATCTTTGGTGCCACAGGGTAATCTCCTGTGTGTCATTCCTGACTTCCTAATTCAGCTGCCATCTCCTTCCTTGAAAGTGGAAATAGTGACTTCTGCTTCCCTACACTGCCTAATAACAATAACAACTACCATAATAATAATTGCTAACAATTATTAAACAGTCACCATTATTATATTAGCTCATTTACTCCTTGCAACAGCTCTCTAAGGTGGCTCTGTGATATTAGCCTCATTTTACAGATGAGAGGACTGAGGCTCAGAAAGGTTAAGGAACTGCCCAAGCCACACGATTCAGAAATGGAGGCGAACATATAAGCCAGTCCAACTCTGATGGGCGATTGCTAGAAATCAATGGAATAATACGCACTTAGCACAGTGCCTGGGGAATAGAAAGTGCTCTACTACCCAGTAAGCATTTATTAAGCACCTGCTATATGTCAGGCACTGCTAGGTGCTGTGCGTTCAGCTGTGAGCAAAGGCCCTTCTCTCCTCGTGCTTGTAAGCTCTTCCTGCCTGAGCCTTTCCTCTGCTGTTCCCTCAGCTTGAAATGTTCTTTCCCCAGGTTCCCACATGGCTTGCTCCATCACCTCCTTTAGGTCTCTGCTCAAATAGGTGTTATCAGTGAGGCTTCCTCTGACCTCACCACCTAAAATCTCAACTTGCTCTGTCCTTCCTTGCAGCACATCCTGCCTGATGCCTGCGTGTGCTACGGGCCTCACTCACTCATGGGTAATATCTCTTTCCCCTGCAGGATGTTAGCTCTGTGAGGGTGGAAGATGTGTCTGTCTTTTCCCTGCTATAGCCCCTGGCACAGCATAGCACCTGGTATACAGTAGATGCTCAGAAACCATGTGCCAAAAGGATGAATGAACATGGTTGGTGGTGAAAACTGTTATGAGGAAAAATGAAGCTAGTCAAAGGGGATGGAGTCTGGGAGTCCTCTTCCAGAGGGGGCATTTGATTGGAGACCTGATTAGAGTGTGTGGTGGGGAGTGGGGTCGGGGGGAATGGGTCATGTAAAGAGCTGGGAGAAGTGTCTTACAGGCAGAGGAAAAACATGTGCAAACGCCCTGAGGTGGGAGCATGCAAGGCATGTCTGAGAAACAGAAAAGAGGCTAGTGTAAGGGAGAAGGGTGGGAGATGAGGTAGAAGGGCTGGGGGCCAGTTTGTGTAGGTCTTTCAGACCATGCTGAGGGATCTGACGTTTTCTGAGGGTGATGGGTAGCCATGGAGGAGTCTCCAGATATTAGCTATTATTACTACATTTCAAGGGCCCATGTGGGCCAGGCCCAGGTAGGCCGCCTTACACACACACACTCCCATTTGATCTGTGTGTCCATGCTGCAGGCTCTCCTGTCACCTTTTCACAGACAGGGAAGCAGAGGCCAGTGGGCCCCTCCTTACTGTGTTCTCCAGAGAGTTGGTGAGCAGGAAGCCGCTGTTGCCATCAAGGAAGCCATTGTCTCATGAGCCACTGAACTCCACCAAGCCCTAGTTCATGCTGCTGTGAAAGTGGCTCCCCAGCGTCCCCTACATGTGGGCTCCTACTAGAGTGCAGACAACCTCCATGTCTATGCCTGTGGAAGTGAGTGACGTAGACCAGCAGGACTTACTTCCTGGTCCCAGGATGAAGTAAAGAAACCAGCAGATGGTGCCAAAGGCAACCTCTAGTTACCTTTGCTGCTCATTAGCATAAGACACTCCCACTAGTGCCACGACAGTTTACAAATGCCATGGCAACGAGCTGCAAGTTACCACCCCTTTCCATGGCAACAACTCGGCAGTTGTTCTTTCCTAGAGCATTCTGAGTAACACACCCCTTAATTTGCATGTAATTAAAAACATTTGCATCTGGTAAA
This sequence comes from Rhinopithecus roxellana, assembly GCF_007565055.1. Taxonomy (NCBI): domain Eukaryota; kingdom Metazoa; phylum Chordata; class Mammalia; order Primates; family Cercopithecidae; genus Rhinopithecus; species Rhinopithecus roxellana. The sequence continues at coordinate 102,196,673 of NC_044561.1, read as the reverse complement.
GATCTTAAATGTGCTTAACACGATTGTGGCAGTTATTTCACAATGTATATGTGTATCAAATCATGTTGCACACCATAAATTTACACAATTTTGTCAATCATACCTCAAGAAAGCCGGGGAAAAATAATCACATACCACAAATTCACTCTTTTAAAACATGCAATTAAGTAGTTTTAGTATATTTACAGAATTGTGCAACCATTATCACTATTAATTCTAGCATATTTTAATCACCCCAAAAAGAAACCCTGTACCCATTAGTAGTCACTCCCCAATCCTCTCTCCCTCTAGCCTGTGGCAACAAGTTGTAGCATGCATAATATTCCAATGTACGGTTACACCACATTTTTGCTTATCCATCAATTGATGCACATTTGGATAGTTTCTACCTTTTTGCTATTGGGAACAGTGCTGCCGTGAACAGCCTGTGTACATTTTTGTCTGACACTTGTTTTCAATTCCTTGGTCATATACCTAGGAGTAGAATTGCTGGATCCTATGATAACCCTGTTATCATAACTTTTTGAGGAACTGCCAAACTGTTTTCCAAAAGGGCTGCACCATTTTACATTCCCACTTTCAGTGCATGAGGGTCCTAATTTCTCTATATTCTCTCCAACACTTGTTGTTGTCTTTTTTTATTATAGCTATCCTAATGAGTGCAAAGTGGTATCTCTGTGTGGTTTTCCTTTGCATTTAAAGATTACTAATGAATTAGTCTGGTGTGGTGGTTTGTGCCTGTAGTCCCAGCTACTCGGGAAGCTGAGGCACAAGAATCACTAGAACCTGGGAGACAGAGGTTGCGGTGAGCTGAAATCTTGCCACTGCACTCCAACATGGGCACGAGAGCGAGACTCTGTCTAAAAAAAAAAAAAAAGAAAGAAAAAGAAATTTAGTACTACTTATAAGCACATTTTCATGCTGATTTGTTTGTTTTAAAGATGCCAAAGATCTAGATGGGTTTTTGTGTGTGAAATTTTCTGATTTTAAAATGTTGGTCCCAGATCATGGGGTGCTCAGAGCAGCAGACTTCCCATGCTGGAGGGCCACGCCACCCCCTGGCCAGGCCTGCTCAGCATTGGCTTCTGTTTGGCCCGTGTTTGCCAACCACCTCCTTCAGTTCCCTGTTGTTCCCTCCATGTCAGTCACTTTGGATTTCGTCCATTCCTCACACATAGCAAGTTCTTTTCCACCCCAGGGCCTCTGCACTTGCTGTTCCTTCTGCCAAGCACACTTTCTCCCCAAATCTCTGCTTGGTTGGTTTTTCATCATGCAGGTCTCAGCTCAAATGTCAAGTCCTCAGAGTTCGATCCCTGGCTACCCTAACATAGCCCCCAAATTTGCCACTAGTAACTTCCCATTTCTATTTCATTGTCTTCAGAGAACTATTGGCATCCGAAATTACCTTGCTGTGTATTTATTTACAGCTGTCCCTAGTTATACACAGAGGATTATTTCCAGGACCCCTTGTATATACACAAATTCACATGTGCTCAAGTCCTTTAGCGTTTATTGGAGTCCATGGATACGGTCTTTCTTTCTTTCTTTCTTTCTTTCTTTCTTTCTTTCTTTCTTTCTTTCTTTCTTTCTTTCTTTCTTCCTTCCTTCCTTCCTTCCTTCCTTCCTTCCTTCCTTCCTTCCTTCCTTCCTTCCTTCCTTCCTTCCTTCCTTCCTTCCTTCCTTCCTTCCTTCCTTCCTTCCTTCCTTTCTTCCTTTCTTTCGAGAGAGGGTCTTGCTTTGTTGCCCAGGCTAGAGTACACTGGCATGATCATAGCTCACTGCAGCCTTGAACTCCTAGGATTCAAGTGATCCTCCCACCTCATCCACCCAAGTAGCTGGGACTACAGGCATAAGTCACAGTGCCTGACTCAGATACTGTATTTTTTATTTACATTTGGTTGAAATAAATTTGCCTATAAGTGGAATCACATAGTTCAAACACGTGTTGTTCAAGGCTCAACTGTGCTCATTTACTATCTACCCCACTAAGATATAAACTGTAAGGGCAGAAATCATATCTCTTATTCCCTGCTATAACTTGAGTACCCTGCACCTAGCAGGTGCTTAATACGTATTTGATGAATGAGTAAATAAGCTACAGATGAGGAAAATGTGGCTTTGAGACGTTAAGTCACTTGCCCAAGGTCCCACAGTTAATTAGTGGAAAAGCCACAACAGGAAAGGTTTTCTATGTGCAGATCCTGCAGCCCAGGAAGGAGAGACTTGCCTGAGTCTAACAGCAAGTCAACAAGAAAACACAGGCCGCCAAGGTCTTTCCGTGGGATGCTGAATGAGGTTGGCACTGGAGGCCTGTCAAGCTCCAGGAGCCTGTCTGCAGTCGGTCTCAGCTGAGGGAGACCCTCTACCTCCAGGGAGTCAGTCAACCAGACCTGGCTCCCCTAGAAGCCTCCATAGATGAAGGGCCCCAGGAAATCCCCAAAGAGATTTCTGGAGGCCAGAGGTAGGAGGACAATTCAGCATCCAGAGGAGAAAGGACTTTCTAACAGGCAGAGCAGCAATGAGGGAAGGACAGGTGGTGAACTACCCATTGCCCGAGGGAGATAAGCAGAGATGAGTGTCAGGAGGGGACCAGCTCCACTTAGCTCTGCCGCACGTTACACTCAGGAAGGAGGCTGGGGGAGCGCTGGCAAAAATTCAGGAGAGGAAGAGGCACCATTGCCCAGTCTAGTGTATGTGACATTTGACTGAATCAGTGGGACCGGTGGGAGCAATGATAATGTGGCTTTATTTTGACCTCCCTGTGTCCACACACCCTGATGGGTGAACTGGAATCTTCACAGGCATTGAGATGGAATCTAGGGCAGGTCCCAGTGATTCTGGTAATTGTAAGTCTTCCTGTCACTTTTTCCCCTCAAAGAGCTTCAATTAATTCATCTATTCATAAAAATAAATTTCTGCAATGATAAAAATGTACCAGAAGCAAGTCAAAAGACAAAAAACAGAATAGGAAACAAAAATTGTGATTCATATCTCAAAGTGTATGTCTCCCTGATCCTGAGACATTAGTTTCTTATAGATAAGTGAACGGAGGATATGAACAAAGGTTCACAGAAGAGGGGATGCAATGGCTTCTGATTGCACGAAAAGAGACTCAACATCCTTCATCATCAGGAAAATGTTAAGGCAAACTATGCTGGGGTCAGATCTGGTTCTGGGCAAGAGGGAGTAATAAGCATGTTCCACCCCACCTCTCCTGCTGAAGGTGCTATAAAACCTGGACAGGATGCACAGGCCAGCTACGTGAGGACTGTGAAGAGTAAATGGTAGAAGGTAACTTGAAGAAGATCAGAATTCAAAGTACCATCCTGAGTTTACCTTTTTGCCCCCTTCTTGTTTCCTGGCTAGAACAAAATGTAGCCTGGGAGTCGGGACTAGGACCACACAGGAAAACTCCAGTAGAAGCCCTCTAGTGCTGGCTCAAGGACCAGGAAAGGAATTTCTAATGCCACCCTCCTGCCCTAAGTTTCTTTCTTCTTGCTGCTCTTCTATGCCCCAGCCAACAGGGAGTCCCTGGCAGGAATGACAGAGGCCTCAAAGCATTGGGAACCTGCAGAAGCCGAAACTCAGAGGGAGGAGAACCATCTTCATGCATCAGCAGAGCTGTGATCCCAAAAGGAAGGGAGCAAACCCCTGCTGCTTTTTCGTTGTGCTCCCACCACCTGGCCCTGCCATGAAGAGTGTAGCACAGCAGGATGCTGAAGCTTTAGCTTTCTGACTGGAAGCATGAAAAGGCAGCCTCAGGAAACAGGAGAGTACAGGGAGATTGTAAAAAGGGAGGAGCTTGTGAAAGCAATCCCATTACATTGTTTACGAACTCCTTGATGCGCTCTCCAATTCCACGTGTGTGGATCCGATTGTAATCACCATATAAAGGCTCTGAGAAATGTGCTAACAGGCCACACTGCTCAGGTCCCAGACTCTCTGCTGGGTGGTACACACAGGGGACCAGACAGTCAGTAAAGGTTTTGCAGACTCTCTGCTGGGTGGTGCACACAGGGGACCAGACAGTCAGTAAAGGTTTTGCAGACTCTCTGCTGGGTGGTGCACACAGGGGACCAGACAGTCAGTAAAGGTTTTGCAGACTGAGCTGACATTGGAACCATCACACACAGAAGGTTGGAACTTAAGGCCTGAACCTGACCAGGTTGACTGCCTGCCAAAATGAAAGATATAAACGTTTCCCATAAAACTTAAATAAGACACAGAGCCTCAAAATATAATACAGAAAATGTTCAGGTTACAATCCCAAACTACTCAGCTTGTGAAGATTCAGGAAAATGTCAACTCTCCTGGGAGAAGACATCAACAGATGCCCACTCCTAGATGACACAGATGTTGGGGTTTTCTGATACTTTTAGAAGAAGTGACTACAAAAATACTCAAATGAGTAAGCATAGATACTCTTCTTTTTCTTGAGATAAAATTCAAGTAACAGGCCGGTGTGGTGGCTCACACCTGTAATGCCAACACTTTGGGAGGCCGAGGTGGATGGATCATGAGGTCAGGAGTTTAAGACCAGCCTGGCCAAGATAGTGAAACCCCATCTTTACTAAAAATACAAAAATTTAGCCGGGCGTGGTGGTAGCTGCCTGTAATCCCAGTACTTGGGAGGCTGAGGCTGAAAAATCGCTTGAACTCTGAGGGTGGAGGTTGCAGTGAGCCTAGATGGCACCACTGCACTCTAGCCTGGGTGACAGAATGAGACTCCATCTCAAAAATAAAATAAAATAAAACAAAAATAAAAATAAAAAAATTCAAGTAACATAAAATTAATCATTTTAACAGGGCATTTAGTATGTTCAATGTTGTGTAACCACTACGTCTATCTAGATCTAAATATTTTCATCACCCCAAAATAAAGCCCAGTATCCATTAAGCAGTACTTCCCATTGTTCCTTCCACATGGTGCCCAGCAACCATCAATCAGCTTTCTGTCTCTATGGATTTACCTATTCTGGATATTTTATATAACATGTGGCTGTCACAGTACGTGACTCTTTTGTCTGAGTTTTCACTTAGCATAATGGTTTTGAGGTTACCTGGAGATAGCCAAACTGCAGGTAACCTCAAAAACACTGTGCTAAGACAGGGTCCTCCAGACCACCAAATTTGACTCCCAAGACTCTGATACAAATTTCAAGTTCAAGCGTTTCCTAAAACCACCCTCAGGTTGTATAATTCACCAGAAAGACTCGCTGAAACCCATTATATGCACGTTTATGTTTATTACAACAAAAATATACAAATTAGAACCAGCCAGAGGAAGAGATGCATAGGATGGAGTTGGGAGGGGTCTAAACGGGGAGTGTCTGGAGTCCTCTCTCCAGGGTCATGGACAGTTACTTCCTCGTGGCCATGATGTGTGATAACATGCACAGAGTATTGCCAACTAGGCAAGCTCACCTGAACTTTGGTATCTAGAGTTTTTAATGAGGCTTCACTACATGGACATGATTGATTAAAATCAATCTTCAGCCCACTCCACCCCCTCCCTGGAGGTTGGGTTGAAAGCTCCCACAGTAAATTCTATGTTTGTTTTTTTCTGGTGACGCCAGCCCCTCCACCCTAAGACTATTAGGCATGAGTGGTGTTATGAATAATCTCATCAGCATAAACTATTCAGGTGTGGTGCCAGTGACTCACCAGGAATAAAGAGGACACTCCTGTCACGTAGGAAATTCTAGACATCTCTTTGAATGAGGCCAAATTCCTTACAACATGGAAGTTTATCCATAATGGCATGTATCACTACTTCATTTTTTTTGTTTGTTTCTGAATAATCCATTTTATGTGTACACGATTTGTTTATTCATTTGTTCACTGCTGGACATTTGGGTTGTTTCCACTTTTGGGCTATTTTGAATAATGCTGCTATTAAACATGGATGTACAAGTAACTGAGTACCTGTTTTCAATTCTTTTGAGTATATACCTGGGATGTTTAATTTATGCATTAATTTGACTAGATTATGGGATACCCAGATATATGGTAAAACATTATTTCAGAGTGTGTCTGTGAGAGTGTTTTCTACATTCATATTTGAATCAGTAGATGAAGTAAAGAAGATCGTCCTCCCCAGTGTGGGCGGGCATCATGGATGAACTTCAGTGTTGAAGGCCCATTCGTATAGAACAAAAATGTGGAGGAAGTGCAAATTCTCTCTCTCTTTTTGAGCTGGACCACCTTCTCCTGCTCTCAGACAATGGAGCTCTTGGTTCTCAGGCTTTTGAATTCTCTAAGGCTTATACCAGTAGCCTCCCACCCCCAGATTCTCAGACTTTAGGCCTTGGACTGGGAGTTACATCACTGGCTTCCCTGATTCTCAGGCTCTCAGACTTGAACTGAATTACATTACCAGCTTTTCTGGTTCTTCAGCTTGTAAATAGTACGTCATGGGACTTCTTGAACTCTGTAATTGCATGAAGCAATTCCCATAATAAACCTTCTCTATATGTATTTCATTGGTTCTGTTTCTCTGGAGAACTCTAACATAATTCCTAAGAGTGGAATTTCTGGGTCATATGTAATTCTACGTTTAGCTTTTTGAGAAGCCACCAAATTGTTTTCCACAGCAGCTCCCAACAGTGTACAAGGGTTTCTATTTCTCCATATCCTTACCAACATTCGCTTTTTCCATGTTTTTGATTATGGTTATCCTGGCAAGTGTGAAGTAGTTTATCTCTTGTGGGTGTTAAGTGGTATCCCACTGTGGTTTTTATTTGCACTTCTTTAATAACAAATGATGCTGAACATGCTTTCATGTGCTTATTGGCCATTGGCATGTCTTCTCTGGAGATATGTCTATTCAGGTTCTTTGCCTATCTCTTAATTTTTTTCTTTTTTTTTGTGGTTGAGTTGTAAGTGTTCTTTGTGTATTCTGGATACAAGTCCATTATTTGCAAATACTTTCTCTCATTTTGTGGGCGGTGTTTCTGCTTTCTAGAGAACATATTTTGTTGTGCAAATGGTTTTACTTTTTATGAAGTCTAATTTATCCATTTTTTGCTTTTGTTGCTCATGCTTTTGGTGTCAAATCTAAGAATCCATTGCCAAGTCTGAGGTTACAAATACTTACTCCTATGTTTTCCTCTTGTATTTGAGTCATTGATCCATTTTGAGTTAATTTTTGTGTATGGAGTGAGGTAGGGGTCCAGCTTCATTCTTTTGCCTGTGGTTATGCAGTTGCCCCAGCACTGTTTGTTGAAGAGATTATTCTTTGCTCACTGAGTTGTGCTGAATGCTTACTGAAAATCAATTAGCCATAGATATTTATTTGTAGGCTGTCAATTATATTCCATTGGTCTATATGTCTGTCCTTATGCCAGTACCACACTGGTTAAATTATAGTAGTTTTGAGTACATTTGGAAATCTGGAAGCATGAGCCCTGAAACTTTGTTTCTTTTTCTGTCTTTTTTGGTGTGTGTTTCTTTTTCAATAGTATTTTGACTACTTGGGGTTCATTCCAGTTCCACATGAATGTGAAGATTAGTTTTTCCATTTTCTTAGGAAATGCCATTGGAATTTTGATAGGGGTTGCATTGAATCTGTGGATCATTTGGGGAGTATTGCCATCTTAGCAATTAATATTCCAGTACATCAACATGTGGCGTCTTCTGTTTATTTAGGTCTTTAATTTCTTTCAGCAATGTTTTGTAGTTTTCAGCATACAAGTCTTTCTCCTTGGTTTATTTTACTCTTTTGGATGCTGTTATAAATGGAATTGTTGCTAAATTTCATTTTCAGACTGTTCATTGCTGATGCATAGAAAATGGATTTTTGTGTACTGATCTTGTAATCTGCAACTATGCTGAATTTGTTTATTGGCTCTAGTAGTTGTGTGCATTTTTGTATTGTGATACTTTCTATATCATTTCTATTATCTATATATTTCTATATCATTTCTTCTTCAAATAGAGATAACTTTACTGCTTCCTTTCCAATTTGGAGGCGGTTTATTTCTTTTTCTTGCCTAACTGCTCTGGCTAGGCCTTCCAGTACAATATTTGAAGCAGTGGTAAAAATGGGCATTCTTATCTTGTTCCTGATCTCAGTGGGGAAGCTTCTGCTCTTTTACCATTGAGTATAATGTGAGTTGTGGGTTTTGTGTAAGTGCCCTTTATCATGTTAAGGAAGTTCTCTGTATTCTGATTTGTTGGTGTTTGTATCCTGAAAATGTTTGAAGTGTTGAATTTTGTTGCATGCATTTAATGTATCTATTGTGATATCATTTCTCTCTTTACAGTGTTGTGTTACACTGATGGATTTTTTTTTTTTCTTATTTTGAGCCACCCTTGCATTTCTGGGAGAAATTCCACTTGGTCATGGTATATAATCCTTTGAATGTGTTGTTGGATTTGGTTTGCTATTTTGTTGAGGATTTTTTGAGTCTATATTCATAAGATATAATGGACAGTCGTTTTCTTTGGCTTTGATATCAAGGTACTGGTGGATTCATAGAATCATACCTTTGATATCAAGGTAATGGTGGATTCATACACATTCTGCATTTATATTTTTTAAATCACCATTTGCAAAGAACTCTCAAAATCCAACAGTAAGAAAACAAATAATCCAATAAATAAAAAGGCAAGGACTCTTAAAAATGCTTTATTCAAAAGGATTTATGGGTGGCAAATGGCACATGAAAAGTTGTTCAGCATCATTAGCATGACAAGACAAGCTAATGTTAAAATGATGACAAGAGGTAACTACAAACGTATTAAAATGACTAAAATAAAAATGTTCACAATACCAAGTGTTGGTGAGGCTATGTAGCACCCGAAAATCTCATATATTGCTGATGGGAATGTGCAGTGGGACAGCCATTCTGGGAAATGATTTGACAGTTTTAAATAAAATTAAACATACACTTACCATATAACCTAGTCACCCCAGACCCTAGACATCTCTAGAGTATTCACCCTAGAGCAGAGGTCCCCAAAACCTAGGTCATGGACCAGTATCAGTCCATGGTCTGTTAGGAACCAGCCACACAGAAGAGGTGAGAGGCTGGTGAGTGAGCAAAGCTTTGTCTATATTTACAGCCTTGTGCCATTGCTTGCCACCTGAGCTCCACCTCCTGTCAGATCAGATCAGCAGCAGCATTAGATTCTCATAGGAGCACAAACCCTATTGTGGACTGCGCATGTGGGGGATCTACATTGTGTGCTTCTTACGAGAATCCAATGCCTGATGATCTGTCACCATCTCCCAACACCCTGAGATGGGACCATCTAGTTGCAAGAAAACAAGCTCAGGGCTCCCACTGATTCTACATTATGATGAATTGTATAATTATTTCATTATATATTATAATGTAATAATAGAAATAAAATGCACAATAAATGTAAATGTGCTTGAATCATCCTGAAACCATCTGCTCCACTCCCCAAGTCTGTGGAAAAATTGTCTTCCACGAAACCTGTCCCTGATGCCAAAAAGATTGGGGACTGCTGCCCTAGAGAAAGGACAACTTTGTTCAAAGAAAAATCTGTACATGAATGTTTATAGCAGCTCTATTTCTAATTGCCCCAAACTGACAAACAACCCAAATATCCTCTAATGGTTGAAGAGATAAACAGATTGTTGCACACTCATACCATGGACCATTACTTGGCAATGAAAAAACAATGAACTTTTCATATGCACAACAGCTTGGATGAATCTCAGAGGAATTATGCTAAGTGGCCAGTCTCCACAGGTTAAATACTGTATGCTTCCATTACATGATGTTCTGGAAAAGACAAAAACGACAATGATGGAGAAGAGATCAGTGGCTGTCAGGGACTGAGTTTGGGGGGTAGTGTGACTATCAAGGCATTGCATGAGGGAGGTTTTGGTATGACAGAATTGTTTTGTGTCCTGATTGTGGTGGTGGTTACATGAATCTATGCATGTGCTGAAATCCATAAAATTACATGCAACATAGTTAATATTACTGTAAGATAATTTAAAAATTAAATGAATTAGAAAAAGGTTAACAGTTAATACTCATTCATATGGCTAAATGTATAACAACTCTTATGAGGTAGCAGACTGGCAGAACTTATTTTCTGGTCCCAACCCTGCTGACCAAAACAGGATGTGGTCTATACAAACTGAAGAACCAGCAGATGGTCAGGAAAGCGATCCCTAGCTGCCCTCATTGCTCATTAGCATATGACAGTCCCACAAGCGCCATGACATGGTAATGGTAATTACCTGGAAGTTACCACCCCTTTCCTAGGAAGTTCTAAATAACCTGTCCCTCAGTTTGCATTGGCCTCCCCTTTAATTTGCATGTAATTAAAAATGGGTTTATGTGATTATACAGTTGCCAGAAGCCCATATGTTGCTGACTTAAGTGCACTGTACTAGGAGTTATCCTTTCTCTGCAAAGAGCAGTACTGTTCAACAAAAGACTGTCAATTCCACTAGCTTGTCCTTAAAAGCCAAGAACCCTCCCCAGATAAGCACCAATTTTGGGGCTCACCTATCCTGTATCAGTTATACTGACATACCCATTTTGCAGATGAAGAAAAGGAGGCTCAGAGGGGCTGTTGGGTTGCCCAGGGTCTCAGAGTTAATAAATGGCAGAGCTGAGAACCTGATTTGGGCAGTTTGCCTTCATGATCATTATTCAAAATATCTTCATTAACTGACTCAAATCGGGGGCACAAGGCCACATTTTTCTGAGTTTTCAGGTAGTTGGTGATTGTTTTTGTTTAAAACTCCTAGGATTTTTACAAATTACATGTTTTTGTAATTTGTTACATGTTGTATTAAGAACTTTTTAAAAATTAGATTTACAGCAGCTGAATTTCCTAGAATACAGGGTGCTTGATCATAAGTCTTTTCAAGAAAAAGATACTTTAGAACACTAATAAACAAAATGTGAAAAAACTGTGTTCTTATCTGGGTCCTTTTATCAGTGAAGCCAAAAGAGCTATTATAAGACAACTTAAAACCCATTCCAAAGATGAAGGCAGTTGTCTGTACAATGCAGTGCATCCCAGGCATCTCCAAAAGAGAGTAATGAGAATCCAACCCGACAGTGAAGAGAACCATGCCCACCAGGAAAGTTGGTGCAATTGGAAGGAAGGAAGGAAAGAAGAGGTGCTCCAATCAGCATATTTTTTCTTTGAGAACATGAATAACAATATTAATCAATTTCTCATACCCACAAAAATGTTCTAAAAAAAACAGAGAAAGCAAGTTAGAAAATCCGCAACCATAGCAAGCAGTATCCTAAAGAAACATAATTATGTGCTCACATACCTGAAAAATGAACAGGTTAAATTATATATATTTTACCAACTCATCAAAGATTGGCCACATACAATGAAGACTTTGAATACCATCCTGAAGTAGGAGTAACTAAAATTTGCACAGATGTTATGATCAGATTATTATGAATAAGATGCTAGTATTCATTAATCCAGGAAACCCTAAGTTGGAAACATTCAACATTCAACCCTAAGTTGGGTATTATTTGACACTTTATGCACAAGCAAATGTTTAGGGAGGCAATATGCAGAGTGATTAAGAGTACAAGCTCTGAAATAAACATACTAAGGCCAAATTTATTGCCGGGCATGTTGGCTCGCGCCTCTAATCCTAGCACTCTGGGAGACCGAGGTGGGTGGATCACCTGAGGTCGGGAGTTTGAGACCAGCTTGGGCAACATGGCGAAACCCCATCTCTACCAAAAAATACAAAAGTTAGCTGGCTGTGGTGGTACATGCCTGTAATCCTAACTACTCAGGAGGCTGAGGCTGGAGAACTGCTTGAACCTGGGAGGCGGAGGTTGCAGTGAGCCAAGATCACGCCACTGCACTCCAGCCTGGGCAACAGAAAAAAAAACAAAAAACAAAAAACAAAACCAAGGTCAAATTTATCATAAAATTGTGGACTTGCATATGCTGGCTAGGTGCAATAGGCATGTTCCTTAACCTCTCTCATGCTCATATATAAAATGGGATTAAAAATGGTACGTGCCTTATAGGGCTTGCCTGAGGATTAAATGGGATGATTCATGAGAAAGATTTAGTTTATAATGTGGTACAAAAAAGTACTCAATAAATAGTATTCACGGGCTGGGTGTGGTTGCTCAGGCCTGTAATCCCAGCAGTTTGGGAGGCTGAGGTGGGCAGATCACCTGAGGTCAGGAGTTTGAGACCAGCCTGGCCAACATGGTGAAATCCTCTCTCTACTAAAAACACAAAAATTAGCTGGGCATGCTTGTAATCCTAGCTACTTAGGAGGCTGAGGCAGGAGAATCTCTTGAGTCCAGGAAGCAGAGGTCACAGTGAGCCAAGATTGCAACACTGCCCTCCAGCCTGTGCAACAGAGAGAGACTCTGTCTCAAATAGCAACAACAACAACAACAACTGGTATTAATGCAAACAAAACCACACTGTGAATCCATTGCTCACTTACCTGATAGACAAATGCTCACAGCGCACCCTGCTGGTAAATCTGTGGGAAAACAGGCTCTCACATCCACTGGAGGTGCAAGAGTAAACTGCACTTAACGCATCTAGGAATTCACTCTTTACATATTTGCATATGCAAGCTGTCCCACTGCAATACTGTTTGTAACAGCAAAACTCAGGAGACACCCACATGTCCTTCATAACAAATGACCTCCAAAATCTACTGTTAAATGGAAAAAGATGTAGACAGTGGTGGGCAGGCTGACATACTTGCGAATAAGAATCGCTGCAGATCTATTGGATCTAAGATGCCAGGAGTGACAAAGGCACCATTAATTTATATGCCACTAAGAAAGACCACTGCTGATTCAATTGGCACAATGCTTAGATTTTTATATTTGAGAACTCATTTAGACTTATTTAGACATGAATTTATATCATATCAACTTTGGGCACAAATAAAAAAGGAAACATATAGACAAAATAAATATGTTAAGATATTAGGTGACACCAAGACTGCCTGATTGTATAATGCATTCTGATTTCAGAGTAGTTAAAATAGGGGAAACAGTGGATGCCTTAGAATAGACAGAGAGTATTGGCTTGTATTTAGGAACTCTGGAAGGACAACTAAGAAAGTGTGGGGGGGGAGGGAGGGGAATTGGGCAAACGGCATGGATAACGGAGGTATCTAAGACATTTTTTGGCACCATGTAAATATATTACCTATTTTAAAGTTTTTTTTTTTTTTTTTTTTTTTTTTTTAAAGCCATTCCCAGGTCATAGTCAAGATTTTGAACTTCATTTAGAAGTACAGCTTCTTCCCTCTCTCAGGGGCAGGGTTGCAGGGGAGATGGGGATGCAGGAAGGGCCTGCTGGTTTCCTGTGGCCAGTACAGATGCTCTGGGCTTCCCTCTAGGGTGCACTTGTTGGTTCTTCAGATCTTGGTTCACTTCCCTTCAGGAAGCCAATAGATTCTCTGGCTGGCTGATTGTAACTCCTCCCACAGTCCTGGAATCCTAGGTCTATCTTGCACTGAGGTCCCTCTGTCCCTCCAGAGCAAGACCCAGGACAGTCCAGTCTGGCTGCCTTATGGGTCCACATTTGGCTGACGGGACACACAGCACCTTTTGGCCCCTCAGACCCCTGGAGTACAAGCTCCCTCGCACCAAGTTCTCTTTGCTTCATCAGCCTCGCTTTCAAGATTGCTCAGGTGTGAGGTGGCTGCCTGGCACCTTCGTCATCTCCAAGCTCTTGAGTGGTCTCCTTGAGACCCCAATCCCTAGGCTGAGGGAGGAGGAAAGCTCCCCCTTCCCCTGTGGACTCAAAGCCCTCCAGCAACTTCCTTTAAAGAAAATTCTTCTCAGAGCCCCAACTTGAACCTTTAATGTCTTTGGTGTGGGAAAGAGGCAAGGAGTCACACAGCTAGTTTTTGGCCATCTCTTTGTAAGCCCTGTGCGTGGGCAGCAATTCATCCAGCGAGGTGGAATGGCGAGGCCCCCTACTGCCTCGGGAACCCAGCTAAATTGGGATGGAAATAATTCCATCTTAGTATATTGTCATATGGGTGATCAAACTAAGGAACTTGCTGAGGCCACACAGCTAGTACCCAGCAGGCTGACTCTTAAGCCTGAGCTTTTCCTGCTGCAGGTGGTTCACCCAGAGCTGATTTAAAATAAGCTCATGGTACAGAGGCCAAGCCAGGAGGATGGAGTTAGATGGCCCTTGGTTCAAACTTAGCTGTCATTTATTAGTAGTGTGTCCTTGATAACTTTCTCCTCTTTGATTCTCCGATCATTTATCCAATAGATGTTTAATGGCCAGGTTGACTACTACGTTTAAGGCACTCAATTTCATTCTCTGTAAAGATACGAATAATAAAAGTACCTGTCTCACAGGAGTGTTGAGAATTAATGAGATCATGCTTAAATGTGTAACAGTGCCTGGCACATGGTAAGGGCTCCATAGCAGTGTCTATTGCCATTCATAAAGTTCCTACTATGTGTCAAGTGCTTCACAGACATCTTTAATCCCCATAGTATAAGAGGTAGGAACTATCATCATCCCTGTTTTCTGAATGAGGAAGCCAAGGCTCAGAGAAGCTTAGGTGACTTGTCTAAGGTTATGCCTGGTAAAAGACGGAACCTAGTTCAAAGCCTGCCCCAAGCCTCCACATGCCCTCTGAGTTTGTCTCCTGAGGAAGGAAAACTTTTTGCCTTTTTGTCAAAGAACCAACCTCTAATCACCCTTCACAACCTAGCTCAAGGGTGCCCGCTTCTGTTTTCCCTGTCCCTCCCTGCCCGACCCAATCATCCCTCCTGCCGCTGCCTTTGGGCCTGCCTTTTTCACAGAAGTAGAGCCTCGTGGTCAAGGGCTGTGGCTTTGCATTCAGGTAGTTGGGGATTCAAATGCCTCTTACTCCGTGTGTGACTTCAGGCAAGTCCCGTCACTGCTTTAAGTCTCAGTAACTTCTTCCATAGTGGGCTAACCATGGTACCCTTGGGTTGTTAAGGCACAAACGGCCTGGTGAGTGCTCAAATAATGGCAGCTGCTATTATGATTAGTAGTAGCAAGTCCTAGTCCTGGCATTGAGGTTCTCAGGTTCTCAACACGGAGGGTAACTGGCCCTTAATAAACCTCTTAGTCCAGCTGAGACAGGGCAGGAAGGGACTGGGGACATTCCTGTCACACCTGCTTCCCACCCCAGACACATCTTCTCAGCACCTGTTGCAGGAAGACCCTGTGGCTCCAGGTGTCCTTTAGGACTGCCCCCTCGTGGCTGAGAACCTGCTTTGGGAGGAGGGACTGCAGTTGCCAAGCATGCACCACATGGTGGTGCTTTAAGCCTTCTTGCCTTCCATCCTTTTATACAAGGTCTGGTCTCCATTTCACAGGTTCATGCAAGCACGCACTT
Source organism: Rhinopithecus roxellana (assembly GCF_007565055.1). Classification (NCBI taxonomy): domain Eukaryota; kingdom Metazoa; phylum Chordata; class Mammalia; order Primates; family Cercopithecidae; genus Rhinopithecus; species Rhinopithecus roxellana. Next base: position 102,181,324 of record NC_044561.1, on the reverse strand, counting down.
GTTGAGCATCTACTATGCGTCAGGCACCATGCCACCTGCTCCGGATACAAGAGTGAGGAATAGGCATTTTTGCCCTCATGGAGTCTATCATCTAGTGGGGGACCAAGGAAACAAGCACATTAATAGAGTACATATTAGATGGAGCAGAGAGAAGAAAAATGCAGCAGGTCAAAGGAGGGTGGTGGGAAGGGGCCAGGGCCTATAGGGCTCTGCAGGTCTTAGAAGTTTTCAGGGGTAATGGAAAGCTACCAAGGATGTTAAAGGATGGGGGTGGCAGGTTGTGGTTAATGGTGCAAAAGAAGCCCTCTGCCTGGGTAGGTCAAGGGCAGAAGCTGGGGTACTGATGAGATTCTGCAGTCATAGGTGAGTGACTATGGAGGCTGGCCCAGGTGATCGCAGAGGAGGGGTGACCGGGGCACCTAAAGGATTGCTGATGGACTGGACACGGCATGAGATGAGGCCACTGAAACAGAGAGGTATGATCACACAGTGCAGGAGCTGGCTCCGACTGGGACCTGGGACAGATGCTACAAGTCAAAGTGTTTTCTACTCTGCTTCCCTGTCCTGGCCTGGGAAGAGAGTGTGGCCTGGAAGAGGGGGACTGGGATCCCCAGCCACAGACCTAAAACACAGGAGCCCAACCCCATTTAAAGAAGGCAAGCCTTTTATTTGGGCCTGGGAGTCCGGAGTTGGCAGTTCTCTCTGAAATGCCCGGAGTTAGGAGACAGGGAGCAGCAGTGAACCCTTATTTCTGTACTAGCTGCTTCCCCTGAATGAGCTCTAAGTAACCTTTCAGCTCCTGGCAGGGAAGGGCATGCTTTGTCCTATGGATGGGCATGAAAAAGGCCACAGCCCCTTTGGAAGACACTTTGGAATGCCATTAAAGCCATGTCCAGCTCTTGCCCCACATGCCTGCTTCTTCCCTGGTCTTCTGATGAGGAAGCAGTCGGATCTTGCAAGACTCTACCCACATGGTTGCTGGGCATGATTGTTAACAAGATCAAACAACCCACATCCCACAGCAGAGACTAGTTAAAACTGCACTTTTAGAAAGGGCATCATGACAATTACTTTGCCTTTTTCATTTTGATGAATTTTGGATATCTACCAAGGCATGTCCAATGAACTGACATGCATCCTTGGCCTGGCCCATTTAATGCCAGGAGGTTCTCTTCCCAATCAGTTTTTGGGGAGATTCAAAATGCCCCAGTTGAGAACTGAATTCAGAGGCCCCGGGACCAGTGGCTATCCTTTTTCTTTTAAACCTGTGAAAGCCTATCTGGGTGAATGGGCCTTTCAATCTAGACTGCCCAAAACAGAAAACTAGGGCTGGGAACATCCTTCCCCAGCCTGGAAGCAGACCAGTGTGATCCCTGGTCCAATGTCAGAGGGACTGTCTCTCAACTGTGGTAGCTGCATCAACAATACAGGTAAGCGATCACCTGCCTTGCTTGCTTCCCAGAGGTGCTGGGGGCTCTTTGCAAACTACTGTAGATGATACAGGTTTTAAGTGGGTGTTTTTACAATCTCTTCTGCAATATACTAATTAAGCAGACACTGTGAGGAGGTGGGGGGGGGGGGGGCCTGGCAGTTACGGATGGAGTGTACACTGCACTCCGTGGTGGCTGAACGTAGGCTCTGGATGGGAACAGGCAGCACCTTACCACTTACTGGCAGTGTGACTGGGGCTCAAGGTTTTGCACTGTGAAGTGGGACCTTTGTGAAGCACTGAAGCACTTCTGCTGGCTGCTGTAGTTTCCGTCAAAGCAACCCATTAGAAAGTACAAAAGTCCATTGTCCTCATTCTGGTTTTTAATGTTCAAGGTGACAACAGTGTACAGTTTTTCCAGACCCATATGTAGTTTCCATAGTAATCTCCACCTGCTGGAGAAAACACTATGACAGATGCCATTGCCCCAGCAGGTCACTGCCAGTGTGGGAACTTTGGGATCAAAAGCACCAAGCCAAGTCCCTTGCTCAGGATGGGTCTTGGTTGAAACCACAAGCCCTTCTGCAGTTCTAGGTGGATGTAGTGTTGGTTCTTGGCTCATTGCAGGGGTGAAGCAGGAAACAGAAAGACTGGTGAGGCCTGCTTGGAAAGAGGATCGAGGCACATTACGATTCCAAACCAGGAGATCCTGAGTCAGCACTGATTCTAAGTCTCTGGTTTGTTTAGCAGGGGAAAGGATTCCATCCAAGAGCCCAACGGGCCTCCTCTCCCAAACCTGCATAGGAAGCAAACTTACGGGGCTGGTGGAGGGTCTTTACCAGGCTAGGACTACTGCCTATGTCTCTGCAAGTCACAAGTCAGCAGGTCAAACAACAACTGTGAAGCAGAATCTGCTAAGCAAAGCCAAGTAGTGACACTCACTTCCAAAACATACCCAGCAGAAGCCTCCTGCATGTACCAACAGTGACAGATGCTTGTAGCACAGGAAACTCACTCCTTCTTCAACAGTTGATTTGACTTGCCACACATCACTAGTGAACAGCTCGGTGGCATTTTGACTGTTTATCTTTTAGGGCAAGATACCCTGATTCTGAACTCACTTGGGTTGGGTTGGCATGAGCTGTATCCTAGTGAAAAAGATACCCCACCTACCTCCTAGGTCCACTCAAGACTTCTGCACGTGGAGTAAATCAAACCATAAAGGAGCCCATAACAATACCCAGGAGGTGAGCAGTCTGGATGGTGACGGAGGAAAGGGCCAGGCAGGCAGGTGGAACAGACTCTCAACTGGCCAAGGCCTGGCAAGATTGGATTTCCCAGGGGTTGAGTAAAAGGAGCACAGGGAAATACTTATTTTCATCTTCTGAAGACACTGTGTGCATGTAGCTCTGATTTCCCACTTCAGGGGACTCTGGCTGCTGCCCAGTTTTATCTGGGCAAGCGATACATTCTCGTGGGAACAAGTGGTGGCAAAGCCCCTTTCGACACATTTCCCCTCTTTCCTCCAGTGATCGTTGGGGCTGGCAGGTGGGACACACTAGTGAATAAGCCTTGTGTGCCACAAGTTTTTATGTAGAGAAGATGGAAGGAAGTTTCCTCCCACAGGCCCCAAGATAAATATAATTTTAAAGCAATTAAAGCCTGCTTCAGTGGGAGAGTTTCCGTACAACATGCTGGTGATATTCCTTCAATTTTTTTGGTTGTTTTTATTTTTTTTTCATTAAAGTCCATTGATCGTCACAAAAACCCAGGAAATGCAACTAAGGAGAAAACAAATGTCCAACCAAGATCTAAGAACCCAGAGCTATGGAGGAGACGTCGCACTGGACTGCTGGGTGTGCACAAGGGGGCAGGAGGGGCGATCCTCATGGGGCATGGCCACTGGCCATGGGAAACACAGGAGGGACGCCAGGCAGCTGGCTGGGCGGTTATGTTAACCGCTGCACGATGACAGCATTGAGCAGGTTGGCTTCCTTCAGGGTCTGGCTCTCATCAGCCAGCTCTTTGTTCGGGAAAGTAGTCATGAGGATAAAGCTGGTGGCAGCCATGGCTGGCCGGGCATCCACGATGAAGAGTCGGATGTCGCTGATCCTGCAGGAGTTGGGGAAGTGGTGAGCTGTGCCCTCCTCTGCCATCCACACCCCTGCCCTGTGGAAAGCTAAACACCTTGCAAATCCCCTTCCCTGACCTTCTCCACAGAACAGCGAAAGCTACACTCAGGCATGTGGGACCATGTCCCTTTCTTGCCAAGAGTCCTCCACTGCTGTTTCTATTTTCCTTGAGATAAACATCAACAACCCTACTGGGTTCCCAAGGCCTGCCTAATTTTCTACCACCCTCTTTCCCCTCAATCTCTTCTCCCCACTTTTGGTTTATCAGGCCATACTCTCTTCCCACATTTGGGTCCTTCTTTCCAGAGGCCCCCTGCCTGATCCCCATCCTGTAATCCTCCTAATCACAACTCAGGCCTCGGATCAAATGCCACCTCCTCAGGACAGCCTCCCTCAGCTCCTTGTCTCCATCCCTGGCCCTCCTTCCACATTTATGGAATGATCTGATTAGTGTCTCCTCCTGCAGCTCACGAATTTCATAAGGGCAGTATATGTCTGTCTTGTATGTCACAGGAATCACAAACTATTTGTCAGAAATTAATGGTCAACTTCTCAGGGCCAGGAATCGTTTCTCCAGACACTGCCTGTCTTCTGAACCTGGAGATCATATGAGAATGAAACCACCTGGAAACAATGCCTCCTTCTCTACAGCACTTAAACAGAAGTTTCCTTTTTGCCCCAAACCCCTAAAATCTATGCAACTTACAATTTGGCACATCTAAGGGTGTGGACCTGCAGGATTCTGCCTGTGCCTTTTAGCAAACCAAGCCTTTTCACCCAGTGAAGCTCTCTGCATGGGCTGTCCACCTTGGGAGTGGGCAGCAGTGTGCTGAGCTTAATGAGTGAAACGAAACTGAGGCAAGTAACTCACATCACTGGGATGGGTCACTCCCTTAACCACCAGACACTTGAGTGTAATGAAGGTTCCTGATGAAGGAGGTCTGAACAGGCTCTAGATGCTCCTGGCTCACAGCTGGGGCTTGTCTCCCGCTTTTACTCACAGGCGAGCCCAGTCGATACTCAACGATTGTCAAACAATTCACTGACCCCACATGTGGGTGCTGGCTTAGTTGGCTCATGACCAATAAAATTTAGACACTTCTGTTCTACAGAAAGGAGATACCAAATATATTTACTGGCAACAGTCCTCTAGCACCTCTCCTACTAGTCTCTTCCCTTTGCTACACCTCAGTCTCCCCATCTTTAAACTGAAGGAGGAACTGATCTAGCCCAGATGGTCTGAGATGTAGAACAGGCAGTCCCAGAATTCTCGACAGCCAGATCTAGAAGAGATCTTCCTGGCCCAGTGGTTTTCACAGGCCGCTTGTGGGGAGGGAGGTGGAGGAAGCCAGGTGAGTGGGATGCTGGCACTGTAACCCCTTCTCCTCTATCAACCACAGCAGTTCTAATTTGATCTCTTCACAGGACTTTAGAATAAGACTTCCTCTGAACAGTCCGGTAGCTTAAAAAAGCCCTGAGAAATCCAATACTCTAATTTTACAGATGAAGAATGAGACACACGGCGGGGGGAAGTTAACAGTCACTGGCCACACTACTGGAAGAGTGGGGACCAGAACCTAAGGCTTCAGACTTGTAGTCCTTACGACCCTCATGTCTGTTTTGGGGAAAGCATGGAGTGCCTGCTGGTGTTTAGGAGGAAGAACGGCTCTCTGCTTCCCACACATTCGTGTGAGTCCCAGAAGACACTCCTAGAATAAGCAAGGCCACACAATGCAAGGTACCTGTGGCTGTGGTTAAATTTCTGCACCAGCCTCCCGCCGTCTGCAAGCCGAATTTGGATGTTTGTGGTAGGCTCTGATTCGTCGATTAAGATGGAAGAGCTGGCTTTGGCTTCATTTTCTGCCTGTTGGGCTGGAGAGCTGGTACTGAACACCTGGGGGGCAGTGCTGAGGAGAGAGGATGGCATCAGGACACAAGCAGAAACAAGGCCCCTGGCAAGAAGGGAATCCCCTCTTGGACTGTTACTGAGCATTTGCTATGCTCCTGTCATCGTTTGGTGCTGCTGATCTATTGACCCAGACAGGGAGAACTGTGCCCTTGTGGTCCAGCAGAATTAGCCTCAAACCCTGAGTCATATGTTTCATATGTTATTGCTAGCTCTCTTGCTCCTGAGTAATGTGGGCAAGTTACTCGGCCTTTGTCCTCCTTGGTGTCTTCATCTGAACAAGGGCTTGAAGGGAGGAAAGCAGGACAGCCTAGGGTGGGAGAGACAGGGTCGTAAGGCTAGAAGACATAATAGACCAGGGTCAGTTTTGGTCTCAACGGAGTGGTAGAGGGGAGTGTTCCAAGTCTGCAGTTGAGGCAGCCTTGGCACAGCCTGGCAGGTGAGTGGCAGGTTGCAGGTGAAGCAATCCAGATTCTTCCTCTGTGATGGAATTTTCAGGCCTGCATTACCTAGTGCACCTCACTCGTGTTGTCTGTACTCACACATCCACTACTGAGGGCAGGGGAGAGAGTTCTGAAGGGTGTTGAAAAGCCAATCAAGTGCTGGGTACTGCTGGGATTCATCATACAATGAACAGGACACGGTGTCTGCCACAGTGTTAGATTTCATATCTTAGAATCACATGGACCAGGGTTTGAATTACTCAAACATGCTTAGTTTCAACAAAGGTAATAATTCGATTTTTAAAGGGTTAAGGCTATAGGCCTTGCTCAGTTTTTGTGAGGATTAAAGGGGAAAATTGCATAATGCACTCAGGATGGCTGACAAACACAAAATGCACAAGGACTCCCAATTCTCCACAACTGTATGGAGCCACCTTCTCGCCTCCAAACTATCTGTTCACTTCACTCCCAGTCTTTCTCTTGGCAGACGACCTGACCTAGACCTTTACAAAGAAGCAAGGCCATTAGATAAGCCTTTGCTTCCCCTCAAAGCCTCTAATTAGATCAGTTCTTGTACCTTACCCTTCCCCCTTCACAGCCCCAAAAATGGTACTCAGAGCAAATCCAACTGAAAGTGCTTTCCAAAGTGTGTTCCATAGGAAGGAAGGTGTAGGAAAGACCACATATCACACCAGCAGCTTCAGAGGCCATTGGTACATTAAAAGTTTTGAGAGACTGAACAGTTCAATACCGCCCTGAAGCATATAATTAAAGAATGACTGAAAAGTGAACTTATTCTTTTCTGTGAATGTGAAAAATATGGACTTAGAGAATTACAAAGTAGAGCTCAGAAGAGAATGTCGCCCACATTACTAGCACTAGAGAAGCTGCTTCTATGCATCAGTCTCACAGCATGTGGGACTCAAAAAGTGTAGGCTGGGACACAGAGTTTAAATGACACCACCATAGGCCACAAGAGTTGCTTGGAAAGAGTGAAGAGGTAAACCTCACATACTTGTACATGCCTAAGCTCTGCACCAAGCTTTTCCAACCACCCATGGCTCATGGGCCGTATGTGGCCCAGGACAGCTTTGAATGCAGCCCAACACAAGTTCGTAAACTTTCTTAAAATGTTATGAGTTTTTTTTTGCTTTTTTTTTGTTGTTGTTGTTAGCTCATCAGCTATCATTAGTATTAGTGTATTTCATGTGTGGCCCAAGGCAATTCTTCTTCTTTCAATGTGGCTCAGGGAAGCCAAAAGACTGGACATTCCTGATCTACACTATCTTGTTTTGTTCATTAGTTTCACAGACATTAGGTCAACTCTCCAATTAGAATTCAGGCAGGCTGTCCCTCAATTACTTATAATAATTCAAAGTACATGTACTCATTGAAACCACTGCCTGCCAGAAAGGGAACTATAACATTTTCAGTCAGGCCTAAAATGAGAAAGAAGCTGTTAAGCCAAAATAGCTGACATCTATTCAGGCAAGGGGGTGGAGAGTAGAAAAAACAGGAGTGACATTTACATCGACTTTGTGCAGGATTGTCTAAAGGAGCTTTCACAGTCATGACCTCACTGAATCACCACAACCATCCTTTGAGATGGGTGTAGATGGGTGTTATCTCCATTTTATAGATGAGAAAACAGACACACATGCTATGGATCATTTTTAAAAACTCATGCAATAAACAAGCTTTCTTTCAGTATATATTCTGTGTATTCCCACCAGCCAGGATTTTGTCAAGCTTTACAATTAGGATGGTTTACTTTAGAAAAATATTTACATTGAAAATGCTTTCTCAAACTTCTCCTTGAGTGTCATTCCTCACTTACGAGCTGATGACCCTCAGCAAGTTACTGAGCATCTTGGCACCTCAATTTCCTTTTCTATAAAATGGAGATACTCTCCTTACCACATCTCCATGCCTTTTAGGGGGAAGCAGTCTCTACTGTCCCTATGATTAAGGAGAATTGGTGTGATGCTAGAGAAATGGCACAATCTTTGGAGCTATGCCACCTACCATTTGGCCTCCGCTCTGCCTCTAAACTAAACAAGCAGTGTGGCCTTAAGCAAGTCACAACTTCCCGGGGCTTCAGTGTCTTCGTGTGTAAAATGAGGAGCTGTTCTGAGGATGAGACGAGACAGTGTGCATGCAAGGCCTGATATTTACGAAATCCTCCACACAAGGAAGCAGTTGCTGTTTGGGTTTGCTTCCCAGCAAGTCCTGTTGCAGATGGCTGGTGGCTCATCACTGGAAGAGATGAGGAAAGTCTGATGCCTGGACTTGGCTGTGCTGCTTCTGACTGGTTGTTTCTCTTACACACTCCCTGAAAATTAGGTGAGGCAGGGTGGCCTGATAAATATGGTGACTGTTTATGAGGCACCCATTCCTAAGCCAGGCCCTGTGCTGAGTACTTCACATGTACTAACCCACATTACTTAACCCACAGGCTTAACCCCCAGCCTATGAGGTAGGGATGCATCATCTTCACTTCACAGATGAGGAAACTGAGGCACAACAGGGTTAAGCAACTTGCCCAAAATTCCAGTGTTGGTTCACAGAGGAGGCAGTATACAATCCGACCTGTCTGGCTCTCCATCCTGTGCTCTTCACACTGTCACACTCTTCTGTTGGGCCTTACAGTCAGACAGATATAGGCCTGGATTTCAAGACCCAGTTTCCTCATCAAAAAACAGTTAAAACTTCCCAGATAGTTGAGAAAATAGCTAAAAACATGCACTGTACCCAGCACATACTAAAAACACAAACAAATGTCTATGTGGCTATGCAAGAATATCCAGGATGCTATGCAGGTTGGCAGGTAAGGGCAGAGACTGGAGGGACCCAGCTCTGCACTGGCCAGCAATATGGATCTCACCAAGTCTCAGGGTCCTTCTTTCTAGAATGGGGATCAAAACAGGATTAAAGAAGATAAAACATGTGAAATACTTTGCATAGTGCTTAGCTAACAACATAAAACACTCGACTAGCCAATTACTATCATTCATCAAGGTCCTGCCCCACTTATATTTGCCTCAATTCTGGACCTAAATCCACTGGAAATGCTATCAGCTGCCCATGGGCTGTAAGTGGAAGGTCACCTGAAAGGCATTCCCAGTCTGTGCTGCTCTCAAGGAGGATAGGGAGTAGAAGAGGAGGAGAAACCTGACGACCAGGCCTCCTGATTCTTCAAATAGTAAGAGCACATCATTTAAAGAACATTAGTTCCATAGTGCTCTAATCATCCCGCAGGGCAGCCACATACATCTGTTCAAAGGAGCTGGTCTGTCAGCTCTTCCTGAGAACTGCCAACAGCTGGGCTACTGCTCCCAATGAGCGGCTGGCCATCTGCAGCTGTTTGATCACAGGCAGGAAAGGTTAGAGCAGATGTCTATAGTGTTTTTTGGTGTCTCCCTACAAACATAGTAAGTTATGGGGAAAATGAGTCTCAATCCAAGAGCCTGAATCACCCAACTCCTCCTATCTTTACAGTGGGAATAAACTGGCACTAGGTACTTTCTCGCCACTGTTACAATCCTGAGACCAGTCATATTCTCCAAAATAATAACCACTAGAGGTGGCACAGGAGCAGCTAAAGCTCACTTCCAGCAGCAGTGACCCCTCCTTTCAAGTGCACTCTTGCTGTTTGCTAAAACAACAACAAAATTCTCTGGTTTCTCTTCAAATTGTATACATCTTTTGCCTTTTACTAAAACAACAAACATTTAATACAACTGAAGTTTCTCAAAATCTTTGAACTGAGACAACTTATTCATTCACTTGAAGCATTTTCCCAGATAATTAAGATTTTGAAAAAGTCCAGTACTGACTGATTTTTGAAGCAAATCTGAGAAAATTTTCTTGAACTTTTGGCTTCTGATCATTTTGGTTCATAAGACAATGAAAAATGTAGTAAAACTTACAGGAAAAACTAAAGCAGCTGTCCTGATTTAGACTGAAAAGCTAAAGTCCCATCTCACCTAGCTAATATAAAACTGTGGCTGTTTTTTTTTTTTAAGCTAAGTTTTCATAAAAAGCCAGAACTGAAATAAAATGCAAGTGGAGTTGGCAGTGAACACTTACTTTGTTGATAAACATCATGGTGATATCAAGTTCTATCTTGTACTCATTCTCCACACTAATATTTATTTCTATCATGCTAAAATAGACTTTAAAGATATTTTAATTTTCTGAGATGCAGAGTTTCACACACATAATATGGTTAGACTCTCCAATAGTAGAAGCATTTCCTGTTAGTATTATAAAATCACACCCAAAGTACATGGTGTTCTGAAGCTCTAAGCCCTCCCTTGTAACTGGCAGTGAGCATAAAAAGTATAACCTTTTTGATGGGCAATCTGATATCTTAAAAATATGAAGCCCTTTTGAAACAATAATCCTATGTCTAGCCCAAGATTAAAGAGTATACAAAGATTTAATTAGAGATATTCACTGCAATGTTGTAATTCTGGTAGCTGCCTAAATGTTTAACAGTAGGGACTGGTTAAATTACAACACATTTGTGGGCTAGAAAATTATGTAAGCATTATAATCAAAAGTGTAGAAATAAACTCACTGATATAGGATGACAGCCATACTTCACGGATAAAGCAAAAAGTGGGTGATAAAACAGCACGTTTACAAACACATGTAAATGAGTAAGAGAAGAAAGATACACTTGCCAGACATTTCTGGGTGTTAGGTTTAGGACAGCTTTTATTCTTTACCTGCACTTTGTATTTAGATGAACATGTACCACTTTAATAATCAAAGAAAAAGAAAATTAGGTGCCCTATAAAGCTCATCACAACTGACAGGGACACTCTCTGTAAGAACAGCTGTCCTGGGCTAGTCCACGGCCCTTGACACAGTAGATGAAATGATGAGAATAGGGATGACTTAACTATTTTGGGCCTGCTAAATCTAATACCGTGAGCTCTGACCCTTGCTCCTGATGAGGCATGAATGGTCAATAGGCAGGTAAGGGATTCTAGCAGAGGGCCAGCCAGAAGCTCAAAGGGCATGGTTGCTGGAAGACCAAGCTTTGATCCCTGAAGACAGTGAGGTGAGCAAAGGCAGTACCTACTTTGAGAACTGCCAGATCTAGGTTAGAAAGGATGTCTCATTGTGCAGGAGTGCAGGAAGGAATGCCAGTCAGAAGGCCTGGGGTCCCGGCTGTAACACAGACCACACACAAGGACAGGCCCCTAATGTCCAAAAGCCTCAGCTTTCTCTCTATAAAATAAAGATCATATTGGCAAGAAGGGTCACTATGCTCTGAATGCCTACCATGTGCACAGTTCCCTCTGAAGAACACTAATCAGGCGACCCCATGGCCATGGCCAAAGCTAAGTGGATCCTGAGAGAAGGCAGCCTACCAATGGGTTGGCCAAGAGTCTGGTGGGAAAACTGTATGAGGGATACCAGTGACTATTAACCAATCAGATATCATCAGAGGGTTTGAATAGAAGATAGAGAATGTCTGTTAGTAGAGGGTACAGGAGTGAGAAGGCAGTGGCAGAGGACACAAGGCAGAAAAAGTCACAAGTGGCAGAGTGAGTGTCAGGAAGGGTCAAATAAGTAGAAATAAGAGCTGCTGAGCTGCCATAATGGTAGCACACCAGCTTGCAAAGGGGCAGCAAGGTTCTTGAGTGTCCCTGCATCCTAAGCAACCCACCGTGAGGCCTGGCTGGATGACAGTCTGTAATTCCTTATCCCCCTTGGAATCCCCATTTTGGCCTTAAGCCATCAAGGAGATGACACCTTCCCTGAACACCCTAGATTACCGATCCATAGCAGCAATTATGTTACACTCTCTGCTTACATTGACTGGTAACTATGGAACAATGTTCTACATGTATCAGCTCACTTATTCCTTGCAACAATAATCCTAGAAGCTATGGACTCTTATTAGTACCAACTTATGGTTGAGGAAACTGAGGCTGTACAGTCCAAGATCACACTGCTAGAAAGTGAAGAAGCAGAGATATAAACTCAGGTCAGTTAACTCCAAAGTCCGTGTTCTCCACACTGTTCCTCCCATAGAAATACAATTTGAAGTATTTTGTAAACAGTAAAGAGCTAATAACCAAAGTGAGTGATACACAGGGTCTGCTGGGCTTGGCAGGTATGACTGACAGTCTGGCTCTCACCTGTGCTGCTCCTTACCTGCCCAGTTTCTGACCCTCGCCAGTGAAGGCTTTGAAGGCTCCTTTGGGCTTCACAAAGTCCTCGTCCCGATGGTCCTCCATATCCAAGTTCACCTGTCCACCGTGAGCTAGCCTCCGCAGCTCTGCTGGCACCTCCCTGTGGGAGAAAAGGCCATGCTGGGGTCCACAGAGAGAAGATGGAAATGACAGTGATGGGGAAAAGGGAAGAAGAAACCTCTCAGTCCCACAGAGAAAATTGCTGGGTCTCCCCAGGGAGCAGGCTACTCTGGTAGCTACCTGTCTGCCTCCACCTTTTCTCTTGTTTGTTCAGCCATGGCCGACAACTATTTCTTATTTGGCCACTTAGGTCTGCCTCAGGCCCAAAGGGGAAAAATGGACACACAAGGTTTTTGGAGCAGATCTATGAATCTGTATCTCAACTATGCTGAATCTGCTTCAAACAATTTACTTCCCAAATAATCAACATTTTGCCTTCTTCTTTCCCAACTGCTATCCACTCACTGATTTGGGACCTGGAGGAGAGCTTTTTCACTCACCCTCTGCGGATAGACTCCAGAAACTGGGCATTGGATGGATCTTGGTAGCTTCTGAGTTCTCCATTATCCAGGCTGAATCCACTCTTCCAGAGTTTCAATACTACATGAACCTGTGATGACAGGGAGTAAACAGTTACCAGGAATCTGGTAAGCATAACAATTTGAACTTGCAAATTAGCAGGCTTTTACTATTTCTCAGTGTTGCTAACACATAGACAGACACACATACATACATGTGTGCACAAGCAATTCAACAAGCAAACTAAATAAGCATTAACCTAGAATAGGAAGGTGATCTAGCACAGACTAAGAGCAGGGGTTTTGTTTTAGGAGAACTGAGGCTGCATCTTGACTGTGTCACTCACTAGCTAGATGGCTCCGGGCAGGTGACCCAATTGACGCTTTGCTTGTGCTTGGTATGCAGTGAGTGTCCGACTAAACTACCATGGCAAATCTTGCTTGTGGACTATTCCACAGTCATTAAAAATGTTATCCACAAGTTCTGTTAACAACAACTCCCATACACATTCACAGCAAAGGGTCTAAAAGGCTAAAAACCAAGGCATTAGCAGCTGCCTCGGAGGATAAAATGTTTATTGTCTTCTTGCTTGACTTTATTTTGGAATAAACCCAAAATGATTTAAAACATATTATAGAAATCAATGATCACAAGACTACAAGAAAATGTTTGTGGTATAATATTGAATAAAAAAGACTCAAAATTGTGTGTATGATTACACTTGTGGGGAGGGGGACCCTATGCACAGGGATAAATACTGGACAATGAGGAAAACTGAAAAAAAAAAAAAAAAAAAATTGGTGTTAAGTCTTCTCTGGGGGTCTGAAGACAAGTTCTTCACCTATACTCACATCACTAGAGAACCCCAGATACACTGTACCTCTGCCTGAGATCCATGGGCTGCTCAAAAAACTCCTTCATTTGCCCATCCCCTTTCCCCCCCGTTCTCACCAGCTCTCTCACCCAGCACCCATGAAAGCTGCCTTTGATTTTCCAGTAAGCCTCTCTGTTCGTGAACCACAGCAAGGGCACTATGTCTGTTAGCTTCCCTTTCAGAGGCTGCTGGTTCATGCACAATATGTAACCAATCCCTTCAGAAAAATGACAGAACAGTCCACAGGTTTCCCTCATGCAAGGTGGATGCACACTCACATCTTGGCTGGAATGCTGCCTCTTTTCTCCTGCCACATAGGCAGACTCTTCCTCTGGTGCTGCCCCAAGGCGGTAGCCACCTCCTGCAAATGGCTATAAGGGACAAGTTCATACACATTTCAGAGGTTGGTCCATGGTAAAAGGGTTACTCAGATATAATGATATATATATCTTAGGTAAGAGGAAGAAAGAGGAATGGGTTCCTGATCAAGCATGTTAGCTACCAGATGCATTTTCTCTGACATCAGACTCAGTGCCTACATGGCCAGGCAGTATGGTAAATGAATTAGGTGGCCAGAATTGGGGTAAGGGCTGGAAGGGGCAGTGCCTGGCTAAAGGAAACAGATGCTACTAAACTCTCATTAACCATGACCATGTAGGAATTTGGGTTACAGGAATTTGGAATACAGGATTCCCAAAGAGACAGAAATCCCTATTTTATATAAAATAGATGACTATTAATACAAGTAAAACAAAATAAAACTCCAAATAAGTCAAGCTGGATAGGCCAAACAAAACATGTATGCAGAACCCAATCTAGACCATAGGCTACAGATTTGAAAACTCTGCCCCAATTCTTGGTTCCACGTTAAAGGGTGAGAGAAACTACACTCGCGTTCTGCACAGAAGACCAAGTAAGCACATGAAAAAAAGAAAAAGAATCAGTCACTACCGAGGTAAAGAAGGTGGCATTCCCAGCTCTGGAATCTCAGTCCTGTGGGCAGACAACGACCCTTATACTCACTCTCGGTTTACTGGTCTCTCCAGGGCTCTTGGTCACTCGCTCCACAGCTACAGCTCCATGCTCTTTGGCACCTTTAAAGAGATCATCCACCAGCTCGTTGGGACTTTTCTTCCTGGGAGGGCCAACAATTTGCTGTCCACTTCTCTCTGAGCCCCCAGCATAAAACCTGTGTACAAAATACACCTCTAATATGAAACACTCATGGAAAACATGAATAGAACATGTGCCAGGTTGGTGCTGGGCACACTGAGGCAAAGGGTACAATGCTTGTCTTTAAAGAACTTACTGGCTAGCTAGGAACACATGGAAGGAGGCAAGCAGGTACAATGCAGTGTGAGCAGCAACAGAAGTCAGTAAGGGAACACTGGGTGGGAAGGACAGCCAAGACTTCCTATAAGGGTGTCTTCTGGGCCGAGTCTTAAGGATGAGGATGAGTTTATTAGGTGAACAAATTGGGGAAAGGCATTCCAGGCATGCAAAACAGCTTATCAGCTCAGGAGAGAGTCTCAGCTGGGAAATATCAATCTGGTGGCCAGTCTCCTCTCCAGGAGACAGTGACTGCAGTCATAGTCAGAAGTATCCACCACTAGTGACTCGGGGTTAATGGCGGCACTGGCATGGTTAGTACAAGCAGCTAGGCTCCAGTCTTGGCTCTGCCACTGTGTGTCCTGGGTAAGGCAGTGCACTACTCTGTAACTCACTTTCCTCGTCTTTGAAATGGGAGGGAAGGACCACATGCCCTACCTACCTGCTCCTTAAGTCAGAGCCGTGAGGTTCAAATCAGCAGATGTATGCAAAAGAACAAGCACAGAGTAATGCACACAGGTAAGGTGGTGTGACACAGCACCAGGAGCTCCCCCAAGCCTCACCTCACCTTGCCATTCATGTGACACACACTGTGGCCCCTGAGGAAAGGGTACTGGAGGTCAGATAAGCTCCAATCTCAAATACAAGCCCCAAGACACCCACACTGGGCTTTGCAACAGGCCAGGCATGGCTTGAGATAATAAAATTAGTACTTTTTTATATGGGTCTGAAAACCAGTTGTCATGCAGCCTGGCCCCACTGCCTCCTTATTACTCCTAGTCAGAGCTAAGTCAACAGCTTGTCCCCAAGTGGGAAAAATCGAGAACCTATAAACATTAGGCTCAGCCCTCTATTTCCTGACATCCACGAGGGAACGAGAGGCAAAGCCACAGGCCCTGACAAGGACAACAGTACCAGTGTCCTTTCAGTCTGAAATGCTGAGGGGTCAAGGAAGTAAGCGGAATGTGAAATAAAGGAAGGTCATCGTCTGGAGGATGTGACTGGGTGGGAAGAGAATGAGAAAGTCATTTATGAGCTGGGCATTCACGTACTTGATGACACTGCCTTTCACTCAGGAGTGTAAAACCCTAAAATTAACATATATTCTCATATCCAGGAGTATCTAAAAGGAAGGTTTTGAGGCAGTGTGAAGGTCACAATAGGAATGAAAATAGAGAATAGAACACGTGTAATTTCTCAGCCCACTTCTCCAAAGACTGACCATGATGAGATAACTGCATTCCCGTAATAGTTATTATACAATTTTCCTTAGGAATGTCTGACAGACCGAGGCAGATCCTGTGGAGAACCAAAACCCATGAAATGAGGTTGTAGCCAGTTCATTCTTGTTCATTCCAGGTAGATGAAGTTCTGCTAAATGGACCAGAAAGTCAAAGTCTTTATTAAGGGATCTCAAAGCCCTGGCTTCAGAACTGGGAGCCTGTGAGCAAGAACCTTAAAAATACGCATGCCCTTGACCTGGTATTTCCATTTTTAAAAACTATCCTAAAAAAAAATCTGAAATGTAGTTAATTAATCCATAAAAATGTTCACAGAACTGGTATTTACAGCAGTAGAACATTGAAAATAACCTAAATGTTAGGCATCCCATATAACAGATTATTATTACAGCATATGAAAAGGCATATGAATATGAAGGATTTTAATAACACAGGAAAATGTTTGAGATGTAGCATTGATTCAACAAAACCATATTTATATACGGAACAAAGACTGGATGGAAATATGCCAGAACATCAACCGAAGTTACCAAAGGGTAGATGAGTTTAAGACTTTTTCATCATACTAGTCTGTATTTTCCACAATGGACATTTTTATTACAATGCTCCTAAAGGTTAAGAACAAATAGATGTGTGCATGTCTATTGGGGGAATATACACTTATAAGCCTATTATTCTGTTTTTTACATGATGTTTTTTAAATTAAAAAGAAAAAGCTGGAAAGAAATATACCAAAAAATGGATATCTGGTTACATATGGATTATAATATAATGAATAACTTTTTCCTTCTTTTCCTTATTTTTTAAAATTGTAAATTGGCAGTTTATAATTGTATATACTTATGGGGTACAAAGTGATGTTATGCTTTAGCAATATGAAGTGGATTAAATCAAGCTAGTTAGCATATTCACCACCTCAAATACTCAAAATTTTTGTGGTGAGAACACTTGAAATTAACACTTAGCAATTTTGAAATGTACATGCTCTTTTATTAACTATACTCATCATGCTGTGCAAGAGATCTTAAAAAAAAAAAAGCCCCAAACCATATTCCTCCTGTCTAAGATTTTATACCCTTTGACCATCATCTATCTCCCCATTATCCCCTCACTTCTGCCTCTGTAACCACACTCTGCCGATTGTTCTAGATTGGAATTGTTCTAGATTCCACATGTGAGAGCATGTCATATTTGTGTTTCTGTACCTGGCTTATTTTAGTTAGCATAACGTTCTCTATCCATGTTGTTGAAAATGACAATTTTCTTCTTTTCACAGACTGAGTTGTACTCCTACTGTGTACATATACCACATTTGCTTTATCCATTCATCTGCTGGTAAGACACTTACGCTGATCCATAACTTCGCTACTGTGAAGAGCACCGCAATGAGCATGGGAACATAGACACCTCTTTACAAACTGATTTCAAATCTTTTGAGTCAATATCAAAAAGTGGGACTGCTAGATCTTTTCCTTATTTCCCTCCCCTAATATTCCTCAATAAATACATTAAGTAACAGAACAGGGGTCACTTCTAAGCTACAGGGAGAAGAGACTTCCTAGGATATAACCCACAGACCAGCCCACAGTAGTAACGGCCAGCAATAACTGAACATGTTTACCAGGTCCTGTTCTAGGTGATTTACACATTACCCTGAACTTCCCTGTAAACTGTCCCCCAGATCCCATCTAGAAGACTCACCTCTGGCCTTCCTCCTCCTCCTCATCCTCATCTTGGTCATGAATGAGGTCTCTGAAGGATGTCACTCTATTATCACTGGAGACACAGAAAGGAGCAAAATGATCTCAGGGAGCATTAAGAAAGGTAACCCTCATCACCAGCAGCTAAGGAGGTGAAGACACTAAGGTTAGATTTTTGGTAGGTGAGAGGAGGATGTTATGTGGAGACAGGTTAATCCTCTAAGACTGCAGATAAAATAATGTGGCATTTATTTTTCCAAGGTCACACAGACTGAGTATAAATTAGAAAGTCTTATCGTGAGGTAAAATGGAATCCCAATTTAAGCTATCCTGGCTTTAATAAAAACTAGAAAGTATTTATTAATATTTAGGAAAAAAAGCAGTGTTGTGTAGGGTGGGCACAACTAAAAATGAGTACAAGGGTTAAGTACTACAGACAGTGGGAAGGAATACAGGAACATAAGAAAGGCTTCGCAGAAAAATGAAATATTTGGACCAATTGCCAAAGAACTAGTGGACAGTCATGGTGACGGGGCTGCTGGGGAAAAGGGGTTGGTATAGCATTACAGGAAAGCAGCATACACAGTGCACAGAGACCAGAGAGTTGAAGGAAGGACACATAGTCAAGAAGTAGGAATGAATGAATATGTGGGTGACAGCACTGGAAGAAAAGCAAGCCCCAGTCTACTTCTGCTGCAGGTTAGTGGAGAAGTAGTATTGATTTTGAGGAAAAAAGCAGTGTTGTATGGGATGGGCACAACTAAAAATGAGCGTGAGAAGGGTTAATTCTCTCTGACATTATCTTCCACTGCCATTTTCCACCTAGTTTAGATCTGTCCTCAAGGAACAGGCTTAGTTTTTCAGGGATCATAAGACACAAGTTTTATCAAGATGAAAAAAAAAATTCTGTATTTCTTAGGGGAAAAAAGCAGTTTCCATATAATATGAGAGAAGGAGGGTGATATGGTTTGGTTCTGTGTCCCCACCCAAATCTCATGTTGAACCATAATTCCCAATGTTGGAGGAGGGACCTGTATCATGTGGGTGTATTTCCCCCATGCTGTTCTCATGATACTGAGTGAGCTCTCACAAGATCTGATGGTTTTAAAATATGTGGTACTTCCCCCTTCACACATGCTCTCCCCTGCCACCATGTGAAGATGTGCTTGCTTCCCCTTCACCTTTTACCATGATTGTAAGCTTCCTAAGGCCCTCCAGCTATGCTTCCTGTACAGCTATGGAACTGTGAGTCAATTAAATCTCTTTTCTTCATAAATTACCCAGTCTCAGGTAGTTCTTTATAGCAGTGTGAGAAAAGACTAACACAGAGAGTAATACAGGTTTAGTGAGGCTTTAATGAGCTGTTAACTAGGAAGAAAGCTCCAGTTCAGTCTTGAACATTTATTTCAAGGAGACAATCAGGGGACAGAAGAGTTCTGAGGTTCCATCAACTAGAAGCGAGAAGACAAAAACCAATCAATGTAGCAAATAAGCTCCCTGTATGAGTTGGCTCCTGAGAACAGCCTCGTGGGCATTCCTTGATACTCGATATGACATGGTTCAAAAGGATCCAAGTGATGAGATCTGTACTAGTACCCTGAGAGTACTAGTTTCACTCATTCATCTTCCCAAAGGGAATTTTCCATACAGGCTCAGCCTAAAGTTTCTTACAATGACTAGGCTAGGATGACCATCTATGAAAAAAATATTTTCTATCTCCCTGTTGCTAAACTTTCAAATATATGTGTGTACATTTGCTTGGGCAAATCACTTGCTCTGGCTATGGCTTTCTTTCCCCCAAAACTCATACACCCAGACTCTGATGGTATCCAACACTGATTCTGGTGTCCATGTACCAGGTTCCAATCCCAATTCTGCTTCCTACCCTTGTGATCTTGGAAATGCTATTTAAATTCTCAATGCTCTCATTTTCTCACATGTAAATAAGATAATCACAGCACCAACCTATGGGCTTTCTGTGTACAGGTGGGGTAGTGATGCACGGAAAGTCTTTTGCATGGTGTGGCACATTTAAGTACTACTCTTGAGTAGCAGCTCTCAAAGTGTGGTCATGGACCAGGAGCATCAGCATTACTGGTGAACCTGTCAGAAATGCAAATCCCCAGGCCCCTCTTAATTCTACTGAATCAGAGGCTCTGGAAGGGGTATTCAACAATCTAGTCTTAAGGAGCCCCTGAGGTAATTTTGACATACATTCAAGCTCAGAACCACTGTGTGGAGTAATGCTTTCAGTTACCTTCTGGCATGGGTGTCCTAGGGATACTACCAATTGCTGAATACTTTAGTCCTATGGTCTCTATAAATCGGCTAAATATCTCAGAAAGTTCGATTTTTCAATATTAAAACTATCTCCCAAGCTACTCTGGCATACTGAAGTGGCACAAAGCTCCTTCATCAGATGACATTTTCTGCTTTTAATCTGGTTACCCTAGCTCTGCCTCTCTGTGATGATGGAAATGCTCTATCTGCACTGTCCAACAGAGAAGCCACTAGTCACATTTGGCTATTAAGCATCTGAAATGTGGTTAGAGCAAATGAGTAACAATGTTTGGTTAATTCTAATTAATTTAAATAGCTAGTGGCTACCTTATTGGATAATGTAGTTTTAGAGAATCAGACAATGGTAGTCGCTGAAAGTTTCAAGTAAAACTTTTGCTGGATGAAAGAGGGGGGAAAAAAGGAAGAAACTGTTACCTCTTGCTTAACCCTGCATACAGGGGTGGGAGGTGCTGGCAGGGAGGTAGCATGTGGCAGTAGAAGCAGCTTTGGACTTTGGCAGACTTGGCCATGAATCTGTGATAAAAGCAGCTGTAAGTTACTTGATCTTTCTAAGAATTAGCATCCTGACCAGCGAAATGGTGAGCACCTTATCTACTTCAAAGCTGTTGAACAGTATCAGAAGAGAACACAGGTGAGAAATATGGCTAGAAGGATGGTGACTGCTCCTGAAATACTAGCCCTCCCACTTCCAGGAACTTACAATTTACGTGGGGAGAAAATTAAGTTAAATATCAGGAAAAGAGTTCAGGGTAAGGTGGGAGAGATGCCACTGAAGGAGTGATAGTTGTGATTGGAGCTCTGTGGAACAGAATTATGGCATGCCGCCTGGTCACAGGGTTAGGAATAACACGCTCGACAGAGGAGTGGGGATGGAGGTGAACATGGAAGGACGCATGGGATCTGTATAGGCAGAAAGCAAGAGAGTGGGCACACCTGACCAGGTGAGAGACTCAAACAAAAGCAGAAGAATAAAAAATAAGGAATAATTAGAACACCAAAGAAATCAGTTTGGTTGGAACAAAGAAATGAGGAAACGGGAGTCAGATTAGGAAGGTGGGTCGAGGGTAAACTCTGGAGGACTCTGAATGACCACAAGAAGAGGCAG
This sequence comes from Rhinopithecus roxellana, assembly GCF_007565055.1. Taxonomy (NCBI): domain Eukaryota; kingdom Metazoa; phylum Chordata; class Mammalia; order Primates; family Cercopithecidae; genus Rhinopithecus; species Rhinopithecus roxellana. The sequence goes on along the minus strand of NC_044561.1, from coordinate 102,160,133 downwards.
AACATCGTTGGGGCTGAGAGCTGAAATGCTGAATGTAGAAACAACCCTACATTTAAATCCTTGTTTTACTAGCTCTGTGATCTTGGAAAGATACCCCAACTTCAGTGTCCTCATCTGTAAAACAGGAATAGTACTAACCTCAGTGCTAATAGTACTAACAACAGTACTAACCTCAAAGGGTTGTTGTCAGGACTAAAAAGGTGTTCATGTAAAAGCTTAACCCAGTGCCTGACTCCTAAATACTCAATAAATGGCAGCTGTTATTACTGAGTTTAAACTGTCTCCTGTAGCAATGGTAACATTTTTATGTCTGTCAGCCCTTTGAGAATCTCATAAAAGCCAAGGATTCTTTTGCCACAAAAGTTACCTGCTAACGTGTACACAAACTTTTGCTTGTAACTTCAGGTATTAATAATTCAGAGACTTTCTCATGCCCATTCCATAGATTCCTCCTAGGGTTCTGGGGCTCCATATTAAGAATCCCTATTCTAGAGTCGGGTGTTGCTCTGAGGCAGCAGTGACAACATAAAAGGGTATGTGAGAAGTCGAAAGTGGGGGATGGGAAGAGGGCAGCAGCTGGCTAAGTGTCCTGCAACATCCAGGTCGAAGCAGAGGCAGGCCCCACACAGAATTCCTCTGAGGTGCTAGCACAAGTTTGGCTTTTCCTGAAAAAGCATTTGCTTTCCTCCTCAATAAGGAGAGCCATGCAACAGACTGCATCCTCCTCCCTCCCTTTTTCTTGTCTTCAGTTCTTTTCTAGGCCTACTACCAAGTCTGAGCCTTAACAGAGCAATAAAGCAATGCCTCTTGGACTGAATGTGTGTCCAGTCTTTTTACTCATTTCAGTTCTAATATTAAACCCTACGTCCTTGATTCTTTTACTTTTATGCCTATTCTTAAATAAACATACTTGTTGGGGAATAGACAGAGTAAACAAAAAAGGTTGAGAATGAATGCTAAAAATGATAATACTAAAATTACAATAACAACACATACTGTGTTCTATTTGCTTGTGGTAGCAATCTCCTATGTGGTAGGCACATTCAATCTCCTATGTGGTAGGCACTATCATTCCCAATTGACAGGTAAGGAAAATGAGGAACTGATACATTAAGTAACCTGCCCAAGGTCACAAAGCTTTTACTTAAGTGGCAGAGCTGGGATTTGAACCAAGGCAGTCAGGCTCCTGGGCCCACGCTAATAAACCACTGCCTTAATAGAACTTTGGGACTACTGGAGAAAAGAGAGGAGTAAACATGTAACTGGCATTAGAGACTAAGTTTCAATCTCTCCCCCTGTATAATTCTGACAATGCCAACATCCTAAAAACACCCTAAGGTGGCTGTCAAAGACTCATACCCCAGAAAATTAGCCATCTCTACTAGCAGCTGCAAGAACAGCACTTACCCTAACAACATGTCCCAAGCAATAATACCCAGATGTGCCATCACCAATATCTCACAGGTTAGCACGTGCAAACAGTTACAAGATCACTTTCCTCCTACCTCTTTTCTCTGGATGGGAGTGAAAGAAGTTAAGAAAGCAATGAGATCTGGGGTTAGTGCTCCTTCTTCAAAGGGAGGAAATATATTTTAAACCTCAGTTGCCTTCAGAGAGAAACATAAGTTACCACTTTATGGCAAAGAAACACTACTGGTTATATTCTAGGGTTGAATTCAAACCCAAATAAAATTTCCTGGCTTAAACATACACTAGAGAATAGAAGCAATCAGGCTAAAGCAGAGAAGGGAGACATCTCTGCCGTCACACTCTCTGTAAAGGTTCAGACACCTTTACAGGAAGCACCCCTGCCTGTCTCCTGGAAGACCAGCATTGTCTCACTCTGCAGAGCACAGGAGCAATCTGCTGCGGGAGCCAGGGAGGCGGCACCAGGGGATGCAAATGGCATCGCAAAGGTTAACACTGTTTTACCTAGTAAGAAAAGGTCTCCCTAATCAACTTGGCAAAGGGTGGGTTACACAGGTTTATTTTGTACAAGACTTCTTAATAAGGTAACGGGCATCCTAAAATATCAAAACAGCTTTCCTAAAGTCATTTCGCCTCATCTTTCACATCTATAGCACCCTTGAAAGGAAGTTTTTTTGCTTTTAAAAACTTTAGAGTTGCAGTGGTCATTCCTCATATTACATAAGTAAAAGACCCTCAAAAGTCTTAAAAGTAGATTTGTGGTTTCCCCCAGAATTGAACCATAAACCACACCCAGTTAAAAGTCATGCATCTCTGTACTGGAAATGACTGAGGCTTGCTGGGAAGTACTACCCATTGACTCAGTCTAACCTTCTCATTCAGACCTGGTCCACACGCCCGGCCCTGAACCCTCTGGTCAGAAAATAACTCCTCTTCACTGCTGGAAACACTCATGTAGCAATAATTGAAGTTGGCCCTTACCTGGGGGCTGTGCCTCTGGACACTGAACTGGGGGTTGCCTGCGAAATGGTCACAATGTCTTCATCCCCTCCGTCCTCATAAAAGCTCGCTAGTGCGATCTGAAACAGAGAGGTAGTACCTTGGGACCCTTAAACAGGCCTTCACCTAACACATATCTCCTCTCAGCACAGAGGAGTACAGACATGGCCAACACTTACAAGGTAGCTTGCATCCATGGGCCAAAGAAAATTAGACCAGAAGGTTAACAGCTCAACTGTTAGTCTTCGTGTCAACTGAAACAAATTCCACCCACGACGGTGAAAAGAAGGCAGTAAGAATGGCTGGGGTGGAAGACACTTCTCATTCTCATTTTATGAAGAAACATGATCTAGTAAAAGTAGCACACATTTAGTGAGCATTGTGCCAGGTTGTTCTGAGCATTCTACATATGTTGATTTGTTTAATCTTCACAGAACTCTATGCTATTAGTACTATTATCATCTCACTTTATAGTTGATACAGAAGCACTGAGAATTAAAAATAATTTGCTCAAGTTTACCCAACTGGTAGAGTGGAGCCAGGTTCCATCCCTGCTAGTGTGCTCAGACCCTTACTCTTAAGCGTTTCCAGTACAGCCAGGAGTCAGGAAATGTGGTCAGTCCAGGCTGCTACTTTTCCTTTCTTTCAAGTTGTTTCCTAATCTGTGAAATGGGGGTACCTGTCTCACCAACCTGCACACTGGATGAGATAATCCATTACGATTTATGCATACTCGCACGTCACGTCTACACATACAGAAGGAATATGGGAATCTTTTGGTCATTTGTGACATCTCTCTCACCAACTCAACGGACAGGCATTTACTAATCACTTGCTTTGCACAAACACAAGAAAGCACTGAGGTCACAGAGATGAAACAGACATGGCTCCTGTCCTCAGGGTCACCAACTTTACAGGAGACAGTGAACTGTCATGGGATAAAAGTAATCTGCTGGGAGGCAGTGTGCTGTCTCAGGACATGTAGTGAACTGACATTCTCAGGGAGCCTACCTTCAAGTCCTGATCCTGCCAGGCAAGTCACATGCATGAGTCTCAGTTTCCCCACTACAATGTGAGAGGAACGAGACAGAAGATCTGTTGGTCATAACACTGTGTGCTTTTAAGTCTTTCAGGTAGAAACTTTTTACTTCTGCCCAGCACAGAGGCTTCCCGTTGTGTCTAGGTGTGATCTAGGTGTGATGCTTTACCTAATTCTTATGTTTGGGAAGCAATTTACGTTTGGCAGCAGACCCAGTACAAATTCCAACCCCACTACTTACTGGCTATGTGACCTTGAGAAAATTCTTTCCCCTCTGTGCTTCCAATTCCTCATCCATAAAATGGGTCTAGTCTTTACCTCACAGTGTTGCTAGGATTAAACGAATCATATTACATAAAGTACTTGGCACATGATGGTTTAAAGCTTGGGCTCTGTCTGCTTGTAATCAGACAGAGCTGAGTTCCACTTCTACCTCGTCTGCCTGGTAGCTAGTGAAGCCTTGAGCAAGTTACTTAACCTCTTTAACCTCAGTGGCAAAATGCGAAGGTTAAATGACGAAAGACATGTAAAGCAGTTAGAACAGCGCCTGGCTCATGGTAAGTACTCAATAAATATTAGTCGTCGTCGTCATCATCATCATCATCTACCTAAGACGAGGCTGGCCAAGAATATTTATGCAATTCTTTCTACAGTTAATTACCGAGTGCTTATTATGTGCCAGGCATTGTTTTAGGCACTGGGAATTCATCAGTGTACAAAAATCCCTGCCTCGTGAAGCTTAAGTCTTCTCAGCAAGTATTTAGTGAATACTTAGTACGTGCCAATGAACTACACAGTAATTCCCACGAAGACTCCCATTTTACAGATAAGTTAACTACGAAAGGTGAAGAAGCTCCAACCTTGCGCCACCACCCCAGCAACTAGGAAAGCAGGGCGGGGTTCAGCTCCCGGGCTGGACTTCGGAAGTGGAAATGAGCGGCCACCTAGTCCCGAGTGGGGCTTCACCCAAGAGCTACTCACTCGGACCAGCCTGGCCCTCGGCAGACATTCGGCGCGGCAGCCACGCCCCCAGGCACTCCCTCTACTCGCCGGCTGCTGCAGTGCCCGAAGTGTCGCTGACGCCGCAAGCAGGAGAGGCAGAGTGAAACTGGCACGTCAGAACTGGCTGCGGCTGGCCCGCGTTCCCCCACTCCCAAGCCGAGCAGGCAACGCGTGACAAGCGGTCCCGGGACCATGAGGCCTGGGTCGGCCCGCGGTAGAGCGGGGATGACTGTGCGCTTCGGCCGCTGCGGGCTTAAGGCACCAGGCGCCCGTTCCCAGCAGTCCCCGGCCCACCCGACACAGCCCGCCTCCCGGCGCTACCTGCAAGTCCCAGCCGGCCGACTCCAGAAAGAAGCGGGCCCGGTCCTCCTCGGCGCCCGTCACCGCCACGAACTCCCTCAGCGCCTCCTGTCGCTCCGCCGCCATCTTCGACCAGTGCGCTTCCCAAAGCGCTCCGGCGGCCGCCGCACAGCGCAAGCCCAGCTGCCGCGTTCCGCTTGCCGGTCGACGAAGCCCAGCCGGTGGGAGCCCGCCCGCAGCCCCGCCCCACGTGGTGCTCCACGCAAAGCGCTCCGTGCGGGAAACCCCGCCGCTCCGCGCCCTCTGGCGACTGCAGCGCGAACCGCAGCCTAACGGCGGGGGTGGGAGCCCGAAGGATGAGAGGCGGGGCGGGGTCTTACCTACACCTGTGGGCTGAAGGATCCCTGCAGGAGTCAGATTCCCAATTATTCATTGACGCAGCCCTCATTTCATTAATTTATGCATTCGTTCATTCACTTACTCGTCAAGCATTTACTGAGAGCTATCAATGGCCCGATGTTTTTCTAGGGCTGTGGATATGGCAGGGAGCAAAACAAAGTCCCTGCTTCCTTGCTTCTTACACTCTGGGGGTAAAAATTCAGACCTTGAACAGGCTAGGCCTCCGCTCACAACACGTCCATGCCTTGCTATCTCGCCCCGCATAAAAGACTGTCTCAGGGCCTGCCTGCAGGACCCATGAGAAATGGGCCAGTTCCTCCATCTCATCTAGGGATCCGCTAGCTTCCTTTGCTCCAGGCGCCTTGCCCTCCTTGTTGTTCCTGGAACTTGCCAGGTATGGTGCATTTGCCTCAGGGCCGCTGCGTTAGCTGCTTCTGTGCCTGGAGCACCTTTCCCTTACCGATGGGCAAGGCGCTGTCTCCGCTTTCTTTGGGCCTCTGCTCCAAGGCCACCTTCTCAGGCACAAACCTGTCCTCTGGGCCCTCAGCTTCTTTGCCATCTTGCCTCTTGCCTTTTGCCACTGGCAGGTGCAGTAAGTTCCTCTCCAAAGAGTGGGCTTGTTCAGCTTACTTGTTCTTTGTTCTCTATTTTCAAAGCCTAACTTACTCGTTCTTTGTACCTTCTTACCCCTAGTTACGGTAAACAACCTTCCCGCGGGTCCTAATCTATAACCCACATCTGTTCCCTTTTATTTTTAGGGAATTGCCAGTCCTATGGAAACTCTTCTTCCCGCCGAAACCACTTGCCCTACCACTGTAGCCCACATTTCTGCTTCATGTGAACTAGCCAATAGGGATTAGCTTAGATTGTGCAGTCCAGCCCCAGCCAATGGGAACAGGACACAGAAGCAGGGACTAACCGCATTACGGATAAAAACCCCTTCTCTCTTTTGTTCGGTGTGCCTTCTTGGAGACCAGATGTGCGAGTGGCACCCTTCTGCAGAAGTGAATTGGCTTTGCTGAGAAATCTTCGTTTTCCTTGCGACTTCGAGCTTTAATTTCCAACACCACCGTGGGACACTCTTCCCTTCCTCTTCCTCTGTCGGCCCCTGCTTATTCTTCAGCTCTCAGTTCAGGTGTCCCTTTCTCAAGGGGACGTCGAGAAGGTCCCCAGGCTTAGTCAAAACCCCTCTTAATCAGGTTATGAACAGCACAAAGTCCAGTCTTCCTTCAATTGACACAGTAGTTGCTTTCCTGGAAAATGTGGTGTCTTATTAACACTGTTCAAGAAATCCTTTAAGTTTATATGACAAACGAGTTAGGGTTTGGGTTAGGTTATTAGGAGCGTGGTTGCAGCCACACTAGGCCCTGGCAGGAGGCATGGGAGGAGGGTCCTTTCTTTGTGGTGTGAGACTCTCCTTTCTATTGCAAGGCCACCCAGCCCCAGCCCCGGTCCCTAGGCCTTACCCCTTTCATCATTGTGTCAACCCGAAATGCACCCCAACTTTCCAGGAAGTCCAAGAAGCTAGAGGCTCACTCTGGACCTCACGATTGGCAACCAGCAGGGTCTTTCTACCTTGGAAACTGACAATGACTTACCCTTAAAGATCTGCAGGTGATCGGCTCCTCAAGGTCCAGTTCCCTGGCTGGTATTGGAGCCATTGAAACTCATTGTCGCCCCCCTCTTCGTTGTTGTGCCACCAGGGAAAGCTCTTTGTTTGGCCAGAGGGTCCCTGATCCCTCCTCTAGAGGCCTTGAGGGCATCCTTTCCCATAACACCACTGTCGTGGGCGTCCGTGTGAAGAGACCACCAAACAGGCTTTGTGTGAGCAGTAAAGCTTTTTAATCACCTGGGTGTAGGCAGGCTGAGTCCGAAAAGAGAGCGAAGGGAGATAAGGGTGGGGCCGTTTTACAGGATTTGGGTAGGTAAAGAAAAATTACAGTCAAAGGGGGGTTGTTCTCTGGCGGGCAGGAGTGGGGGTCACAAATTGCTCAGTGGGGGAGCTTTTTGAGCCAGGATGAGCCAGGAAAAGGACTTTCACAAGGTAATGTCATCACTTAAGGCAATTTTCACTTCTTTTGTGGTGGAATGTCATCAGTTAAGGCGGGGCAGGGCATTTTCACTTCTTTTGTGATTCTTCAGTTACTTCAGGCCATCTGGGCGTAATACGTGCAAGTCACAAGGGATGCGATGGCTTGGCTTGGACTCAGAGGCCTGACAACCACCTGGCAGCTAGTGTTTATTGAGCACTTACTATGCCCCTAGACACTCTACAAAGAGCCTTAGATACACTAATTCATGCATCCTATGAAGTGAGTTCTATTGTTACCATTTCCATTTTACAGATGGGGAAATCTAGACTTCTAAAGAGTTTTGAATCCAGTTGTTACACAGCTCCTGAGTCTGCTTCTAACCACTACACCACACTGTCTCTCCTTAGGCTGCAGGACTGTGCTGGTCACTTCCTATGGCTGGTTTCTGGAGGCAGCTCCAGATGACCTGACTGTAGTTTAAAGCAGGGGATGTGAGGGCATGAACTTGAAACTACATTACATAACACTTATCTAAGCGTCCTTAACAAAACTAGAGAAGGGGGTGCTGAAGGCCCAGCTTTAGCTCCACCCTCCTACGTGCAACCACACTACCCCCCAACCTCCAGCCCCATCCCACTCCAGCCCTATCCCCAAATTCTACCACCACTACCACCTGCAGCCTCACCTCTACCTCACAGACCTGCCGCCAGCACCTGACCCACCCAGCCCCACTTTCCCTTCTAACTCCACCCTCAATACTAAATGCACCCCCACTCTCCAAAGCCCACTTTCACTCCATTTCACCCCAGCCCCCTCCAGGCTCATCTCCATCTTCCCTCTCACTCCAGCTTCTCCTCAGCCCCTCCCTTTAATCCCATCTTCCACCACCTCCCGCCCCACCCTGGCTTTCCTTTGGCACCTCCTCTGCTGTGTCCTCACTGGTGGTGACTTAACTTTGGGCAGGAGCTGTGTGTACCCCTTACTGGTGTCTCCTCTGACCCCCTACTCCAGTCCCCTAAACACTAGACCCTCTATAGCTTAGTGGCCCAGGGGAGCTGCTAGGTGGAGCAAATGATTGATTTCTCAACTGACATTCAGACCTTCCAGAGGCCCCTATACATGGAAGCTGCCGGTACCACTCCGCCTTCTCTACTACCACTGCCGCAGCAAAGTTGGGACTATTCATCTCTCTTTTCACAACATCTTCAACTAATGACAATAGTAATAAAATAACAGTACTGCCAGCCGGCGTATGGAAAGATGCTTGGTTGCATTAGTCAGCAGTGAGAACCAATGAAAGCTGCGATGAGATTCCCTTTTGCCTTTTCCAACTGGTAAAACATTTACAAATCTGACTCTTAGAGTAGGCAGATAGCCAGAAATAAGCAGGCAAGTGAGCTTTTGGGAAAAGAAATCTTGAAGACTCCGTTCTCTGATAGTCAGCGCCACCCACTGGCAGCCAGCAAAAAGACAATGGCTACACTGGCCACTTCTGGCCTTGCTGTTGGGCTCCTCTGGCCCTAAAGGGGACTTATGAGGCCCTACCCAGAGATAACCTTGGTAGGGACTGTCCCACTGATGAGCATGCGCACTCCTCCAGTAACTCGCCCGATAGTAGCCTTTTGCTCATTATAATAATAAGCTGGGCACAGTGGCTCACGCCTGTAATCCCAGCACTTGGAGTGGCCGAGGTGGGCGGATCACGAGGTCAGGAGTTCAAGACCAGCCTGGCCAATATGGTGAAACCCCGTCTCTACTAAAAATACAAAAATTAGCCAGGCATAGTGGCGCGTGCCTGTAGTCTCAGCTACTTGGGAGGCTGAGGCAGGAGAATCGCTGGAACCTGGGAGGCAGAGGTTGCAATGAACCGAGATCATGCCACTGCACTCCAGCCTAGGTGACAGAGCGAGACTCTGTCTCAAAAAAAAAAATTTATATTTTTATTTATATATATATATATATAATCAAAACACACCCCTGAGTGGAGACTTTAAATGCTAATGAGACATGCAATGTGTTTACTAGCATGTACAACCACAGAACATTCATGGCCAAAGTGACCACCTAAAACATGATTGTAAGTGACACTCACTCATGCCCCTTCACAAATAATCATGTAAGATTCTCATAAAGAGGGTCACCTGGCACCAGCTGCTGCTGGCTCGTTCTTTCAGAGTGTACTGTCTCTTTAAATAAACACTGCTACTGCTATTTTTCGCCTGATGCTGTTTTCCAGGGGAACCAGCCCACCGGCTGTTTTCCAGCCAGGTCAGCCCACTCCTTTCTGGGAATGTACTCTATCTCTCTTCAATAAACTCTGCTACTTAACCTTTGATGTGTGTCTCTTGGCTGAAATCTTTCTTCCAAGCAGACAAGAACTGAAGATTCCCGCACTTCCCTGTAATGTGACCATAGGGAATATTGGCATAAGCATGAAACAACAGGAATTTTCCTGTGTCTGCCAGCAGCATATGTTGGCTTAATGGCATTGGGGCATGATTTGGCAAATTTAGTGGAGTTGAAGAAACACAGAACCTGTATAACCCTCCAGTTCTATTTGTGGGTATGTGCACTGGTGCATGTATCAGGAGACACAGTGAAACTGTCTCTGTTTGGGATGGTAGAAACTGGAATAACTAAGGTCTCCATCCATCAACAGAAATCACAAATGTAATATGTTGATACAATGGAATACTATACAGTTCTGAAGATGAATGAATTAGAGTTACAGGTAACCAACCTGGATATAACTCAAATGTTGAGTCAAAAAGCAAGGTTGAGAATGATCTGTGTAGCAAAGTGCCATTAATCAGTGCCATTTAGATAGAATTTAGAAACGTGCTTGACTAGACCTGGCATCCCCCACTTTCCCAACCCAATGACATGTAGCTGCACTCTGGGCAGTGTGTCTTGTGGAGAGGATAGACTATTCTTGACCAGGCTGGCACCTCTTTTCACCCCACCCCGATACCACCACCCCAATACTGCAGCAGGGCTGCCATCCTTGGGTTGTCAGGATATAGGAAGCCGCTGTCAAATGATGCTTGCTCTTCTTCTTCCTCCAGCTCTAGGTTTTACCTGTGGGGGGAAATGAAGGGTCCTCAAGGCCCGAGAAGAGTGGTGTGAATAGACCCATCTCTCACAGGGAGCTGTCACAGAGGCTGGGACTTTGGCAGCCTTGATGGGGGTTCCTTGAGGCAGGAGGAATATGGGACAAGAACCATGGGAAGAGAAGGAAAGAGCTAAAGAAGAGCTGCAGGAAGGAGAGAAACAGATGCCCTGATTCAGGGATCTTGGAGTGTAGCCATTGACATCCAGGGGTCAGATCTGAAGGCCCAGGCAGGACATGTCATAGTGGCCTGTTTGCCCTTAGTGGGGGCTGTGGCCTCTCTGTGGCATGCCCCCTGCTCTGTCTTTGGCGGGTCATCTCACCTGTGCAATGCCTGGGGCCCCAAAGCAGAAGGAGGGCTGGACTGAGGAGTTCTGTCTCCCATCCATTCCCCACCCTCTCTATCTATGGTCAGCAGGTTTCCCAGAGTCCCCATGAAGGGCCTTAAATTATTCATCTTTTGTTATATTTGTCTTCTTTAGTGGACTTACCCCCACCTTGCTCCCCTGCCATGTCCCTATGAGGTCACTAGACCCAAGCAGGGTCAACTTTCTGTAGGATTTTCTAATCGAGTCTGTGGTGAATAGGGCTGTCTGGTGTCTGAAGTTGCCCGATAAGGGGCCCAGGCACTGTGGGCTGCCGTGCTCCTCGTCATGGGGAGTGTAGTGACTACAATTTACTGTCAGAATTGCATGACAATCGCCTAATGAAATAATGTAACCGCAATAATTATTTAGGGCTTCTTACATGCCAGGTGCAGTTAATGCTGCACATATACCAATTCATTTTAGCCTTGAAACTACCTAATACGGGAGACACGCATGTTATTATCAGTTTACAGACAAGGAAACTGAGAGAAACAAACTCACCCAAGAGGTAGGTAGGAGAACTGGAATTTGAACCTGCACAGCCAGATTTCCCGGACTGTGTACTTCATCTCTGCCATGTACGTAGTTCAGATGTTTACAGCGTCTAATACAGGCCAGGCATTCTGCTTGGTGTTTGCTGTTCTTGTGCCAAGTCAAGCACGCTCCTGCCTCAGGACCTTTGCATTTGCTGTTCCTTGTACTTTTCAGCTCTTCCCCTGGGTATCTGCAGGCCTCCCTTCCTCACTTCCTTCAGGTGTCAGCTCAAATGTCACTTTATCAGGAGGCCTCTTCTGTCCACCCTGCATAAAACAGTGGTGTCACTTCTTCTTTGCTCTGGCAACTTCCTTCCTCCATCTCCTGCGTTGTGAAGGCCCTCAGCACTCAGTATAGTGGGGCCTGTTACTCATCTAGGGTTACTTGCTCATTGTCTGTCTTCTCTCAGGAGGAAGTAAGCTCTGAGACAGCAGACTTCTGTTTCATTCTCAGCACACTGATTAGGGCCTGGCACAGAGTCAGGTTTCAACCATGTTTCAGGATTGAATGAGGGTAGCTACAATAGTGGACCGTTAGGTTCCTGTCCCCAGGGAGCTCAAATTCTAGTGGGGACAACTAACAACCATCAAGGAAGCAGACACACAAACACACACACATACACACACACACACACAAACACACACACATACACACACATGCACACACTCATGCACACACGCACACACATGCACACACATGCACACAGACACACGCATGCACACACGCACACCCACATAGGTGAACACACACATGCACGTGTGCTCACACACACACCCCTACATACGTTTTCAGGTAGCAGTAAGTACTGTGAAGAAAACTTAAGTGGCATGGGGGAATGAGAGTGATGGAGGTGCTTTTATGGATAGAGTGGTCCAGAGAGGCCTCTTGAAGGTAAGCAGAGACTTGAATGGATTAGGGAGCTTTGTGTGGTCAAAGCCCAGGGAGGTGCTGGAGCAGAGTCAGCTTACGGGATCTGGGGAGATGAGGTCAGAGGGGGCAGCAGGGCCCAGCTCACGCAGGGCCCAGCTCACGCAGGGCCCTACAGGGCGAGGGGTCTTGCAGGGGCAGATGGGACCCACCTCCAGTTAGTGGAGAACCAGCTCCACGCTTTTCTGCTGTTTAGCTTCCTGTGGCTGTTGAAACAGATCACTGCAAACCTGATAATTTAAAACAACAGAAATTTATTTTCTCATAGTTCTGAAGTCCTGAAGTCTGAAATCAAGGTATTGGCAGGGCCACGCTTCCTTCGGAGGCTCCAGGGGCAGAATTTCTTCCTTGATTCTTCTAGCTTCTGGTGGCTGCTGGCATTCCTTAACCTGTGGTCACATCGCTCCAAACTCTGCCTCTGTGGTCACATTGCTTTCTCTTCTCTTACATTGAAGCTCCTTCTGTATCTTTCTTGTAAGGATACTTAACATCTCTTTTAGGGCTCACTTAGATAATCCAGGATAAACCCCCACCCCTATCTCAAGATTCTTAATTTAATCACACCTGCATAGTCTTTTTTTTTTTTCCTTTTTAACATACAAGGTAACAGTCACAGGTTCCAGAGTTTAGGACATGGATATCTTTGGGGTGGGGGTTAGTATTCAGCCTACCTTCCCTACCCTCTCTAATGTCTGGTAATTCAATGATTTATTCCATTCTCAGACTAAATTACTGTTCTCTCTGGCTTAGTTCAAGCTGTTTTTCTGTTTGTTGTAATGAAAAACATCTAGACTCATCTACTCCCCGCTATAGTGCTAATAAATATTTGCCTGGAAAGAGAAAAGGGAATTTACATGTATTGAGTGCACACAGTACATAGAGCACATAGTCGGCCCTCAGTAAATGCAGAATTGAATTGGTTCTTTTTTTTTTCTTTTTTTGAGATGGAGTTTTGCTCTTGTTGCCCAGGCTGGAGTGCAATGGTGCTGTCTCAGCTCACTGCAGCCTCTGCTTCCCAGTTCAAGTGATTCTCCTGCCCCATCCTCCCAAGTAGCTGGGATTACAGGCGCCCGCCACCATGCCTGCATAATTTTTTGTATTTTTAGTAGAGACGGAGTTTCACCATGTTGGCCAGGCTGGTCTCAAACTCCTGAACTGAGGTGATCCACCTGTCTCGGCCTCCCAAAGTGCTGGGATTACAGGCATAAGCCACTGTGCCTGGCCTTGAATTGGTTCTTACACAATGCAGAAAAGTCCACATTAGTATCCTGGATGTTCTGTGATGTGAAGAGACTCTGATTAGTCACTAAGGGCGTACAGGGAGGGGGCAGAGGCCTCAGGGTTAAAGGCAGGTGTGTCTGACTCCTGGGCATACACACTCTTCCCCATGTCAGGGCTGCTCAGTCCACTAGATGGTGGTAGCACCCCCCAGGTTGCTAGACATTGCCAAAAGTCCCATGGGGGCAAAATCACTCTTCTTGGGAACTACTGCTCCACATCATGGTGCCCTAGGGGAGGTGATGGTGGGAAGAAGTGCTGGCCAGCTAGCTGGGCATTAAACTCAGGTATACCACAGGGCAGGTGAGAGGCTGCCTGTATGCCGCTGTGGCGGAGATAACTGGTTATCTCCTGATTTCTACCATCCGGTTTCTCAAGTGAAAATTTGCAGCTGGGCGCATTGTTGCCGGAAATAAAGACTACATTTCCCAGCCTTTCTTGCAGCTAGGTTGTGACCATGTGACCCCATTCCAGCCAAGTAGAGGTAAGTGAGGTGGCCAAGTTCCTGACTGTGCCCTTAAAGGGGAGGGTCCTGCTCCCCTTCCCTGCCTTCTTCTCCAGTCTGGCTGCCTAGAAGGTGGACCTGGTAGCAACGAGATCAATGAATCCTGGGTCTCAAAACCAGGGAGTCTCTGTATTGCTTGGCCTGCTGATGGTCAACTTTCTGGTTGATTTCCACTGGTTTAAGCAACTGTTATTTAAGAGCTTTGTTATATTTGCTGAACCTGCATTCTAATATTACACCCACCCAAGCCAGCCATGAGGGGGATGGAAGGAAGGCAGGAAGGGGTGGGGAGAAGGGTGTAGATGGAGGAGCACAGATGGTCTGGCTGGTTGAGCTCAGAGATGCTTAGGGACACCTCCTGGGAAGAAGACTCTGAGTTGGATGTTGGAGGCCAAGAAGGATGTGGTGAGGTGGGGAAAGGGGCAGGGCTCACCAGAAAGGGCTTCAGCAGGGGCAAGGGTGTTGAGGAGAGACTGAGCCAGAGACTGAAAAGCAAGGAGGTCTTGAACAGGCCAAAAGGAGAAAGGGAGACACTTTAGAGGGAAGCCCGGTGCAAAGAGGGGAATTTCACTAGGTGGACCAAAACCAGATGTAGGGATCTAGGACTTTGTCATGAGGCCTGGGGGCATCTGGAGGCTGGGACTGGAGGTAGGGAAATGGTTGAGGAGCCCTGGCTCCTCTCCAACTCAGAGGATCCCCAGTCTTGGGCTGACTCCTCACTCTTGATCCTTGTTCCATGCTAAGGTGTTCATGGCTTCTGCTGGGTCTGTGGTCTTGACATCTTCTTGCCCAGGGCTCCTCCGAGAGGTAGCCAGAGCCAGTAGGAGTGCAGCCAATGTAATTGCCTTCAGCCCCAGGACCACAGGTGCAAACACAACCAGGAGGCCTGGTAGGCACAGGAGAGAGCTCAGGCGGGACCCATGGTGAGGGCCCCACAGCCCACACCTCAGTGCTGCCCATGAGCAAGGTCACATCCTGCTGCTGTATAACCTCTGGAGTTGTATCCTTTCTACGTTGAAAGATGAGATCAAAGACCACCCTTCCCTCTGCCCTGGGCCCAGAGAATGGTTGCCCAATATTCTACCTGCACCTGTAATCATCTCAGTCGCATCCCTAACCTCTGCTCTTCCTGATTGCCTAATGCAATCCTCAAGGTAATCCTACAGTGTAGGATAGTGATCCAATTTTTATAGATAAGGAGATAGACCCAGAGTGGGGAAATGATTTTCTCAGTGCCACACGTGTTAAAGAAGTCACGGGACCCAGGCAGTCTGGTCCCCATGAATGGCAGGAGCAGGGCCGAGCATCAGGAAGGCAAATCTGACCACGTCTATCACAAGCTCCCACCACATACTGAGAGCCCTCGAATGTTAACAGGAGATATGCCAGGCACAATTCTGGACACTTGGCATGTGTGATCTCATTGAGTGCACACACAACCCCGTGAAGTAGGCTCTCTGATTCTTGTCCCCTCCTCCCTAGTTCATAGAGTCAGATACCAGATTCAAGGGGCAAGAACCTGCCCATCATATTAGGAAGGGGCTCCATCCAGGAGGTTTAGCTACAAAGCCATGTTCTCCAGTGTTGCTGTGCATAGCCTCACAGCCCTACACTCAGATTCACAGGGAGCTCACCACCTCTCAAGCAAAATTTCCCACTAAACAGTTACATGGCCCTGGCTATGAGAAAGTTCATTATAACTGAGCTGTTATAACATGGTTCTCTGCGGTCCTAGTTCCGAAGTTGAGATGAAGTCCTGGGAGCTTTCTTGGTGGCAGATTAGCCTCAGGAGTCTGGGACTGCTCCCTTCCCATGACCAAGCCATTCATGGCCCCCTTGCCTGTGGGGGACTCATCGACTCCACTGAGGTGGGTACACTTACCTGTTGGAGACATCTCAGTTGCATGTTCACTGGTGAATTCTGCCTCTTGGGAAGAGGTAGATTTTGCTGCAAGGGAGAGAGGCTTTCTCATACTTCCCTTTATCTCCCACCACTTCCTAAGTCCTAGGAGCTGGGGTCTCTGGAATGAGTCTGCCAGTTTCTACCTGGGTGCGGGCTAGAAGTCAAACCCTGCAGCTATGAAGGACAAAGTTAGATTTTCTACTGGAGCACCTTTAGAGTATGGACATGTCTAATTCATTGCAGTGTCTCCAGTGCTTAGTACAGTGCAGGACACTCAACAGGCATGTAGTAGATGTTTGTTGAATTATTATTGTTACTATTATTTGAGATGGAGTTTTGCTCTTGTTGCCCAGGCTGGAGTACAATGGTGCTGTGATCTTGGCTCACTGCAACCTCCGCCTCCCAGGTTCAAGCGATTCTCCTGCCTCAGCCTCCCAAGTATCTGGGATTATAGCCATGCACCACCATGCCTGACTAATTTTGTACTTTTAGTAGTGACAGGGTTTAACCATGTTGGTCAGGTTGGTCTCGAACTCCTGACTCAGGTGATCTACCCACCTTGACCTCCCAAAGTGCTGGGATTACAGGAGTGAGCTATGGCACCTGGCTGATGTTTGTTGAATTGTTAATGATCTATACAGAGTTCTCTGGCAACCAGAATGGGGAGAAATTAACTCAGCTTGAGAGGAGAAGGTTTTACAGAGGAGGGGCCATTTGTGCTGGGCCTTGAAGGATGAGTAGGAGTTTTCAGAGAAAAGGAGACAGCATTCCAGGTAGACGGAAAAACTTATGTAAAGACACGGAGGCTGGGAAGAACTGACTTGTTCGGGACATGTAGAAAAATTCCTCATGAATACCTGCTCCTCTCCCCCGACAACTCCAGAACCAATTGTCTCACCTTTCACTTTGAGCCTGGTGCCCTGTCCAGACAGGTATTGCCTGTTGGGTTTCCTCTGAAACTTCACACAGTAATAGGTGCCTGCATCCTCACTGGACACGTTTTGCAGAAGAATGCTGAAGTCATTGTTGGAGGCCCGCACCGCTGTTGCCTTTGGGTGGGAGATGCCTCCAAAGTTGTAAATGGCCTCCCGGCTCAGACCAGCTCCCTGGAACCACCTGATGGGTCCGGGGGGACCGTCTCCAAGCACTGTGCAGTTCAGAAAGACCGTGTCTCCAGTGATCCCCAACACCAATTCCTGGGGCTGGATGATCCACAGGTCTGGTTCAGGGTCCCCAGCTCCTGAAGCCAAAGAGGAGGTCCTTGTTGGATTCCATCTCCTCTTCCATCTTTCACTCATTTCCTCCCTGGTGTTTTCCCTCCCTTCCTTCTTTCCAGATTTCTTCACTCGGCCACTCCCTCCTGCTTTCTTTATTACTCACTAGTTGACTGGTTCAGTAAAAAAGCTCTGAGTACCTACTACATACCAATGGTAGGACTGGGGAACATGAAACTCAGGAATACATACAAGTGCCTGGCCCTGAAGCCATTCTCTGTCTTCCAGTGGAGATGGTCAAAAATATGCCCAGAGGTGGAAACCCAGAAGACAGCAGGACTACAGAGCAACCATTATGGCTTGGAAGAAGCCAGTGAAGCCTTCCTGAATCTGGCATCAAGTTAAAATGAACTCCCACATACAGATACTCTCCACGTCACTAGTTTATGGGGTGGTTCCACAAGCATCCATTCTATTTGATCACCCAAATGACTCTTGAAGTACAAATTATATTGCCTGTTTTACAAGCATAGCACTTGAGGCATGTAGAGCCAGGGTAACTGACTTAAGAAGGAACTGCTATTCAATGACAGGCCCAGGATTTGGGTATTCAGGTCACCATAGGTGGACTTACAGATGCCATGATTGATTACTTGGGGAGTGTGGTAGATGACATGATCAGCCTCAGGTTTTGACTCTGTGCTTGTAATGGGGTACATCCACACTCTTACCTTGGCTGCATGGTGGAAGAGTATTCTTCCTTGTCCCTTGACTTGGAGCTGAGCCACATGACTTGCTTTAGCCAATGGGCTGTTAGCAGACATAATGTGAGTAGATGCTTGAGGTGTACTTGAAGCGTTGGGACTGGGCTTCTGCTTCTGCCATCTCTATGAGAAAAACATGCCCCACGTAGTTGCTACCTCTCCAGCCTGGGCTCTGGCATGAGACATGAGGAGTGGAACCACCCAGCCACATGTAAATGTGCATACAAATATGTATTGTTGTATGCTGCTGCAATTTTGTGTGATACAGCATGATACAGTGGATAAAGGTGACTGTGCAGGGAAACAGACCAGAGCAAATGTGTGGTCTGCAGGGCCTGATACTCACCCTTCACAAGCACTGAGGTGCCTTCATCTGATTTCATTTCTGAATATTCACTCAAACCATCAAATCTCACACAGTGGTAGGTTCCAGTATGCTCCTTGGTGACATTGTGGATATAGATGGAATAATCGCAATTCAGTGGTTCTGATGTCCGTTGGATCATGGGCATCACCCCGGGGAAGGAGCCATGTTTAAAGTTATAAATTTCTTGTTGGTCCTTCGTGCTCATCTTGACCCATTTTATACCATCGGCACAGGAGCTGACCACCATACACCTCAGTAGGAGTGTCTCGCCTTCTGCCACCAGCATGGGGCCCTCGGGCTGTAACACCTGCCCGTCATTCCTGCTGCTCTGCCCAGAGGCATCTACAAAAGAGGAAGAAAGACCTTGCACTGGGCAGGAAGGACTTGGAGCAGTAAATGACACGCTTAAAACCATCAAACCATCATCTGGCCAAGAACAATGGCCCAGGACAAGACAGGAGTGTCATTAGAGAGGGTAGGGAAAGAGGGGACAAGATGGCTGGCTGCAGAGAGAGAACTGAGCTATGCAATGGAAAAACCTACAAATAATAAATAACACTCAAGTGCTTACCATGTGCTGGGTCCTGCATGCATTATGTCACTTATTCTTCACAATGCTACGGTAAGGTAAATGGCATTATTCCCATTTTTTGACAGAGGAAACTGAGGGCCCAGAAAGGTTAGGCAGCTGTCCCAGGATCATCTGCTAGGATTGTGTCTCCCAAATGCACATGTTGATGTCCTAACCTCCAGTACCTCAGAATGTGACGTATTTGGAGATAGTGTCTTTAAGGAGGTAATTCAGTTAAAATGAGGTCATTGGGGTTGGGCCTTAATCTCATCCAACTGGTGTCCTTATAAGGAGAGGAAAGTTAGACACACACATACAGGGGGAAGACCATGTGAAGATACAGGGAGAAGGCGGCCGTCTATAGGCTGAGGAGAGAAGCCTCAGACAAACCAGCCCTACAGACATCTTGATCTCAGTTTCCAGCCTCCAGAATTGTGAGAAATTACATTTTTCTTGTTCAAGTCACCCACGCCATGCTACTTCGTTATGGAAGCTCTGGCAGACTCACACATCACCCAGTAGGAGAGTGACAGGCTTGATTCAAGCCCTGTCAGCCTGTTTCTGGAGCTCTGGCTGTTAATCTTCAAATGCCACCCTTCAGAGACGTAGGTTTGTGTGTTGCGGGGTTCAGTGTAAATACCCTTCCTGCCTCCTGT